>NC_090981.1:1021345-1357627 GCF_040807025.1 Struthio camelus
GCTGGGCCTGTTCAGCCTGGAGAAGAGAAGACCGAGAGGGGATCTCATCAATGTGTACAAGTATCTGAAGGGAGGGTGTCAAGAGGATGAGGCCAGCCTCTTCTCCGTGGTGCCCAGCAACAGGACAAGAGGCAATGGGCAGAAACTGAACCACAGGAAGTTCCATCTGAACCTGAGAATAAACTTCTTCACTGTGAGGGTGACAGAGCATTGGAACAGGTTGCCCAGAGGGGTAGTGGAGTCTCCTTCATTGGAGATATTCAAAACCCGTCTGGATGTGATCCTGGGAAATATGCTCTAGAGGACCCTGCTTGAGCAGGGAGGTTGGACTAGATGATCTCCAGAGGTCCCTTCCAACCTAAACCATTCTGTGAGCAAAGATCACTTTACTACTGAGGGAGAGACTGAATATCCTTTAACCAGGGCTCTTCAAACTCTTGGTTTAACTAGTGTAAGAGTCCAATACTCTGACCAGTTTTTTTAGATATTCCACATGTGGAAGGTATAATGTTTAATATCAAATTTACTTCAAAGATGTTTGACATTACACGGGATTTTTGATTTAGCGGAGTGATACAGCAATATACTGAAATCACAATACAAGTGTAAGTTACAATTAGCAAAATATAGCAATTGCAGTATACAGTTCAATCACAATACAAATGTGATTCCCATTACTGGTCTCTATAATATGCTCACTGTCACGACACTGGGCATCCCTAATCGCCAGGAAGGAATAGGTCAGTTGGAACCAGCTCAAGCCCGTTGCTCTCTTCAAAATTCTTTTGTTAGTTGTTCAGGATTCGTAGGAAGTGTGGGGAGGTGCTATTATTTCCCTACATTTGGGTGAGAAACGAAGCATAGGAAGGCTAAATAACTTTTTTTAGACTTAAAGGAAGCCTAGGATAGAACTGGAATCGAACTTGCATGTAGCCACTAGCTCAGCTGTCATTATAGACTGGTTTTATAGCAGTGTAACTTAACTCACCTCAGCCTAGTAGAGAGGCAAAGATGACTCTGGAAGTCCTGTATTCTTTCTGAAATGACTAGTTTTGCAGGAAACAACTTTTAAGTAAGACCTACTAGTCCTTTGTAAGAAGAGAACAGTACCTTGTCTGTTCCTTTAGGTGTTAGGATGATGGACACTTTTGGTGTCCATTTTCATCCATTTTTGATAGACAAAGACAGAAAATAGCCTTCACTGATGACCTGTGGATGTTGGAGGTATTTGCAGTCTCCAGGATCATGCAATTTTGTCTCTAGGTAAATCAAGAATAGCCACTTCCAGCTAGTCTGTGGTGGTTCTGAGTTGCCAAGGTCAAGGTGATCAGGCTTGAGACTTTGACAAGAAGTCAGAAACAAAGTGGCTTTGTCTTCTCTGTCTTTCCTTGTTCATGTCTGATGCTTTTATGTGATTGCCTCCTCCCAAAAAGGAAGGGGGGAGAGTATCAGTCTTCTCTGCTCCAAGTGCTGCTTATCTTCTTTTCTGTTTTGCAAGTCATCCTTCTTGTGTATTTGGCAGGATGTTCTAGCTATTTGCAGTCCCTTGTGCTTATTTTGTTCTTTGTCTGGCACCTTTTGTTACTTGGACACCTCCTGCATGCAACTACACCCATCTTTGCTCACATTGTTATGTAAAATTGTCTGGCTGTGCCATCAGTGTTGCAAAATACTTATAGTGTTGCTAGTTATACTATTTTAGTAATACTTGAATTCAAGGTGAGTTAATATTAATTATATTCTGATTATTATATTTATAATTTATAAGTGTCACAGGCCTCTGGTTACGATTCCTCACACTTTTTTCCCAGCTCATCTCGGTATTGAGCTAAGCCAAAAAATTAAAACAAGCTACTCACTGGGAGTAGGACCTGAAGGCTGTTTAGCACAAGATTAGGCTAAGCAGCAGGAAGTCTGATGCTCTCATTGTCAGGGAGTAGTGAGGGCTGGCTGCTCCCTAAGGGATGGGGAACCAGGAGCTGAGCATGATCACACAACTAGCAGAGCAGGGGCCTCACCAGCCAGGGTCCTGTCCCACAGTACCCAAGTGAGGCAAGAGATGGTGGCCAGGTTCAACCAAGAGTCTAGATCATCAGGCAAGTTTGTGGTGATGAGGCACATCTGAGGTCAAGCCAGGAAGTCAATCTGCAGGTCAGGATCAGATCTGGTGAGAGTAACCAGGGTCCGATGCAGTCCAATGATTGCTGGGCAAGACCATAGTGACAAAGCAGGGCTGAGGTCAAGCTGGGAAGTCAGCCCATGGGTCGAGGTCTAGATCAGTGGGGTCTGTGGCTAGGTACAGGCATGACTAGCTCAACTGGAGACCAGTACTCCTATGATATAGCTCAGACAGGGACTGAAGGCCCAGGCCTGAGCTTAAATGTAGCTCCTGAGCCCATGGGCAGAGGGTGTAGGTGGAGGCCCCAAGTGAGGCTGGTCAGGGCCCTGACACTAATCTGCTTGCATCTTGTGAATACCTGCTTCTCTTAAGTAGTAATGGCAGTTGTTTCTTGGCAGGGTTTGTTAAGGATGTGGAAAAAGATTGGATGAACACTGAGTAGAAGAGGAAAGAGAGGCACCAGGAATTAGTGACTTGACTATAATACCCCCTTCCCTATGCCTTGGGTACACCCTTGTGATAGGCGCCACACAGGCAAGCGTGGGACTCAGGATGGTGCAGCCCGTAGAAGAGGGGTTTGCTCTGGGGTGCTCCCCAAGAGTTTAGGAACCCCGGGTGCACCACGGCCAGAGCCACCACACTGTGGGGTTGCCGTAGCCTCATGAGTGCAGAGCATGAGTGCAGAGCAAACCTAGTCAGCAAAGGAGAAGTGACACCGCAGACTCACACTGTAAGCATCTAGATACCTTGGAATTTCGTACTGATAGCTGCTGACTGTGCACACTGATAGCTGTTAAACGTGCAACTGTTAAACATGCGCACTGATAGCTGCTGAATGTACTGATAATCATCCTGTTGAACATCCTGTCGGCATCCATACTGTTATCACCTAAGACCATCTGTTCCATTGTCCAGCTATGGTCTGGCACTGATTAATGAACTAAGCCCTGGAAGGATAAAAGGAAGTAAGCCACATACCTCTGTGTGGACTCGGACTCACCGTCAGCTGGCCTGCGGACCCGACAACCCACCCATCAGCAGGGACGCCCCTGATGCCAACTGCCAGAGAGAACCTGAATCCTCTTGGCGCAGCTCGAGCGTGGTGAGAACAATCCGGGGAAAACTATACCGGAGGGGTGGCCCATAAGGACAAGGAAAGGGCGAGAGCGGTCATTATACCGTGCATCCGAGAGCAGTCATTGTACTGTGCTTCCGTGGCTTAACCATAGAGCTCTGATATGTGTGTGTTTTTAATTCTTTACTATGCTTCTTAGCTTTGTTATACTTATAGATTGTCTGCTGTTGATGGTTTAGTGTTGTCCAGTGTCCATCATATGTGTAGAACCGCTTAGATCTAATAAATTCTTACATCTGACAAAGAATGATCTCTCAAGTTCAGTGCAACTAATCCCAGAATACGAAAGAATCCCGGACGCCCCTCTAGTGGCGCGTCACACCTTGCCAAGGAAGGCTTCTTCTTGCACCTATGCCCCTGGTTATAGCAAGCCTTTGCTCTGCAGAATCTGAGCCATTTCATATTAGCCCTTGCCTGGGAAAGGCACTTGCATTCTTTAACCTCAGCCACCCACAGAAGCAACACAGTACTTCCCTGTTAAGCTACCTGCACTTCCAACAAGATGTAATCTGTCCTAGCCAAGGCAGAAGGAAAGTCCAGAAGTGGCATGGCATTCAGGTTGACTTCACTTACAACTCCTGTAATGTGCATTAGCCATCTTGAAGTTCCTCTGGTTCTGCTGACTTGAGTCCTTTGTTTACCTAGAGCAACAGCAGCTGTATCTTCAACAGCAGCTGTTGAACTTATCTTAGAGACAGCATGCACACAAAGGGGAGTAAACTGAGGCTTGGGTTCAAAGCACCAGAAGCTTTGATTGCTGTATAAAATGAGCCACAAGATTCTGGCTGGGAAAATTTCTGTACCAAAAGTGGATGGAGAAAATGGCATCCAACTTAATTTGTTAGAGCATAGCATTTAAGACAGTTTTCTTAAGTGTTCCACACTAGCTTGATTTGAGCAAAACCAATGGGAATTTAGCCACTGACTTCTGGGAATCCCAAATTAACTTCTGGAGAGGGAATTCTTCCTAACTAGGAGTTTCCAGCAAGCCTGGTGAATGAGAGGGCCATACCCCCTTGCACCAAGGAAGGGAACTACAAATCAACCCTCCAGCTACTGGAAGTAAGGTTGCAGCCCTTCCCAGGGGATCTGCTGACAATGAGGTGTGAGAAATACTTAGTTGTCCTCCTCCCTGGAGCATGTTCTCTTGGGGAGTCTAAGTCTCAGTAGGAATGAATGTCAGGTGTAAACATTCCTCCAGCCCTGACAGGATCTCCTCAGTAAACGCATACCAGCTGGCCCATGGGAAGAAGGCTCCTTTGTCTTACCCTTGCAGGTATTTTCCACATTTAGCAGTAGGACTGATGACCTGATGAGTTAATCATTGAAAAGTTCTGTTTTGCCTTCTCCATTCCAAGTTTGACATGGACCAAAGCTGGATTAGTGGTTCAGAATCAGTGGTACAGATGGATGCAACTGTGCAGCTCACACTTTCCCTAGTGGTACTGTCTCATGTGCTACTTCTGTGCTCTCTAACATGTGACATGGGCTTAGCTGGGAGTCTGTAGCTCCCTTTTCCTCTTGGAGGCTGGGGGTGATGTCCCTCCCACACCCTTTTCACTGCTGTCTAAGGGCTCTGGAGCAGACTTCAAGAACTGATCTTCAGCCACTGACAGCATAGCTAGAGCTATGGTATAAGTTTTGTTTTAATGCTTGTTCTGCAGAGCATGCTCGTTTTAGCAGGGGTGTCTATTTGACTCCAGGTGCTTGTACTGCTTTAGTGAGCACTTAAGTGTCCTTTGACTTTGGACTTGAAAGAAATACAGTCCCACCTTGGACACAATTGCCTTCATGTCATCTTCTTCCCTGGCAGAAGATACAGCTAACAGAACTGTGTCTTCCACTCCCCTCCAGAAACACCTACAGTCACCTGCTGTTGCAGGAAGACATTCCTGGCATTGTATGGTACTCTGTAAACATATGTTTGGGTGCTCCAATATGGAAACCTATCTTGCCACATAAAAAAAATAACAGTTTGTATGTCACTATGCATACTGTGCAAGAACAATATTCAAATACAGCAACCCTTTGACTCACTATAGGCACAGTTCCACAACTTATGGGACCTAACATATGGGTCCCCCATTTTTTAGGAGACTATGTCAATTGTTCTAAAATCAAACATCCCCAAGGCTAGCACACTCCTTAACGTAGCATTGCAGCCTGTCATAATTTTGTTTCTCGTGTATGATATTAATTGCTATTCTTGGTATTCTTATCTGTTATATTAGACCTTTGTTACTGCAAGTTGAGCTTGTGCAAGTGCAGCTAAATGCATTGCCATAACCATGTCCAAGGACAAGGAGGGGGAGTGTAGCGGAAACATGGAAGATATTTGTTATCACGAGGAGCTAGTGGCCTTGGACAAAGGTCCAGCAACATATTTAGCGCTAGTTAGCTCTGTATAAACAGCTTGCTGCTGCATGTTATATTAGCTGTTTATGTAACAAAGGAAGGGGTGTAAAAACAGTATGTGATGGAAAAAAAACAGGGAAGCCCCTGTTAGATGGAGCCTCAGTACAGATGGGACCATGCAGCATGCTGTATACCAGAAGAGCTACAGTTCCAGCTGTGCCTCAGCCATGCCTGTGCCTAGCCATGGGCCCCACTCATCCAGACCCTGACCCTGACTTCTTGACTTGGCCTCATACCTGCCCCATCACTGTGGACTTGCCCGGCAATCACTGGACTCTGGCTGGCCCTTAGTTACCATCACTAGACCTGCTCTGCTCTCCTTATTCAGGTGCTGTGAGACTGTACCTGGTCAGTGAGGCCACTGCTCTGCCTTGCTGTCACCCTTGGCTCCTGTCTCACCTGCCCTTATGGAGCAGCCACACTTGCTGCTCCCTGCCACTGAGCAACCTGCTCTAAGTCAGCCCTGCTTTGAGTGAGGGGATGGACCAGAAACCTCCAGAAGTCCCTTCCAATTCAAATTATTCTAGGAATCTATGATTCTATGGAGTTTGTGGAAACAGTAAGACAATACAGTGAGAACTTCAGTGACAAAAAGTGGTTCTTTTGAAACAGAAGAACACATTATTCTGTCTAGATCAAACCAATTTGCATCAAAGCACCAGGAAAAAAAATATATAATTACCATCAAGCTTTCTGTGTGTGATTTTTTTTTAACCTTTCTAAAGAAATTTTAACAAAACCATGATTAACAGTTCTGGCATAGGCACATCCAGCAACACTTTAGCTATTGGTGGGTGTATTTTACCAGCTTTTTGGTTTCTGAGCTTTTGAGTTAAATTTGATTCATGTTTCCAAGGCCTTCGCCATCAGAAGAGATGGAAACATCCTTAAAAAAAGAAAAGAGTGAAAGCTACGATTGTCAAGCAATCACATGAATCCTACTGTCCTGTTGGTAACAACATATTATCTAGATCTCCTACAGTGTTCTTCATCCATATATCTCAAAGCATTTTATAAAAGAGACTATAAACATTATCCTCATTTTACAAATGGAAAAAGAGGCTTGGATATGGAAGTGAAGTGTTCAATCCACTTGACCTAGCCACTTGGCCACAGATATCGCCAGCAAAGCACAAGTGTAACAGCACAGAGCTAGATGTTAGAAGAGAACCCTGAATACCTGTCTCTTTCAAAGGACCATCATTAAAAAAATGTCAGATGTTAAAATAACCTGATAATAAATAACCAGAATATTATTTTCTTTTATCTGGAATAGTTACTGAGGAACAAAAAGAAAGGGGGAGTGGATGATCAACCCATTCAATTTTTCTGGAAAGACCAAAAGGGCAAGAAAATTGAGAGATGTTGTCTAACGAAGACATAACGAAAATGGTACCACACTACAAGAGATAGGAGGTTTCAACAATATTCAGACTCTCTCATATATAAACTTCTGGGCACAGCTACAAAGATGAGATATATTGGATCAGACCAAAGGTTCAATCAATCCAGTATCTTGTCTCAGATAGTGGCCAAAGACAAGTGTTTAGGGAAAAGGTACAAGAATAGGACAGAAACTGTATCTACATCTTTGTGTTTAGTAGCCCATGATGGACTTTTCTTCCATCAGTTTGTTGAATGATATTCAATCAAATTGCCATCAGTACTCAGGGGTGATGCAGCATGATGATAATGCGTGATGGAAGAACACAGGCTATGCTGACCAATGTTAATGCAGAGAAGAGCTAATACTGTTCTAGCCCCATCTGTAAGTCTGGACCTGGTATTAGACACACTTTTACAAATAAAAGCATCAGCCAATTTGTGGAAAATGTTCCAAAACTGGACTTTGGCTAGTTGTTCTGGTTTCCAAAAAAATCTCCAGCTTAGCAAACTACCTTTGTGACCTGTTTTGAGTAACAGAAAGGGTTTTGAAAGAGTATTGCCATAAAAGATATTGGAAGCTACTGATCTACACCTATAGCCTCTTATTGTGAACACTTCCTCTCCCCTCCAAAAAAGATAGCTGTGATTTCCTCAGATAAAAGGGAAGACTGAATTATCACCATACTTTGAAGTGGGTGCTGCCTTAATCATTTTTTATGCTGAATCCATCTATTTACACCAAGACCTCTCCTGGAGGCTTCCTGCAAGCATTAATAAGCTCTTTATAAAAACAAACAAACAAAAAAAACCCAAAACAAAAAAACAATCAATACAAGGAGCAAATACAAAAATGCTGAGCAGCTGAACAATTCCCTTTCATACCTTCGACAATCTGACTTTCAATGGGAAACACTATCTACAACTGCAGGGAAACTCACCTGTCCTTGTCCTATGATAAAGTTATGCCACACAGGTGGCATAATCACTGGTGCCAAGTGGGAGCTGCCTACAGGCTCCTTTGTTACAATTAGCTGGCCAAGTTTATCCTGCAGCCAAGGCATATGGGCAGCACAGCACAGGCCTGTGCCTACTCAGGTCAACTGTTATGTGAATCACTAACTCCTAGATGTAAAATAGTCTTCCAGTTAGGATCACTGCACTCCACCCCTTGACCAACACACAGTTGACCCTTCCTAAAGATATTGTAATCTGCACATTACATCAGTAAGCTTTTTGGATACTAGAAAGACTCTTACATACAAAGCGATTACTACAATTAATAACACAAAGGCAGTGAGAAGTGAAACAAATATTGGGTGTGAGAATAGGTGTAGAGTAGCCGTGTCATTGGAGCTAAAATCACCAAAGATGTCCCACCATCAGGCAGTAGCTGCATTAGCAACTCACCTCGCAGTCTGGATGATGGGTTGATTCTGATGTGACACTTGTCTTTCTACAATATCATGCTGCTTTTCAATGTTTCTCAATGACTGTATGTCATTTAAGGCCAATGCCATCCAATTAAAGGCTCTCCAATGTTGCCAATTCCCTTTCCACATGTTGACGTTACTCAGTGTGACTCATGACAACCAGTCAGCCGTATACAAGAAGGCAGAGGTACATTTGGCATCTGTTCTACAGGTAATACTTTGCATATGGAACCTATAGTCTGATTTATTAATTCATTTACCTGCTGTAACTTATCGCACAGTACTTCAGGTCTATAGAGTTAAGGGTTTTACTTCTTCACCCTAACATTTTTGTGAGGCCTTTTCATCTGGACGAGGCTTTTGGGTAGGCTTCAGTCCATGATTTTCCACCCCTTGGATTGTGCTGATGCACTGTAAAGGGGGAAATGTGGTTAATATGATGACTATCCAGCAATATCTCAAACCTCCTGCAAGTGCAGTAGCTGGCCCCGCAGATGCCCATCTCCCAGCTCAATCGCAGTGACTGACTCCTCTCTGATGAGGCCGTGCTGTGGCAACATCTGCTCTTGCCTCACAGGTGCTCTGGAGCAGGTGGGTCAGTCCCCCAAAAGGGTGTTGGAATCAGCAGGAGGTACGCTACACTAACCACATAGAATTAGACAATGCTTAACGCAATTAGTATAAACAACAGTACAATTGGCTGTGTTTTCACGTGTTGCAGCCCTACGACCCTAAGGGCACTATTTCAAGGAGAACATTTTCATTTTCTATGTTCAATAGGCTCACGATTGGATGGTATTTGATTGTTCATAACCTTGGTGATTAATAACCCTTCTATGATTGTTTATCTATTTATTCATTCGTTGACTGTTTTACCAATCCCTTGTTAGTCTCGTTGGTGATATGGTGAAAAGGGTAGCAGAGATACTGAAGGCCTTGTAGTTAGGCCCAGATCTCATAGGAGGGTTTATGCGAGTTTCTCAGCAATTCATCTCTCCCAACATTGTGCAGCATCTTTCATAAATACATAAAGTGAAATTCATAAATGCACACACATATGCACATATATAACCTACATAGATCAGTATCTAAGATTGGAATGGGATACTCAGTTTTCTGTGTTACCTACTGAAGATAAGAGATAAAAAAAAGTTTGTTATTAATAGTTATCTTTGTTCCCCAAGCTGGAATATTTCCCTTCATAGGAGCTTCCAATATACTCAATCACTTTTTTTTCACTCCTCCATCTCCCCCTGTCTTCTCTATAATAAACAGACAACTTTACACTTCAGCTTAAATCAGCAGCTGTTATACTTATGCATAGATTTTACCATCTTCTGCCCTTTCCCTTTCCCTTTGTTAGGACCTTACTTAGGATCATGCACTATATAAGGTTATCTCTTAGAAACACTAGAATACAACTGTTAAGCTTGGTTAACAGACAGGTATTAATACCCTCTAATACTTATCTATGCCATCTTCTATTTAATGTTACTTCTATTGTGGTTTCTAGATTCATTCTGTTACACGCTTGTTTAAAAAAAACATTACTGAAACTGGCAATTCTATCACTATTTCTGGCTGCTTCTTTTCAAGTTGTTGTTCTTCAGAGGAGCACCCCGTAAAACAAAACAAAAAGACCTACCAAGAAGTTGTTCTAGTTTAACTTTAACTGTGACTGTTGAAAACATTTCTCTTTAGATTACTCAAGGCTACAGCCATCTATTACTTAAGGTTGAACTGTTTCTTTACATTGATTTTTCTTTATGATCAGAGATTTTTACTACATCTTGGGGCATTTTCCAGCCCCTTCTGGTTTCTTACAACAGAGTTGGTAATTAAAGATGCTGGCTCTTCACATTATAGGCCTTTTCTTGTTTCGTAACTGTGCTCCTAGGGCTCTTATCTGTTTTTCACATTCTTGTGATTAGCCTCTGCAGCAGGACAGCATGCATCACCTATCACCTCTCCAGGAGCTTCAACTTCCACCCCTCCAACATTTAACTCTTCCCTCTTTGTTTACCATTCATGTAAGCAACGCTTTATCACTTCATTTTCTTTCTGCATTCACCCCATGAGTGAGGGATGTTATGTTCTTTCAAAGGGTAATAGAGTTGAGATTTGTACCTTTTTCCTCCCAAAGTTATGGTCTTCAACACAACTGGGAGTCTTACCCCATATAGGTTGACTTTTCTTTTTAAGTGAGGAAAACCTTTTGCAATTGTTTATTTCTTATGTAACTGTTTTTTTCCAACTTCCAGGGAGCAGGGTATAGAGGATTTGGCCTTAGACTATTTGCTTGGGCCATTGCCTGCTCTATGACCAATACAGTTTGCTGGTTCAATAGTTGGGGTGTTCACTCACTCCTTAAGTGAGCATTAAGCAGTTTGATCAGCAATGACAACATTTTGGGTACATTTGCAAAAGGATGAATCCCCCATCCCCTCACATAGGGGCTCTGTCCCTGAGGATTCGGGATGCTCAGAGCTGAGCTGTCACAGAGCAGGTGAGAGGGGAAGGCTTCAGGACCCAGGGAAATTCCCTCCTCCCCTCCCCTCGCAGCCCACTGCTGCCTTTTCATTTAAACACCTTGGTCAGGTTCAAGCTAGTTTACAAGTTGACCAAGGGTCAAACCCCAGCCATGGTGCGAGGTTTAAGCCTAATGATTACATTTACATGCATGCTAGCTCTCCGGTGAGGCCCCGCCAGCACGAAAGACCCCAACCATCTGGCAGACCCGTGCACTTGCTGCCCCAGAAGTGTAGTGGTTACCTGCACACAAAATCCCTGGTGAAGCCCCAACAGACCTGGACCAGCCGGTAGACCCATGTGCTTGCTGCCCGAAGCTGCAAGGGTTACAGGCATGCTGGATCTCCAGTGAGGCCCCCACTGGCATGGAAAACCCCGACCAGCCAGTTGATCCATGATTCTGCTGCCCCAAAGCGTATTTCACGCACACTCACATGGTCTCCTGCTGGAGGGCCCCCTGCCCAATAGGATAAGCATTTTTACCCTACTTGATTATCTCATGCACTCGTTAGCCATTGCCTTAGTCTCACCTCTGGTTTTTGCCGGTAAGCTTCAGTAATGGTCTGCAATTCTCCCTGGGTGCAATCTCGCACAGAGATCTTATGATGAGGTTGCCCAGGGGCCCCTTTGCTTTGTTCAGAACTAATGGCCTCATGCTCCAGGGTCCCAACCTTTGCCTTGGACCTGCTGCTTACAAACCACACGCTACCCACCCTGTCCCCAAATGGCACAGCCAGCAGCGTGCTCCTTCGCCAGCATTTCTCATTGCTGGCATACCCGCACTAGTTCTTCCCATATCTTATTAGTCTTTTGTAACTCTTCTATCTGGTTAAAACGTTCCCACGCTTGTTTCAAGCATGTTAGTAATAACCAACCACAATGCAAATCCTGCTGGGGTTTTCCTTTTCCTACCCCTTGCTTTTGGGGACAAGTTAATATTTCAGCTGGGGGTGGGATATCTAGATAACTCCTCATTTTCCCAACTCACTGGGGAGGTCACCTGGGCCAATCATTGTGCAACTGGCCCCCATGCCTGTGGGGCCAGCCCAACACCCATTCAGGCTGTTCTGCATTGCTGTTCTTTTTCCAAAAAGTCATTTTCTTATCAAGATTGTGCCGACTACATCAAATGTTGTGCACCGGGTAGGCGCTGGTTCTTTCTGGATCTCGGTAAGAAAGAATGCACACTCAAATCTTTAAGGATAATACGATGGTTAATCAGAATATTCAAAGATAGGCATGGAATAGAAGATTAGCAATTAAATCTTATGTCCCTTCTGATGCTGGGAACCCCGAGATGATACAGCATCAGACAGATCTCCCAGTCAGGGCATTGTATGCTGCGTAGATCCCGCCCATTGTGAGGGTCACCAGCATTTTGATCTTTAGAGCTCTTATAGGATTTTCTTGGAAGAGAACAATTCTATTCATCATTCCTACTGTCAAGCAAAAGGATGTTCACGTGAGAACATGCTGCTTCACTTTTAGATAAAGATGAGGACACGCAGGAGGCATAATCACTGGTGCCAAGTGGGAGCTGCCTACAGGCTCCTCCGTTACAATTAGCTGGCCAAGTTTATCCTGCAGCCAAGGGATATGGGCAACACAGCACAGGCCTGTGTCTACTCAGGTCAACTGTTATGTGAATCACTAACTCCTAGACGTACAATAGTCTTCCAGTTAGGATCACTACAGGTTCCTGAATCCTTCTTATTCATTATAATTTTTAACTGTAAGAAATATCAGAAAGCAAACATTTTCCCACAAAATGCCAATGTGCCTAACTCAGCACTTTTGGACAATGTTTTCTTGGAGGGGAGGAGCAGGAAAATGGAAGGCTTTTGGCCAGATTATACCAATAAATTTAGATGCCATAGAGTAAGATACTATGTTCAAAGACATGGAAGATTGCATGAATGTATTTGATTTGTAAGTATGAGAGCATAAATATACTTTTTTAAAACTCAGAATTTAAGACTTTTCCAGAGCTGCTGATCGCATGTAGTTGCTATTAGCTTCTTTTGGAAATGTACATACTTAGCATCTGGAAATCAGGCCACCTTTATTAATTTTCTCAGCTTCAAACCCTTGACACTGAAGTTTTGCCCACTGTTTTGTATACATGAGACATATCATAGAAATTAAAGCTAAGGAAAAAGGAAAAACAAAAAAGCCCAGCTATCATTGTACTGTTTAACATGAATCATTTCTGGTGAATTATGAAGTCCATTTTCTTTTGGTGGGCTTTAGTAATTTTGTCAACTCTTAACTGACTGGGAAAATATGAGCGATTCAGTGTTCAGTGAAATGTACCCTGATGAGTCTGCCTCCTATTATCAGGAAACACTTTAAAAATTTCAGTTCTCCCACTGTAATTTAAAAAAAAAAAAAAACGTATTTCCTATAATGAAAGGGCTTGGGAGCCTGAAAGGGTGGAACTGCACACCCGAAAGGGGGCATCTCTTTTGTGTGTCAATTATTTTGTTCTAAATAGCTTCACTGTTTTGTTGTGGCAGGAGGAGTCACAACATAAGCTGACAGAATGCAGAGAATGACATTCTACTTTCCTGCTAGCTACTGGGCTAATCTTTCAATGCCTAGGAAAGGCTGGTGCTTTCATCCTTCACTGCTTACTGTTTTTATCCGTGCTTTCTTTACAGAATGATTTATCACTGTCTTTGCCACTGTTTCTGCTCTTGTAAAACTCCTATCCCACAAGAGAAAACTCCAGCAGTGATATTTCTCCCTTGCCTGCCTGCTGATTAACAAGCAAGCTTGGCTCAGTGTTACTTTGAACATAGGCATCCATTTGTGTCCAAAAATCAGTGTTGAGGGCTCCATGCAAACTTGCATTTAAGCTCTATTTGAAATAAAAGCTGTGGCTTATGCATGAGATTTAGGGGTTGTGTAGTCATAGCTGTGCTTCTGTGACAGTTCCTGCTCACAAATGGTTAAATAGGGCCACAGGTCATTAGCACCTAGTAAAGTGCAATTCTGAAGTGGTTTGATTAAACATATACAAATCCAAAGGGTAAAGCCCAGCTCTGCTGAAGCAAAGGGGAGGGGAGGAGGCCCATTGCTACTGGTGGCAGTAAAGACAAGATTCCACCTCAGTTGTTCATTCAAAACTTTACCTGCATGTTCCCGAGTTGACAGATCTCAGCCAGGTACCTGGTGGAATAATTTAAAATTGCAGACATGATTCCCAAAGAACAATTCTCCACACCATTCTACTCTCACCTTTCACCAGTGTAAACGTCCTCATGGAAATAATTTTTTTTTTTTTCTGAGAACCATCCCATTTCTGCTTGCAGCCAGAGGGAATGCAGAAGTTGTCTTTACTGCTTTTTGCAGTCATTTTGCTTCTAGCCTCAGTCAAAACCTGTCCACTTTATCTGTATTTGGATTTTTTTTTTGCTGGAGTAGTTTTCTGCGATTTTAGTGAGTTAAATTAGATCACGGTGGGATGTGAGAGTGCCTGCACTGGCACAAGAGGAAGCTGCAGGAGTGTGCAGCTAGCAGCAGGAAAAGGAGAGGTGGGAAGAGGAAGTAATATCATACTGCATTATTACCCAATCCTTCTGGAGCTCTCCTACTCTCCCATAGCTTTGGTTATCTTAAATACTTCTGTGTTCTCAGCAGGTTTTACTGCTTTACTGAGAAAGAGACTTTGATTTTCTAACAACCAGTTTTTAATCCTGGCCAGACCTTTTCAGCCTGTGGATTCCAGCCTCTGTTAATAGATTCTAGCAAAGCCCTTTAGCAAAAGCTATTTGGAAAACCTCAGTTCTTTATCATCAATGATTTGTTTCATCCAACCTCAGCCTGTGCAACTCAGCTTTACACTACCGAAGTCAGGAGACTGCTGTTTTATACTGGTTGGGAATGTAGTAGCCAAGAATCTGCTTCATTAGTCTTCATAAGAAATTTACTTCAGAAGCATGATTTACCCTTATAAAGGCAGGACTATTCCATCCCATATGATATCATTCACATCACAATGCCATATAATTCCATCTCTAATGATTTTCTTCAGACTGCTTCCTTCTAACACTTTTTCTCAGAAGAGGAGTACGCTCTCCTGCCAAACAGCTGTTTTGAACAATAAAGTACATCATTTTTGTCATTAGCCCAGCTATTTCATTCTCTGGTTCCTTAAGAACTCCCAGGCAAATGTCATCCAGTTCTGGCAAAGCACTCATATCTAATTCCTCCATTTTTGCATCACTTTTTATTTTAATATCTGCCTGTGACAATGTACCATCAGCAGAGAAACATCAGCATGCCTTTTCCTTTGTTGTGAGGACTGCAGCAAAATGTTCACTTTGCTGCTACCCTTTGATGTTCTCCTTGTACACAAAATGTCTACTTTGTCTGGATTATGCTTAGCTTAGAGGACACAATAAGGAAAGAACAAAGATAAATGGCCACAGGAAAGAACCCTTCTCCCTGTTTTCATGCTCAGGGGACACTCCCAAGGAGGCCTGGAACCACAGCCCTAGTTGCAGATACACAGCAAATTCCAAGAGTTCAGATTCTCATTTGATGTTATTTATAATCAGGTGCCCCCCACCAATTCCCATTTTGAATTGGACCCTCATCATGCAAGGCACTGTCAAACTATTAACCATGGATGCTTATTCATACTATGTCATTTCTGGCATTTCCTGTTTATAGCTGGACTATAAAGAATGCTGAACATTTACATCTTCAGAGTTTTAATTGCTCTCCATAGGAATCCTGGTGAGATATGTTCTATACCTATTATTATCTGTGTTTATGAGGAGCAGGGGACAGGAATGGTGAGTTAATTGTATAAACACACATGGGAAGGGAAGTCAGACTCTGGGATGAATATGCCACGGTTCCTGGCATCTACCTTTACAAGAGGCCACTAGAGCTTTCTTCTTTCAACCTACGCCTCCCCACAGCTGCATCACCCATTCCACTTGAACTAGGAATAAAGGATATAACCACTTTTGGGGAGTGTAACTATTCATTTGCATTTGGGCTAGAGACACCTTCCACTTGAAAATGAACTGGTACCTCATAACTGAAAAGGTTCAAGATGTTCTTCCCTTTCCTGATGTGCTTGCTTGATGCCTTTGACAGTGTACCTGCTGTACATTTTGTTGGCAGAGTGCCTGCAGCCTGAGCCTGATGTGCCAGTACTGCTTGGCAAAATCTTATATGACTGCACTTTCCCAGGACTCCCTGCTAACAGCAGCATCAAGGTTGCAACCAAAGAGAGTGCAGACAGGCAAGTGAGCAAAGTGGTGAGGAAGCATGCTGCTGAGTTTTCCAGGACAGATCATGGCATGAATGTGGAGCCCCTGGGAAGACACTGAAATCCTGGGTTGGTGTTGGAAATGTGCCCAAATGCAAAACATGTCACTTGAGAGTAGAAAACCCTGTCTGCCCATCTGTTGATCTGTCTATCCTGGTGTCCTATGGGAAACAAAGTTTCAGCAGTCACACGCTGCAGGGGATGTGTGTGGGTGTGTGTTCTCCTAAATAACTTCTGAAGCTGTAGGCTGATTACAACCAAATTTGACACAGAGCTAGAGATCACAAAGATACTGAATTCCTTCAAGTTTAATGAAAACAGGTTTATGGGTGGAAGAGTGACCCTATTAGCACGCTCACTAGGGGAAAGGCTGCAGCAGGCACTAAATTGATAGACAGCAAAGGCCCCATATGGGACAGAGATGCTATCAGTTCCCCAACCATTGGAAAGCTCCAGTCAGAACCATACTTTACTGACCAGAGGAACCCACTCTACAGTCAATTTCCTGGTGTCTAATGAGGAGTGAGGTCACATAGCAGCTTTGGTATAACAGTTAAAAAAAAAAAAAATCAAGCAACCACAAGACATGTCCAAAGGAAACCAGGATTCATGAGTTCTGCTGTTTTTGGAACTACTTATTTGGATTCAATAAATATTGTCTAAAGAGGGCTGCATCACATGTTCACATTTTAAATCAATTTCTTCATTCAGAAAACAACCTAATTTCAATAGATAATGGCACAAGCAGTTAACCCATCCTTGTTTACCTTGCTATTCATAAGAGCAAAATGTTTTAAAAGGCCTAAATGTCTTAGGAGCACAAGTCACTGGAATGTCCCTGGATTTCAGCAATTTTCAATCTTTGGTTTTCTGAGTGCACCTACAGACACTTTTTCAAATGTTCAAAAATTACACTGAGCATAACAACGTTGTACCCCCTGTATGGGTCTTGGAAAATGAAAGGGCTAAGATAAAATCTTAGCCAGACAACATATATGCCCTCCAGAGCCTTTGAGAGACATTTGAGGGGATAGTAAATGAGAGCGTTATCCAATCTTGCCATCACAAGCTATTCACATTCACATCTAACAAAATTTCTCAGTGTAACTTTGAACTTTAAAGTCTCTATACTGGTTCTCTATTATTTCCAAAATTTTAGAAAATCTATCCTGATCTGGAGTGTAGTTTCTCCATCCAGTGTAGTTGACAGGCAATCTTAGCTGTGGATTCTCTGATTTGTTAGCACTTGAATCCATAACAATTGCAAATAGCCCAGTATTTTTCACTCTCCTTGTTGTTATTATCTGGATTTCATTCCATATTTGGCAAGGATACTCAGGATGTGTCTGGTATATTTTTGGTCTGTTTTTCCCCATTTTAATTCCAAATTGAACAGAAACACAGCGAGAGCATCTTTGAATTCTCAGTCTCATAAGTCAATGTTTAGTGAGTCAGATTTTTTTTTAAGATCCCTCTCTCCTGAATCATTGCAATACTGAAAATGTAAGTATGAATATAAATTCAAACATGTTCAGCAAACGTTTTTCAAATCTTCCATGTCTGGAAAAAAAAGAAAAAAATGACCCATAGACTGTCATGGCAGAAGAAAGCTGTATTTTTCTGCCCAGTATAGCATAGAATCCTGTAGACTGGCCTTTCCACTGCATTGAATTCCCTATTTCCATGCAGATCATTTGAGATGGACAGGAAAGGAGAACCCTACTTTCCTGCATCTTTACAATGATCCATGGAAGTGGCCCAATGTCAGGTGAGCAGACTGCACTGCCAGCTCATAATCTTTCTGGAGGATTATTCTCCCTTGCAGGGAAATATTCCCCCCCAGCCCCACTCAAGCTTTGCCTAAAGTGCTGGGGAGAAATGGTACAATCCAGCTTTCTCACTTCCATGAGACGATTCACAAGAAAAACTAATTATTTAACATGACTTATATAGAGGGATTTGGGGGCGGGGGGGGTGTCAACATATGCTGAACATTTTAATCCAGCTATTTCTATGATGCTTGAGACATCCTACAGCTCTGCAGCATGGTGTGAAAGAAAACCTGTGCATGAAAGTGTAGGCCTTAGATAAACTTCCCATATTTTAAGCCTGATTTCCTAATAAAATCCAGCTAATACGATAGCACCATCTATCCTTCTGCTTTTCTGGCAGTCCCCATCTGACACTGTCTACTTTCAACTATGCCTGAAAGTTGCTTATGTTCCTTCAAATGTAAAAAGTAGAGACTGCACAAAGAGACAGATACACAAGGTAGTACTCCCCAACAGAAAAGGCAGGCAGAACCCAGCCCTTTCTTCTAGCAGTAAGTAGCCAGTGGGCTGATCAGCACTCCCTGAGGGGAGGTAGGAAGGCAAGTAGTAGAGTACAGACCCTGGACTTTAGGAGAGCAGACTTTGGCTTTTTCAGGGAACTGATAGGTGGGATCCCATGGGAAGCAACTCTGAACGTCAAAGGAACTCAGGAGAGCTGACAGGCCTTTAAAGAAAACTGCCTCCAAGCACAAAAATGGTCCATCCTGATACTCAGGAAAATGAGTAGATGCATCAGCAGACTGGCTTGGCTAAGCAAGGAACTGATGACTGAACTCCAATGCAAAAAGGCAGTATACAGAAGGTGGTATAAAGGGACAGACTACAGAGGAGAAATTTAGAAGCACTGCCTGGACATGTAGGGATGGTGTCAGGAAAGCCAAAGCTCAAGTGGAGTTGAGACTTGCAACAGAAGTCAAGGGCAACAAGAGCAGCTTCTACCACTACATTAATAGTAAAAGGCTGAACAAGGAAAATGTGGGACTGTTGCTGAACAGGGCAGGTGATTTAGTGACAGCGGACACAGATATGGCTGAGGTACTCAATGCCTTCTTTGCCTTGAGCTTCACCAACAAGGTCTCCCAGGCCTCTGTGCTTAGAGGCAGGATTCAAGGAGGAGAAGAGCAGCCAGCAGTGGATGAGGGTCGAATTGGGGATTACTTGAGAGAACTCAACCCATACAAGTCCAAGGGACTAGCTGAGCTGCACCCAAGGGTGCTGAAAAAAATGGCTGATGTCCTCGTAAGGCTGCTCTCTATCATCTTTGAAAGGTCATGGAGATCAGGAGAAGTCCCTGACAACTGGAGAAAGGCAAATGTTGCAACCATCTTCAAAAACAGGAAAAAAGGTCGACCTTAGGGAACTACGGACTGGCAAGATTCACTTTGATCCCTGGGAAAATCATGGAGCAAGTCCTTTTGGAAGCCATTTCTGGGCACATGAAGGAAGTGATAGTGACTGGGAATAGTCAGCATGGATTTGCCAAGGATAAATCATGCCTGACCAACCTGATTGCCTTCTATGTTAAAAAGACTGGATTTGTGGATGAAGGGAGAGCAGTGGATGTTGTCTACTTTGACTAAGGAAGACTTTCAACACTGTCTCCCACAATATTCTTGTAGCCAAGCTAGGACATTATGGTCTGGATGGATAGACAGCTAGATGGATAAAAAGTCTGTTGGATGATTGGGCTCAGAGGGTCGTGGTTAATGGGTTGTAGTCTACCTGAATTCCTGTGACAAGTGGAGTATTGCAGCGGTCTAATCTGGGAGCTGTCCTGTTTATCAGTGAACTTGAGGAGACAATGGAGTGCACTCTCATTAAGTTTGCAGATGACACCAAATTGGAAGGGCCAGTTGATATGCTCAAGGGCAGGGCTGCCATTTACAGGGACCTAGACAGGCTGGAGGAATGGGCCAACAGGAACCTTATGAAATGCAACAAGGACAAATGCCAAGTCTTGCACCTGGGAAGGAATGGCCCCCCCCCTCGAAACAATACAAGTTGGGGACTGCCTGGCTGGGGAGCAGCTCTGCTGAAAAGGCCCTAGGAGTTTTGGTAGCCAGCAAGCTGAACATGAGCCAGCAGTGTGCTCTGGCAGCAAGGAAGACCAACAGCATCCTGGGCTGGATTGACAGGAGTATAGCTAGTAGATCTAGGGAAGTGATTCTTTCCCTCTTCTCAGGACTCATTAGACCACATCTAGAATACAAACAGAGGATGAGACAAGGAAGGCCAAGGCCCATTTGGAATTAAATCTGGCAAGGGATGTGAAGGACAACAAGAAGGGGTTCTTCAAATACATCAATAGCAAAAGGAAGACTAGGGAAAACATGGGCCTGCTGCTGAATGGGGCGGGTGCCCTGGTAACAAAGGATATAGAGAAGGCAGAGTTATTGAATGCTGCCTTTGCTTCAGTCTTCACTGCTAAGGCCAGCCCTCAGGAATTCCAGACCTTGGAGACAAGAGAGGAAGTCTGGAGAAAGGAAGACTCTCCCTTGGTTGAGGAGGATCAGGTTAGAGATCTTTGGTCCAAACTTGACATCCATAAATCCATGGGCCCTGATGGGATGCACCCACGAGTGCTGAGGGAGCTGGCGGATGTTATCGCTAGGCCACTCTCCATCATCTTTGAAAGGTCCTGGAGATCAGGAGAGGTGCCAGAGGACTGGAAGAAAGCCAATGTCACGCCAGTCTTCATGGAGGTCATCTCTAAGCATATGGAGGACAAGAAGGTGATCAGGAGTAGTCAGCATGGATTCACCAAAGGGAAATCATGCTTGACCACTCTGATAGCCTTCTATGACGGAATGACTGGCTGGGTAGATGAGGGGAGAGCAGTGGATGTTGTCTCCCTGGACTTCAGCAAGGCTTTTGACACTGTCTCCCATCACATCCTCCTAGGCAAGTTCAGGAAACGTGGGCTGGATGAGTGGACGGTGTGGTGGATTGAGAACGGCTGGATGGCCGAGCTCAGAGGGTTGTGGTCAGTGGTGCGGAGTCTAGGTGGAGGCCTGTAGCTAGCGGTGTCCCCCAGGGGTCAGTGCTGGGTCCAGTCTTGTTCAATGTGCTCATCAGTGACCTGGAGGAAGGGACAGAGTGCACCCTCAGCAAGTTTGCTGATGATACTAACCTGGGAGGAGTGGCTGACACACCAGAAGACTGTGCTGCCATTCAGAGGGACCTGGACAGGCTGGAGAGCTGGGCAGAGAGGAACCTCCTGAAGTTCCACAAAGGCAAGTGCAGGGTCCTGCACCTAGGCAGGAATAATCCCATGCACCAGTACAGGCTGGGGGTTGACCTGCTGGAAAGCAGCTCTGCAGAGAAGGACCTGGGAGTGCTGGTGGACAACAAGTTAAGCATGAGCCAGCAGCGTGCCCTGGTGGCCAAGAAGGCCAAGGGTATCCTGGGGTGCATTAGGCAGAGTGTTGCCAGCAGGTCGAGGGAGGTGATCCTGCCCCTCTACTCAGCCCTGGGGAGGCCTCACCTGGAGTCCTGTGTCCAGTGCTGGGCTCCCCAGTACAAGAGAGACATGGCACTACTGGAGAGAGTCTAGCAGAGGGCTACCAAGATGATGAGGGGACTGGAGCACCTCTCCTATGAAGAAAGACTGCAAGAGCTGGGCCTGTTCAGCCTGGAGAAGAGAAGACTGAGAGGCGATCTCATCAATGTATACAGGTATCTGAAGGGAGGGTGTCGAGAGGATGAGGCCAGTCTCTTCTCCGTGGTGCCCAGTGACAGGACAAGAGGCAATGGGCAGAAACTGAACCACAGGAAGTTCCACCTAAACCTGAGGAAAAACTTCTTCACTGTGAGGGTGACAGAGCATTGGAACAGGTTGCCCAGAGAGGTAGTGGAGTCTCCTTCCCTGGAGATATTCAAAACCCGTCTGGATGTGATCCTGGGCAATATGCTCTAGGTGACCCTTTTATGGGTCTTTTATGGGTGACCCTTTTATGGGTCTTTTACATCTTTTATGTAATGTTATACAAGACCTGAATGGTAGTCAGGTGGGTCCCTTCGTAGACTGAAGCTCTGCGGGCTGTGCTTCTGTTTGTGTAACTGTTAATGACTACTGTGTGGTTTTCACTTCTCTGTCTTGTGTCTTTGTCTGCCTTTTGGGGCAGAGGCTTCCTGTTAGTGTGTGTTAGACAGGAAGGCCCTGATGGCATATGGGACTTAGGGTACTACCTGAATAGAAAGTTGAGCCCTGCTTTTGTTGCTAACTTTCTATGCAGGTTGGAGCTGGTACGTCAGCTGGCGTAAACTGGCACTGCTCCCTTGAAGGCAACAAACCATCCACAGTTAAGGCTATCTGAGGATCGGGCTCTCATGTGCACTGTCCCAAGGCATTAGCTGTGCTTTCTGCCCGAATGATTGTGCTGTTCACAGGTATGCATGCCCCAGCTGCTATTTTTAAAGCAGCAGCTTTGCCCCTCTGGCAAGAATGTTGACTTAGAGAGGAAGGGAGGTGATCCCAGTTTCCGCAAGCCTAAGTTGCAGTCCACACTGCTGTGTGCCAGTATTTCTGTCCAGTTCTTACCTTTGTGTCATGGCAAGCAAAGCAACACTGTGTGCTGACAATGTTTGAAGGAACAATATTTTGGGAGTTCCTGGAAAGTGAGTTCAGTAGGCTGAAAAACCCCTCCTTCCATGGCTTCCACCTCTTTAGAAGCTGTTCATTTTATCACTGTACTTTCTGCTCTTCCTTTCCTAAAAGCTGCAGCTGTTTTACCACATAGCTAAGTTTAAAGACACCTATCTGTGCCAGAGATAAACACAGTCTTTTGATGCTGGAGCATACGGGCTTTCGACTCTCATTTGTCTCCTCAGTGCATTGTTATGACAGTAAAATACAAGGATGGTCGACTGATTTCTGGCAAGGCTTGCACAGCAAAATGTCAGACATTTCTTACCTACGAAACTTCTGAGAAGTTTGCTTCTTGCAGTCCTCCATGTTCTTACTGTAGCTGACCCCTTGCAAGCATCTTGTGGCAGCAGGGCTGAGTAGCATAATCAAAACCCTTGATGTGCCAAGATGTAAGTTGGAAACATAGTCTGTCACTGAGACCCTAACAACAAAGGACTCTGTGCCTCCCCTTCTCCCATTCTGTTCCTAAATAGCAATTTACTCAAGCACTTTAAAAAATGCTGACAGGTACCTTCTCTTCACGTTCTCCTGAATTCTTCTGTGCTGGTCACAGTTTTTGACAGTGTAAATGAGGAGAAGATAAATTTGTGTGGCATCTGAGTAGTCCAACAACTAACATTACTGTCAGTGTTCAAAAAGCTGGTCATACAGGTGAGGAAGGACTCTGATGCACCTGTCTGTTGTGGCTATCTTAGCATCATAAAGTACCCCAGAGTTACCTCTTACAATTCCCAGAACGATGAGATGTGAGCTTTCCACAGTGATGAGAGAGAAAGGGAAGGCTTGTCACAACACTTCCCTTTCTTCTCAGGAGAAATCCCAGCTGTTGCGGACACAGAAGCAGAGAAATTGGGATACTGCCTCCTCCCTACTCACATGTCCAGAGAACTTAGATGTGGCAAGTTGGTGAAGGTTATGGGTGACTTGGGTCTCATCTAAACAGCTCCACAGACAATACTGTTATATATCCTATGGCTAGAGAGCAGACAGACCTATAATCTACCATGAAAGAGAATCAAAATATAGCTGCAAAGGGGACAGCATGTTGACTGTGAACAAATTAGTCTGGTGCTTTTACACTAGTGGATCCTGCACAATAGGCCTGCTGAGCTGTTTGATTTCTTGTCAGTGAATCAGGGTAATGCTGTGTAACATGCTCTGAGGGTGAGTTTAGTTTCCATCAGTATCAGCAGGGATACAGAGTGAGCTCTGAGAGCTATTCTTGCCACACAGGTGGAAGAACACCTTTTAGAAAAATTAAAGCACAGCAGTCATTTAAAATATATGTATGTGTGTCACTCTGTCATGCTTTCTGGATGTGTTGCCAAAAGTTAATTGAGGGAATATAAATGAGGGGAGATGAAAATTTGCAAATTTACCAATCTAGGCTATCTGGGCTACTAGCTAAGTAGGGCATGACACTAATACAGACTCCAGCATTAGGAAATTGCTGTTTCCTCAGGCTGAGCCAAAACTGATTAGAGTCCTTCAGTCCTCAGTTCCATTGCCATTATTTGTTTGAAAGCTGATGTCTGCTTTTTTAAAAGGAATGATGGAAAATAGCTTCAAATTTTTTTGTCTGTAAATCACAATGATGGGCCTTGGGTATGAAAATCAGAGGAGCATAAACCTGGCTTATAAGTGTGCATTTGCTGTGTATTTTTGGGGGGGGGGGAAGCTGTGAAAAGTCCTCCCATATATTTCTGCATTTGTAACATTAATATGGAGTTTCAGTGTAAGGGTTCATTCTGTGACAGCATTTGGCTGTTTTGGTCTTTTGTGTGAACGTTTGCTAATCATTAGGACAGAATTATTGACAGAGTCCTCTTAGTGGTCACAGCCACTGCCTGTAAATGCTTTCAACCACTGGAGTTGAGACCAGCTCTTGGACCTCTGATGGCTCATTCATGCAGCTGTGTTGATCAAAAGATCTGGCCTCTGGGAGTATGACTGGTGAACAAGCATTCCATTGGGTGAAGCAGAGTCTGTAGGCTACAGCTTTTCTCCTCTGTGACAGGGGATCCTTGTGACCTTGTCCTCTGACCTTTCCCATATGTCATGGAGCTGTGTTGTAAAGCGCTTGACAGCCAGGTGTACAATCGAGTTAATATGGGTATATGTGAAATATTGCCCTTGCTTAAAAGCACTGCCCCACACCTACCTCCATTTCTGTAGAAGTGTAGTTTTGCCTGAATAGGGAGCTAGGTCTGTCCCATGAGTCTGAACCTACTGAATATGTATCTTTGTGCCTTGTAGCCCTTTCTCAGTCGCATTGTAGGGAGAGGAAAATGTGTTAGTTGCTCATGTGCCACTCTCTTCCTTGTATTATTCCTTCTGTTAGCTGATAGAGACAGATGCCTTTGTGCTGGGAACCCACTTGCCTCTCTCTGATATCTCTTTCAGGCACTTACAGAAACATGCTGGCTCTAAGGAATGAGGCTAAAGCTTCTTATAACCCCTTGTCTTACTGCTTCATCTTTTAGTGATGCCTTAATGATCCTCTTAAGGCAACCCAGTCATTTTCATATTAGCAGGCTCTGGGATTAGAAATAAAAGGTTATAACTTTACTCCAGCTTCTCTGTTCCCTTGTTTGCTGGGCTGTGAGGAATGCAAGCTTAGCCAAAGGCTAGTAAATCCACTAACAGTAGTGGCTGTACATAAAATAACATAATTTTCTGCCTTGAATGTTCCATCAGTAGAGTCTGAAGTCCCTGAAGAGTCACACATGTAGACTAGATGCACTGCCCTGCTTCCCTGATAGCTTCTAAATTAACTTATAGCATGAAGCCCCTTCTTTCCCTTTCTTCACCCATTTTCCTGTGGAGACTTAGGGCATGTGAAGTAAACAGCAGATCTGCCAGTTACATTGTCTTCAGTGAACCTAGTTAGTTTTAAACTGATTGAAAAAATAGCTAATTGTAGATTACAGGCACAAACCTTACGGGTTAAAGCTCTATAAACCCCACAAATTGAAGTCAGCCCTGATGAACTTGATTTATGGTGAATTGAGACATATGTTGAAATACACCTTGTATGCTGTTTATTTTTAGAAGGCAGCGTCCAGGGTATGAAAATCCTAGCCACACTTTCCACAGGGTTTTGTTATTTCTACACTGTTGTATCATTTTTCAAAAACTGCATTGTTAAATTTCTGAAGGAAGGTGTGAGCCCTCCAAGTAAAGTAAAAGAGAATGGAGACACTCCTATCAAGAGAACAGTCCTATTCTGTATCCTGTCTCCAAGGGTATTTTTGTCTCATCTTTCTATGGAGTTTCTCACTATTGGTGGAAATAGTGACTTCTTATTGTGGGACCAGTGATGTTCACACTACCAGTAAGAACAGCAAATTAAAGCTGGTTCCTGGGCATAGGTTCTCTCTGCTCTTTCATGCATTTTCTCTACATTTAGAGCTCATAAAAGGAACTGGGGATGTATTTCCAGAACACAGGCATAAACCTCTGAATGACTGTGGAGTCTGTATAGACTATAGAGATTTTCTTCACCCAACAAGCAATGTTTCTGTTCTGAATGGGAAGGAGGCCAAATTTTATTCACGCTACTTCTCATAGCCTCACATAGCAGTGGCTTGTTGTTATTTATAATGAATATTTATCAGTCTGCACTGCAGTTTAACTCATAATATAGCAATTGTAAAGGTTCTATTTTTCATTGCTAATTCTCTTGGGTCCCTTGAATAGATTTTTCTATTATCATCACAACAAATTGATTCACAAGCCATAAATGATCAGCATAACTATACTCGGGGACAAAAGTGCTGGAAGAGATTTAGCTGCTAGGAAATTGTAATTCTTGACCAGATGATTTGTCAGTCCCAAAGGAGTCAGTCTGAATTCTGTGAAATCTGAAAATCCTGAATTTCTGCATTCCATGCCCAGAATTCAGTCCTAAATATGGATTTGAACTGGGTGGGAAGGAAGTCCAGTGTTCTTTATGAAATCAATATGTTAGAAAAGGGAGCTAATTCAGCTCTAGCCCAGCTTAGCACTAGTGCCTAAAGTAGATGAAGCCTGCAGGCCGCAGGACTGAATTGTAAATGATCTCGAGAGACATTGCTGAGGATGCGACTGCAAACCCAGCTAGAACCAGCTCTCAAAGATACAGCACACAACAGCCAGAGGTAACAGTTAACCTTGGGATAAGATAAGGCACTGTGAAGCAGGACCATAGCAACCGTCCAGGGATGTAGATGTGAACCAATCAAAAGGAAAGAGACCACCGACTGAGTAAAGAAGATTGGAAGAGACTGTCACTAGCAGGTGGGGGAATTTGACTGCAAAGAGTATAATTACCCCAAAATTTCTTTGTTCAGGGTGCCTCCCCGGAGGCACCCAGCTCGAGCTGTTACTTTGCTGTACCGTCATTTAAATAAATAATTAATTTTACTGCTAGACGTATGTGAGACTCTGCTCCTCGGAAACCTAGGGTCGAACTATTTCCATAACAAATATTTGTGAAATGTTTCCACATACAATTGTTTAATCCTGAACATGTGATTTCAGAGAGGAAGGATGGTATTATGATGAAGGCACAAGACTGTCAGCTCTGGGAGCTCTTGATTCTGCTACAGATTTCCTTATGTGACTGTAGGGAGGTTCCTAAACTTCCCTCTGCCCCAGTTCCCCAGTCCTATGGGCATAGGACTTTCCTGTCTGTTTCATATGGGTAGGAACTGTCTACTGCTTTGCAGCTGTACAGTACTTGGGCCTAGGCAGAACAAAGGCAGCCCCACTGATTCTGCTGTTATCATAAGGATTATTTACATAGTATGTAAGCTAAGCACGTTTAAATTCTCTGCCATTCTGTTATTGTTTCTTTTGGGGCTCAGGGGTGCAACTGCAAAAATACTCTACTATAAGGAGCCTCATTATTTCTTCTGTTATCTGAGAAAATAACTGTAGACATATGTCTAACCACTGAATCTCTGCAAATCTGTTCATGTCAGATTTTATTATCTTTGAGTGTTGTGTCTGGCTTCGAGTTCATATCTATGTTTGTGCTTAGGGTTCATCTTGGCTTCTAAAACCTGACATTTCAACCAGGAGGCCATACTCTGCTTTGCTGGTGATGAGGGGAGCCTGCAGGACTGGGGTACTCCTGTTTTTTGGGTTTTTTCCTGTTAGAAGTCAAGGGCAGAAGGGAGGAGGGGCTGCCCTTCTATGTCATTGAAAGTGTATACTGAGGAATTTCTCTCTGGGCTCAAACACACAATCAGAATACTGCAGCTGGAGTTACCCTGTGTTAGTTGAATTGCAATAACCGACCATATGCTCTTGATTTATTTCTCAAGTTTGAGCTGACATATTTTACCTCACATTTAAGTAAATTAGTGTCTGAGCTTTTATAGTAAGAAAATATTTTAATGGTTGAACTCTAGTTCCAAAATGCTACTCCAAATGTTTGCATTATTAGGTAAGTTTGGTCTAAGCCTTCAGAAGACCTTTTTTTTTTTTTTTAAATTTCTGTAGCAGTAATTTTAACCAATGATCTTGTGTTTCCTTAGGCCCTAGTGGACAAATAACCTTGGAGAGAAGAATGGCTGTTTTCAAGAGGAAACCTTTATTAGCTCTCATCTTTTTTAAACTATTCAGGGCAGGAATTTAGATTGATTGCAGTGTTCAGTGCCTTTCTGTGGTTTCATGTGCAAGTCATTATGTAGTCCTCTATGATTTAGGGGCCTTGTGTATAGAATTTTCAACTCAGAGACACTGAGCCACAAATGCTAGAAGCAGGACCAGCTGAAGGGAGAAAATGCACAGTAGGAAAGTCTAGCTTTTTTATTAGGGTAGTGCAGTGGGACCGTGACATTACGATTCAATCCCTTGCTCTCACAGACATTTTTTGGTGTGGTCTCAGGCAGACAAGGATGATGTGTCAGGGAGCACAGAATCATGTCAAGCCAATTGGAAGCTAAGCATTCTCTTACAAAGTTTTGTCCCAAATCATAACGAAAACTCCTTCAGAAGTATGTAAAAGTTCTGTTGGCTGACAGTTTTGATTTTCAGAAAATTCTCTTGCTGAGAAAATCTGAAAATACTGGACATCATAAAAGGGGGGAGGGAGAAACATTGCTTACACTGCACTGGTTGATTTATAGTCTTGCAAGAAAGGAGATTCCTTGTCACTTCCCATCATGATTATGTGGTTACAGACAGGCTGTCAAGAATCCAAATGTAGTTGAAGTTGCTTTCCTGCAATTACCTATAGAATATGTTCCCAACCAAGAAAGATCCTGTTTTCACATTGAGGTGAGAGCAAAAGTCCACATATGAGGAAACACAAGAAAAGTAGGAGAATTATTGCTCAGTTATTTTTTTTTTAATAAAGGTTTTAGGAGGAACTTGAAAAATAGACTCTAAATAGAGACGAGTTAAATGAAAAAGCTTGCAAACATCTGATTTTTGCATGCCAGTATGCCTTTAGCCAGCTGCCTTTGTCCATCTGAGTTTCAGAACTGTTGATCCCACTTAAGCAAGCTGCAAAATATTTAGGGAGTTCAGTGCATTTGGGAAATAGCCAAGGAATTGGAGGGGGGGATTTTTTCTTCAGTTGCTGTGAAGCAGGGTGCTTTCTTCTGAGCATAGGTTAAAAGGCTGATTTATATCACTGGAAGAGCTGACTCTTCTTATTCCACATCTGGGCTGGGGGGAGGGAATCTTGGTTGATTTCATTGGCAATATGCAGTTATGTTTTTTTTTTCCGTTGTGATCAAAACTAGTATATTGAGTGGTCCTGCTGGGGAGAGAAGAGAGTGAAGGAGAGACTTTCTTCCTGAAGTAACCTGTCTTACCTCAGTAGAGGGGAGTGATTACTTTTCCTGTAGAACAAAAAGGTGACCAGGGAATCTATAACTAGATATGTAGGCTAGAGAGCAATGACCATCAGTAACCCCAGTGTGCTTCATGCTGCAAGAAGAACAGAGAGTATTGCTTCCTTTCCCCACTGCCTGTCCTCTCTCCTAATTCTACTAGCACACTACTGCCTTGGCAAGTCCAGGTTGAATGGCATAGAAGTGACATAAAGAGGGCAAGGCTCCTTGCTCCCAACCAGGGGAGGCTTGCTTTAGTCCTTTCTCAGCTGTGCTGAGAGTTGGGAGTGTGTGTGTATGTGATCAGCCAAGGTAATTGAAACAAAAATGGTGGAAAAAAGCATCCTGGGTAACAGCAGATGCTGTTCCCTGAAGAAGGAGGAGGATATAAATTCTTCAGACTCCCTTGCATTAGTCTCTGTTTATGACTCTGGATGTGGGGGTGATTTTCCACCATTTGCCATCAGCTATCAAATCCACTCTTCCTTTAATAGGAAAAACAGCATGTTATGAAGCTTGTTGACTTGGCTTATGCCTAGGAATCTTCACCCTGGTAAATCATGTGGACCGTATTCTCTCAGCTCCTCCTGACATAGCTGCTTTCCTGATCATTACTTACTAAGCATTAAAAAAAAAAAGACAATCAGTCCCTCAAAAATCAGTTTTAAAAACAGAAACAGTGTTGAGGGTCAGCTTTTTAACTCTCTGAAGTTTCTGAACTTTAGATCTGTGCATAGATTAAAACTTCCAGGCATTCCCCTCTGCTATGAGAGAGAAAAATTTGTTTGAAAGTTGAGAGATGAGATACTGTCTGGGAGCAGCAAGAGTGGCTGCCCCATAAGGGCAGGTGAGCTGGGAGCTGAGGGTAACAGCAAGGCAAGCAGGGGCAGTGGCCTCACAGACAGGGTGCAGTCCCACAGTACCCAAACAAGAAGAGCAGAGCAGGTTTGGTGACAGCAGCCAGGTTCAGCCAATAGTCCAGTGATGGCCAGATAAGTCCGTAGTGATGAGACAGGTCCAAGGTCAAGTAAGGAAGTCAAGTCAGCAAGGCAAGGGCAGGATCAGTGAGGCACAAGGCCGGGTACAGCATACCTACAGTGTAGCTCAGGCAAGGACCAAGGGCCTGAGCTTAAATGCAGCTCCCAAGCAAAGGGTGGAGGCCCCCACCAAGGCTCCTCTCAGCATTTTTGCACACAGCTCTTTCCCAGCAGTCTGATCGCAGGTTACGCGGCTGTGCCATATCAGAGCTGGCCTTGAGCACAGGCAGCCAAACCCTTAGGAGGATGGAGGGGTGTGCCCAGGGCTCTGACATATACCCATGACTCCAGAAGGTGAAGCTTTAAGGAGAGAAAATGAAATAACATGGCATTTGCAAAAATGTATTTTTTGCCAGAGTTGGTAAGATTTCTTCCTAGATCTGCCTGTGATTCTGTATGATCTGATATCTGTGTGTCTGCACATGTCAGATTTTGAAATATTTTTGTGATAGAGTACTAGTAGTTATTATTTAGCATAACTAAACACACAGTCTTGTTAGATCATTGTGGTCCTTGCACCATTTCAGTACTGCTTACACTAACACAGGAATTAAGCAAAGCCTGATCTGTGTGCAAGGGTAATGCTAGAGTAGGTCTCATCCCAGAGTAGAGGACCTGCTTGTTCTACCTTGCCTCTTTTGTGTCTGAAAGCAGACTGTGTGTGCAAATTGAGCTTAAGTAAAGATGTTAGAGGGAAGCTGCTTTTAAAGATTTTGGTTTTTTGAGGTTAAAACATCAGTTTCACCACAATCTCTGAAAGCTGCCATGTTTCAGAGCATGTTGTCAGCAGCTCCTCTTCTCCCATTGTGCTCTGGTTTGTGTAATTTTCCTCTCCTCCATTCATCAGCTTTTGCCTTTTCTGTTCAGAACTCTCACCTTAGTTTCCTCTTGGCTTTACTCTAACCAAAATGTTACTTATTTTGTCACCTTTCAGACTTGAAACTTCAGGATTTCCTGGTTGACAATGAGACATTCTCAGACTTCCTCCATCATAATGTGTCTATGCCACCATTTGCAGTAGACAAGCTACTGAACACTGAGGTCAACCTCCAACAGGTAAAAAGCACTTTCAATCATTAATATAATAGTTAGTTTATTGTTTGTTTTACCACAGTGCCAGGATCCACAGTGCAGGACCTCTGTACTAGGTGTCATACAAACAAAGTAAAACATAATCCCAGCTTCTCTCCTCCCCCTGCCCTCAAATTTACCATCTTACTTGGCTGTAAGCTGTAAAAGGACTCTGAGATCCACATATAAATGATTTGATTTGTGTTTAAAAAATTAACCTACTACCCCACAGGCTAAATAGAATTTTTCTCATCCTGTTGTTTGTGTGTCATCCTCCCCCCCCAAAAAAAGTAAAACACTAATTAGTCTGCCAGTGCTGTTTGGATTGTTTTACTTCAATTAAAAGGAAAAATCGTTTTGTGGTTAAGTCGCTCAGTGTGGACTGAAGAGCAGGGTTTCTGTCCTGACTCTATGGCAAACTGACTGTGTGACCTTGGGCAAACCATGTGACACTGTGCCTTAGATTCCCAGGCAGGGGAGCAAAGCATGCTTTTCTTTTTATAGCTAGCTCTTCAAGACAGATAGTAAGCTTATGCTTTATGCAGTACAATAGTGTTCTGATTGCAGCTGAAACTCTTAAGTGCTACCATAACTATGCTCATAAAAATAGATTGCCAAGGAGATGGGATTGTTATTAGCTGAATGCTAATATTGTGATAGCGCCCCAATCTGTGAAGCAGTCATGTATCCTAATGTACCACGTATAATACAAATACATAAAATGGCCAAGTTCCTGTCCTGTTGGACAAATTGCTTCCTGGGGCAGGGAGATTCTACCTCATGTTTCTCTGACAGTGGCAGATGTGCTCAGGAGGGTGTGATATTTCAAAAGGAGCACAGAATAGCAGCGGGCAAGTGGATATCCAGTCAAGCCTTAGATGCTGTAGTAGTCCTGCCAGACAGACACAGCCAGACAGCTACAACATGACTCTGACTGTAGGGACAGGCTGTGCCTCTGCGCTGTTTTTGTGCAACACAGGCATAATGAGGTCTTGGGCTAGGGTTGCAGCTCTTAAAAATGACTGATTCTGAGTGACAATAAGGAAAAAATAATCACACTCAGCTGTACACTGCCTGGAACAAATCTCTCTGCTTTCATATAGCAGGGCTAGTCCCAGGAAAGAATGGTGTGACCAGCAAGTATAAAATAGTGACTTGTGTCTGCTTTCACAAAAACTGCTTTAAATTCCTTAAAAGCTTAACTCCTTAGGGGAGTTGTTCTGTCATTTATAATGTTTTCTCCTATTGAAGATGCCACAGTTTAATTAATCTGAAACTTGTTATGGAGAATTGACTTGGTGTGACTGAGTGTTTTAGCTTTGGTGAGGGAGCAGGGCCTTTGTTTCAGGGTCATGTGTTCTGGGCCTGCTGCCTCTGGAAAGAGGTGACTTCTCTCTCAAAGAGCTTAAAATCTGAGTGAAGACAACAGACACAGAAGAGGATGGAAGGATTTTTTATTCTCATTTTCTGGGTGAGGACCTGAGGCACGGAGAGACATTGATTTTCTATATGTTGATGTAGCGAAGCTGTGTTACACTGGACCCAGATCCCCTGAGTGCCATTCCAGTGCCTCTAGCCACAAAAACATCCTATTTCAGCACTGCTATGATGGTGGTAGTATCCCTGTTGGCAAGGACTTTTCTAAAAGGCCAGTCTTTTTGATACAAGAACCATTCAATTTATTCAGTCATGGGTGCAGCATGGAGGCATCCTGTTCTTGGAGAATGGATGCAGGCTAAAGTTAAAGGTTTGCAGAACGTTGCACTATAAAATCTCTAACTTTGCATATCAATTCCATCTATATCTTTTCTGAGTATGGTGGATTTTTTTCCTCTGGATAGTTCATGCCCTTTTGGTTTTGAAAACTGAGAAAATACTCTTTGATGTAATTAGCATGATATAGGATGCATTTAACTCTTGTGGGGTGTAAATAAATCAGTTGTTGCTAGAGGTTGGGCAATACATGTTGGCTGTTAAAAAAAAAGCAGAAAGCAGAAATGAAGCATAAAGCTGTTGTTCACTGTGTATTTATATTAAAATTGGTCTCTCTGCCTCTGTCTAGTCAAAGGCAAACAAAAAAATCCCTCCCAACAGAATCCTGGAGGTTACCTGTGTTTATCACCTTTATGAAGTGTGTACCTGTTTGCTATGCCCTGTCCAGCAGACACAAATCTTCTACTGACCTATTAAAGAAACTTGGCTATCAGGTCTACAGCAGACCCAGACACTTGTGATCATTCAAAGGGATTTCAGGCGTTTCTTTCACAACTAAGGTGGTTATTTGTGGATGAGTAAATCTTATCCACAAACAAACCATCACCTCAAGTAAAATATGCCTGTGGAAGAAGACTCCAGGATCTGATCTGTTCTCTGTTGCAATCAGTAAGGTGATTCGCTATTTCACTGGTACAGTATTTACTCCAAAACACTGCAAAATGGTTCTCTCAGCTCTTACAAGAGATACCTCAGAGCTAAGGGAGAAGATATTAATTCAGAATAGCATAGAAAATGTGGCTGGTAGATAATCTATCTCAGGAGTCTGGGCCATAGATCTTTTGCCCTTTGCATATATTTGCCAGACTTGAGTGTGATCACAAGTGTTACTTTGTCTCTGTGGCTCAGTTCCTAGAAGACTAGAGATTGGGCAATACATGTACCCTTGGTTTGAGGAAATGGCTGCTGTAGAGGGCAGGATTACTGATGCTCTGGGCATGTATGTGGAGAAGTGGAGAGGGACCTGCCTCTCCCAGGACTTTTTCCTGTGGAACTTGGCAGGGAAACATGTTTTTCTTGGGATTCAAAGTTAAGCACGTGTCAGGACCATGCAATCCGCAGAGGACAAATACCCTCTTCCCTCTATCTTGAAATGTTATGAATGGTTAGTTCTGTCTAGGTGATACCAACTTTGTGTTATGAATGTTTTACTGATGAAGGCTTGTATGCTTTCCCCACCTTTTCAGGTCATTGTGTCTGGCTACCAAATGCAAGTGCAAGATCTCTGTAATGCCTCAGTGCTCTCTGAATTTTTTACAATCCAAAACCAGTCAGTGGCTATGGACCATGAAGCCTTCATTTGCACTGTACCAAAGGAAAAACTCCATGCAGCAGAATGGGCCTTCCATTCTAACCTGGACCCTATGAAGCCCCTCCAGGTGAGTCCACAGATCACATCTGCAAGAGGCTATTCACTGAGAGTTGTGGCATTTTCTAGGGTTTGCAATCTAAGGATTCTGATGCAAATTCTAGGAAAGCTCAGGGTGCTCACAAGTACTCATCCCTCTGTTTTTGGAGTTGTTTATTGTCAATATGAAAGAGGGTCTTGATCCCTGAAGTTCAAACAACTCTGCCTCCTCCTGTCACTCTTGCCCTGTCTGTTACAATGTATTACATGAGGAATCACCTGTGAATGTGTCTAGCCTGTAATTTGATTCCTCAAGAGGAGGAAAACATGCTGCATAGTAACAAATGGACTATTGATTGTTCCTGCATTTTGGTCAGATGTATCTGAGCTGGAATGAGCCCCCAGATGTTACAGAAACATGCTGAGTGCTAGAACCATCACCATCTGCCCTTACTGTAAGGCTCATTGAATGTAGACACTTATAGCCATTGGCAGGCCACAACCTTTGACTAGGTCTAATACATACAAAGAAGAGTGAGTTTTTAAGGTCCTGTTTGAAAGATCCCTGAAGTGAATGGAATTCTTAAGTTTTGGATCAAGAGCTAAATAATTGACCTTCATGAAAATACATTATTTAGGGGGGCTTGAAGAAAATAGTTGGAACAGACTTAGCTGTCTATCTAGGAACCCTCAGTGATAATAAAACATTTCTACAATATCTGGATAAAATACAAAAAATTGAGGAAGTTAATGCTGGAAATATCAGTACGGAGAAGGGACCACAGAAATCACTTTTTTATCCAGTACAACAAATGCTCTAATGTCTACTGTGGAAGAAATAAACATTTCTACTCTGTGAGCTTCCAGATTTCATGACCATTTCAGAACAAACTCATGTACCAGTTGCTTGGCTTTGTCCCCAGTCAAAGAGGTTGATTATAAAGTACTGGAATCATGTTACTCTTCAGCTCAGTACATAGTAGTCAGTTACTTCTCCACTACAGCTCATTTTCTCTTTTCCATGTGTCCTCCATCTGCATTTTTCTTTCCTGTTGGTAGAGTGAGCTAATCATAAGCATAAAGAGATGAGGTGACAGCACAAAAATTGTCTTTTTAACACAAAATAATCTATTTTGAAAAAGAATGGTCTAAGCTGTTCCTAGTATATTAGCTAAATGTATATGCATACATTTACTTTTAATGATTCAGAAATGTTTGAATTTTGGGAACTGAATGGAATGAAAGTGGTGAAATGACCAGCCCTCTTCACAGGGGTGAATTCTATCTGGTAGGCAGATGGACACAAAACATCAAACTTAGAGCCTCTAAATATCAACCTTATTGGGAGTCAGGTTGGGAGTGATACAGGTACTGGGACACAGAGCTCCACTGTAGGTGATATGAGACCCTCTGCCCTCAGGAAAGCAGTCACCCTCTGACACTTTGGAAACATTAGCCTAAAGGTATTCCTGTTCCAGCCAGTCTCTCTGGAGCTTTCTTCTTTTCTGCTATCTGGTATTTACAGACCTTGCTTTGGACAGTGCCAAATTGTCATTAATAAAGCTTGCATAAAAGATTGTGAAGTGGTAGAAGTGAGCATATGATAGGGGTGTGCTAAGTGCAGTAGTTATGTATCTTAGAGCGCAGTGCACAGACAGCAGCTGCCATTGTGAAATGAAAAATTTTTTTGATTCTTTTTAAATGGGGAAAGGAGATAATGTGATTGTAACACTGTTTATTGTCCTCTTCCCTATACAATGCTCCCTCCAAGTGGATGAAGTGCTGTGCTGAGCCTTTGCAGCCCTTGTTTCCATGGCATACTGCATGTAAAGCACTCTATAGCTGGTATTTGCACTGACTTTTCAATACACACCTGTGGCAAGATAATGCCATGCAGGGGAAAAGAGCTGTACAGAACAACTGTGTGTGCACAGGACAAAGCAAGATTCTCTGTACAGATCCAGTTCCATTGGGAAGTCTAGTTCTAATAGGACGTGATGAGGAACAATTACTGTTAGCATACTGTTGCTGAGGCAGGGCTACAGGGGAGCTGCTAGGGCTCTGTGAGAACAGAAAGCTCTCACTAGATAGCATCCTGCCCCCATGCAGCAGTGTGCTCTGCTTCCCCTTCCTGACCACATGTAGTACATGTAGCTTGGTGGCTGAGCCCAGACCAGGGTGATCAATTATATCCTACAGAATGGGAGAGAGAGTCTGTAACCCCGACCTGCATGTATGTGTATGTGGGTGGAGAGAACTCAACTGTGTGAGTCTCAGGCTGAAAGCATGAAAATGGAAGACAGTATTTTATGAATTAAACCTTCTTCCGTTTTGTTCCTGTATGGGTACTTACCAATAGAGACTTCTCCATAGAAATACCCTACAATTCCGTAAGATTTTCTTTTCCTTTTTGTTCCCTGCCCATGCTTGCTCTTATCTGTATAGTGCTGATCTCCACCAGATGAGAGGTTCAGATGTGCCCATGGGAAGTGAATGGGCTGGTGATCCTGTCTCTCTCAAAAATTTTACCATTAGTATGTTTGTATTGAAAGATAAGAGCTGTACAACTGACACTTGAAAATACCCATCAGCAGGTGGGATCGTTGTATAAATTATAGGGAAATTTACTGAGAACAGGCCAGAGTTTCAGCTAGTACAATTCAGCCTAGGTCTGCTGGGCCCTGCAGAGAGTCAGTACTACTTTTCTCCTTTAGGAAAGGCTCCACTATTTAGTCTGACAGGAGCAGATACTGACTGTATCTACACCTATATTGTTTATTGGTGAAAGAAAACAGCCATAAGCCACTCTAATTGTGCTACTTGACAAGAATAAGAAGTTGGCTTATGATCTCAGCTTCAGAGAAAAAAAAAAAAAAGCTGTTGAGTCTTGAAGCTAGCACTTCTGACTTCTGAACCTGCTGTGCATTCTACACCATTTTACCAAGGACCAGGGTTTTCTTCAGAATAAATGTAAAAGGCTGCCCCCTGGTTCAGGCTGCTGTAATACCTGAGTGAAATAAAATCCACTAGCTTTGATGTGGCTAGCTGGAATGAAGAAATTAACTCTAGGATCACTCCCCACACATTTTAAACTTAGTGGCTTTAAAGGCTAAATAGTTCCTTGACTTGCAATAAAATCCTTGGACAAAGAGGGAACATTGTGCTCTTGAACAAAGAAGGCTTTTGACTAAGAGCTTATCATCAAAGGCATTGTGGGTCAAATCTTCAACACATACTCTGAAGCTAGTGCGCACCATATCTACTGCAAAACCTGTAAACCAATGCCAACAAGTTGATTAACTCAGTGATTAACTTTTTTTTTACTTAATCCCCTTGATGAGCTTCACAGAATGACATGTCAGTAAGTAAAAAACGTGTCAGTTCAAATGCAGGTACAACAGAAATTTGGAGGCAGGTTCTCAGCTCTCTCTACTGACTGCAGCATTCTGTAATTTTTGAGAAGCAGAGAAAAAGAATGGTAATGTGATTAGGTGGATGCATGTAGGGTGAAAAGGACTTGCAACAACGTGCAAGGACTATGTATGTAAATTGAACACTAAGGGCCTGAATAGTAACACTGGGGTTTTCTGACGCTGGGGTGTCTAGGCAGTGAGGAGGTTGTATCTGCAAGATGCTTCCAGAAAAAATAGTCCAGCTTCCAGATGCTTGTTCCTGCCCCTGTGTGTCCCCATTTGTTGTTCCTTCTGCAAAGCCATGTAGTGAATTGTATCAGGGAACTGATCTGGATTAAAATTGACTAGCTTCATTGCATGGTTGCACAAATACTTGCCCTGGAAAAAGAAGGGAATAGTGCAAGAGCAAGAACCAGTGGTCAGTCAGGGCATGTGTGCATGTGAGAGCCTCACATCTTATGTCAATGCATTCTTCTACCAGCTTAAGTTGTTGATGGAATTGCAGCCTGAGGAAAAGAAGAGTTTTAGATAACTAACAGCATAACAGTGATTACTAGCAAATTATGGGAAGAGCACAATTTTAGGAAGGAAATTCTCAAGGGTGCACAGTGAAATGCACTGGCACTTTTGAGGGGGGCAAGATTAAACAATTGTTTTTATATAATGTCTGCTCTATCCAGAACAGCCCAAAGATTGCCCAAACGAGAATAGTATAGTTTAGCCATATAGAGAAAGTTGTCTGATTAAAATATTGCACCAGGATTTCTGGCTCTGCCACTGATCTGCTGTATGATTTTATTTAGTATATTGATTCCTGCTCTGCAGAATGAGAGAATGAATGTAGCCAAGCTCACAGAGGCATGGTGAGGGGATTTATATGTGCCTCCTTATTCTTTTGTGTGTAAGAACCTATTCAGGGAGGGCTGTTTAGATGGAAATCCAGCAGGATGTCTGGGAGTGACCACAGGGTCCCCAGGCAGAAAAGCAGCTTTCCTTCTTGACTGAGTGTTCACTCAATTAGAAGCAATGAATGTTTCCAAAAGTCAAATGTCCTTTTCCAGGACCCAAACATGTATCTGCATCTTAATCCATCCTCTAGAGCCTTTTGGGCTGCCAATGATAAGAACTGCCCTGTATGGTGTAGAATGCTTTGCACGGACCACTTGAGGGCACAGCTGTCACTCATGTTTGCCTTGCATCAGGTGCAGTGAGATTAAGGTGAGCCAGGAGGAGCTGATTTAAGAAAGACAAAGAAGGGAACAGAACCTTCCATCCCCATGTCCACAAGTTTCTTTTTCACCTTTCTCCCAATGCCAAGACAGCTGTTGTCCCATGGAAGAACCATGTAGCTTGGAGAGGGTTATGGGGACCCCTGATTAGCAAGAGCAATGGTAGTGAGGCAAAGGTGTACTGTCAGGCTTGTGCTGTAATGAGTGGATGGAGGGGGCTCATACATCATAAAATCACCTGGCTGTGAGACAAATTTTCCTTCTGCAGATCTCCCCAGTTTTAATACTGAGCACAAGGGGGTGAATGAGAGAGACAACTCGACTCAGTCCTGGGGGATTTCATCTCTGTCACAGTCCCTTCTGGTGGTATGGGTCTCTAATGAGCTGTATGTATGTTGTAGCTTGTGTACTATAGTGGTCCTTGAAGGAGCGTGGGGGAGCACATAATAGTCCAATTGTTTTTCTCCCTTTGTAATATGGATGGCACTTTGTTAGTGTGAACTAAACATTAAATAATGCATGCATTCAACTTGAAAAAAGGATTTTGAAAAGGTCTCCTTTAATGTGAATATATGCTGCAATTGAACTTCTGGCTTTCTTTGCCCTTTTGAGTGTTTTGGATCAAGGATGATGGTATCACACTTTCCAGCAGCTGTACTTTGGGACTTCCCACTCTTAGGAAACAAGATTTACTGTATGTTAAAGAAATTGTGATTCAGACTGAGTTGTCCATCCTTATCCTTTCTGGTAGGAGTTGACAGGTGTCCTGGCTCAGGGCTTGTCTTGACTGCACAGTTGATTCTAGTTAGCTCAAATATTTGCCTCTATCTTGAGTCCTGTAGCATGCACACAGAATGCACTCAGTGCAATGCATGACTCAGGAGAGTAATATGAAGTTGGCTGCCATGAAAGACAGGTCTAGGTGAAAGCATAACTTTTTGGCCACTAACACAGTAATTGTACAGGGCATCTGTATTCAAATCCTGCTAGAACTTAAATGTGTTCCCACTGTCTGTCTAGAAAAGACAGGTGATGTTTTCCAGCACTTCATTGAAAAATAAAACTTTGCACTGCAGTAAGGAGCACAATGACCTTTTGCACATGCTCTCACAATGGAGCCACTCTTACTTGAGGTAGGCCAAATCAAGAGGGTTCTTCTGAATGTAATGAACTTGAGTTAGTGCCTCTGCAAAGACTTATCTTCCAGGAAAGTTCATGACTCATTTGTCTGTATGAAGAAGACTGGCCAGTTGTGAATCTGACTTTCTCCTTGTCTCAGGAGATGTGACTGGTGAGAAGCTGCATGAGTGGGCTGTAGGGCGTAAAGGATGGTGTTAAACATGGAGCAAAACTCCCTCCTTAGTGTAGCTTTATCGCGTGTTCTGGTAACAAATAAACTTGGAGCGTGACTTTGTAAGGGAAAAAAGGTCTAGTGGGGGGAATACCTGGGTTCTGCTCCCATCTCTGGGCCAGTTACATAATCTTCTTTTCTCTGGTAACAGCTTCCATATTAGGTCAGATCAAAGACCCATTTAGCTCAGTACCCTCTTGAGTACCACTCTGACAGTGGCTAATAATGGATGCCCATGGAAGAATGCAAGAATAGGGAAAGTATATAGTAATACTTCCTCAGCATACTCTCCTAGTCTTCAGTAGCTTGCAGCTCAGGCTTCCTGAGCTATTAGTGGGGTCTTTGTGTTTAATATTTCCTGCTTTTAGAAAAATAAAATAAAAAAAAGTTCATGATTTTTTCTAATTGTTTTTAAATCCACATTAATACTTGGTACCTTCAGTATTGCATTTTATCTACTGCATGTTGTAGATGAGGTTCACACTTTGACTATGAGTTGTGCATGAAGTAGCTCCCTTGGTTTATTTCAAACTGATCATCTCATGGGAAGCCCTCTAGTTCATGTTTTGAGGCACAATGAACAGTCATCCCCTATTCACATTCTCCATACCACTTGTAATTCTACAGACCTCTGTCATATCCTCTGTCTGTCATCACTGGTCCCATCAGAAGAATTCTAGTCCATGTTCTTCAGAAGCCATTCATATCTTAGATCATACTTGTGGCCTTTTTCTGTACCTAGCCTACCTAATTCTACTGTGTTTTCTCCAAGATAGAAAATCCAGAATTGTACACAGTGCTTGAGATGATGAAATGCACAGTGGATTTATACTGATGTTAATCTGACTTTTCGTTATAATTCCAAGATCTCTTTTCTTTTTCCCATAAAGGCATGTGTTGAATTATCTGAACCTTAAAGACTGTGTTTAGTATAAATCCACAGAGGTCATTGGAGGCCTACTTGAATTTGCCAGCTGGATTTGGAGCAGGTGCTCAGTGAGCGCTCAGAAGTTAGCTGGGTATAAACACTCTGGCATATCAGTGGAACAGTGTCCATTTATACCAGCTGATGTTCTGACCAGCTGTTATCACACTCCAGTGAATCAACTAGAACACGTGAAAGCCTCCAGACTTCTCTTCCAGAAATTACCCCTAGGAAAGATCACAGAATCACAGAATCACAGAATGGTTTAGGTTGGAAGGGACCTCTGGAGATCATCTAGTCCAACCTCCCTGCTCAAGCAGGGTCCTCTAGAGCACATTTCCCAGGATCACGTCCAAACAAGTTTTGAATATCTGCAAGGAAGGAGACTCCACAGCCTCTCTGGGCAACCTGTGCCAGTGCTCTGTCACCCTCACAGTGAAGAAGTTTTTCCTCAGGTTCAGATGGAACTTCCTGTGTTTCAGTTTCTGCCCGTTGCCTCTTGTCCTGTCGCAGGCAACCATGAAGAAGAGGCTGGCCTCATCCTCTCGACACCCTCCCTTCAGATACTTATACACATTGATGAGATCCCCTCTCAGTCTTCTCCAGGCTGAACAGGCCCAGCTCTCTCAGCCTTTCTTCATAGGAGAGATGCTCCAGTCCCCTCATCATCTTGGTAGCCCTCCGCTGGACTCTCTCCAGGAGTGCCATGTCTCTCTTGTACTGGGGAGCCCAGAACTGGACACAGGACTCCAGGTGAGGCCTCACCAGGGCTGAGTAGAGGGGCAGGATCACCTCCCTCGACCTGCTGGCAACACTCTGCCTAATGCACCCCAGGAGACCATTGGCCTTCTTGGCCACAAGGGCACATTGCTGCCTCATGGTTAACTTCTTGTCCTCCAGGACTCCCAGGTCCTTCTCGGCAGAGCTGCTCTCCAGCAGATCAGCCCCCAGCCTGTACTGCTGCATGGGGTTATTCCTCCCCAGGTGCAGGACCCTGCACTTGCCTTTGTTGAACTTCAGGAGGTTCCTCTCTGCCCAGCTCTCCAGCCTGTCCAGGTCCCTCTGAATGGCAGCACAGTCTTCTGGTGTGTCAGCCACTCCCCGCAGTTTAGTATCATCAGCAAATTTGCTGAGGGTGCACTCTGTCCCTTCCTCCAGGTCACTGATGAATATATTGAACAAGACTGGACCCAGCACTGACCCCTGGGGGACACCACTAGCCACAGGCCTCCAACTTGACTCCGCACCACTGACCACAACCCTCTGAGCTCTGCCATCCAGCCAGTTCTCAAGCCACCTCACTGTCCACTCGTCTAGCCCACACTTCCTGAGCTTGCCTAGGAGGATGTGATGGGAGACAGTGTCAAAAGCCTTGCTGAAGTCCAGGGAGACAACATCCACTGCTCTCCCCTCATCTACCCAGCCAGTCATTCCATCATAGAAGGCTATCAGAGTGGTCAAGCATGATTTCCCTTTGGTGAATCCATGCTGACTACTCCTGATCACCTTCTTGTCCTCCAGATGCTTAGTGATGACCTCCAGGATGAGCTGCTCCATCACCTTTCCAGGGATGGAGGTGAGGCTGACAGGCCTGTAGTTTCCTGGCTCCTCCTTCTTGCCCTTTTTGAAGACTGGGGTGACATTGGCTTTCTTCCAGTCCTCAGGCACCTCTCCTGATCTCCAGGACCTTTCAAAGATGATGGAGAGTGGCCTAGTGATAACATCCGCCAGCTCCCTCAGCACTCGTGGGTGCATCCCATCGGGGCCCATGGACTTGTGGGTGTCAAGTTTGTCTAAATGATCTCTAACCTGATCCTCCTCGACCAAGGGAGAGTCTTCCTTTCTCCAGCCTTCCTCTCTTGTCCCCAGGGTCTGGAATTCCTGAGGGCTGGCCTTAGCAGTAAAGACTGAAGCAAAGGCAGCATTCAATAACTCTGCCTTCTCTATATCCTTTGTTATCAGGGCACCCGCCCCATTCAGCAGCGGACCCACATTTCCCCTAGTCTTCCTTTTGCTATTGATGTATTTGAAGAAGCCCTTCTTGTTGTCCTTGACATCCCTTGCCAGATTTAATTCCAAATGGGCCTTAGCCTTCCTTGTCGCATCCCTGCAGACTCTGACAACGTCCCTGTATTCCTTCCAAGTGGCCTGTCCCCTTTTCCACATTCTGTAGACTTCCTTCTTCTGCTGGAGTTTGGCCAGGAGTTCCTTGCTCATCCATGCAGGTCTCCTGCCCACTTTGCTGGATTTCTTCCTCAGAGGGATGCACTCATCTTGAGCCTGGAGGAGGTGATACTTGAATATTAACCAGCTCTCCTGGATCCCTCTTCCTTCTAGGGCCCTGTCCCATGAGATTCCCCTAAGTAGGTCTCTGAAGAGGCCCAAGTCTGCTCTCCTCAAGTCCAGGGTTGCAATCCTACTTATTGCCCTGCTCCCTCCTCTCAGGATCCTGAACTCCACCATCTCATGGTCACTGCAGCCAAGGCTGCCCCCAACCTTCACATCTCCAACTAGACCTTCTTTGTTTGTTAGTACAAGGTCTAGCATTGCACCTCTCCTTGTTGGCGTCTCCACCACCTCTGTCAAGAAATTATCATCAATGCTTTCCAGGAACCTCTTTGTTTATGTCTAGTTGTGCTAGATGTATGCTAAAAACAGGGATCTGTAATGGAAGTGTCATCTTGGTCGTTTCTCTGTGTGTTACAATGCTGTAACTTTAACATGCTTTCAAATAACCTTTAAATGATATTACATATAGCTGCTGATGTGAAATTTTAGGAAATGGTTTTAATCCTGATTCCTTTGAAAGAGGAATTCTGTCAAACTTGTTAGTCTAAAGATTCTTGACACTTCTCTTGCATGAAATGTCTTCTGGTTTGTGCCTTGCAGTGACTTTCAGGTTCCTTTTCTCTCTTGTTGCAGAAACGAATCCCTTTCAATTCCTCCTTGTGGGATCTGTCAGAAACCATAGAGACTTTAACAGAGAGCCTTGGGAAGCTTGTTAAAGAGGTAAGCAGTTCCTTCCTGTCAAAAGAATCGATCTCTGCAATTACTGTCCTAGCCTGTAACTGAGTTCAAGAAGCACTAGTCTACTTGGTGCAATTCAGAAAAAGTCAAGTCCCCTGCTGGCCTTCAAACTTCCTCCTCTCCTTATCCTCCCTATGTCGATAGAGATAGCTCCCACTTTGCAGCCCCTTGGTGCCCAGAACTTCCATCAACAAACACCAAGAATCTTGAGATGTGTAGCTAATGGTTGGGTCCTTGAGGGAAGGAGCAAGAATTCAGTTCTTTTCTGTGGGGTTCACTTACTCAGTAGTGGCACAGCAGTTGCCTTTGCAGTATATCTGCTGGCTAGCAGTGCCTTACAAACTGTATGTGACAGTTTGCCTGCTTTGTAAATTTTGTACCCAGTTGCCAAACATGTCAAGGGTGTTATTTAGTTATAGCTACTGGTCTCTGAGAATGGTGAGGACTTGTGTGTCGAAGATGTTGTAAATTAGTAGTTACAGGCTCTGATCATTCACTGTTTGTTTTTTTAAATCTTTGGATAACAAGCTTTTGGGAGGAGAGATGGTTTTTTAGTCTTTGTATTGCACCCAACACAATGGCATCCTGACCCTGGTTAAGGAAAGCTCTGCCAGAACATAAACAATATTAGCAGTTTGCACAGCAAAGTGACATTATAGAGCCTGTGAATATCTGTTTTTGCAGGTGAAATGGTAGATAAAAATAAGCCCTGCATGCTTAGCATTAGTCAGAACCCCAAATCCATTATTTTTAGAGCCAGAAAACTTATCTTCCTTGTTTCTTGGCTGGCTCTGACTTTGAAGTGAAGAGCTGCCACTAGGTGAAGACATTTTCTCCCTCTTGCAGGGATCACAATTTAATCTAAACAATACCTCCTCCTCCTCCCCTTCGTTAGTCTTCTGTCTGGGTCAGAGCAAGAAAGCCTTAGAGCCATGAACAGCAGTAACCTCTGAGAGCATGCAGAAGAGGGGGTCACTTCAGGTTAGCGGGTGCCATGGAGGGGCAGGTGCTGGGAGCCAGCACGATGCCAGCCAACAATTCCTGGCACAGATCCCTTGCCAAGTCCCAGAACCTGCATCTGGGTCCTATTTACAGGGAAATTAAGATGATTCCAAGATTAGCTTCAGTTAAGACTATGGCAGAGCTCTTGCTGTTAGCAGAGAGGCTGCCCTTAAGAATTTGTTTACAGCTGTTTCCTGTTGCATCACTCAGGTTTGCTTTTTTTGTCTGGGATAAAAATAATCAAAACCATGTGATGTTTAGTTCACTGATGTGGCTGAAAACATCCCCAAGTAATTTGCCTTTTACTTGGCAGCTATTTTGGGTAGGAGTACCTCTTTTTCTGCCCTACTGCTGGGAAAAAGCAACTTTTTTTCTTTTTTGTACAGCATGAGCTGCTCTAGATGGCTTAAAAATTAATCCTTATCATCTGGCAGGCTGACTTCTGTGCACAAAGGAGGGACTCATTCCCTTGTTTCTCAGGACTGAAGCTTGAGGGTGTGGTGAGAACTATTGTTTATACCAAGTCTTAGAAGCCTTTCTAGCAAGGAATTTGAATTAGTGAAGGGTTTGAAAAAAATCTTTGACTCTGAGTATGGGAAATAACCAGATCTGTGTCCTTGGGCTCTCTAAATCAACCTAGGAGGGTAGATTAAACCCTGAACGTGAGGGGAACTGTTAAGAAACCCTTAGTCAGACAGGTCTGACTTATGGGTATGAGATACTTCTTCCAGGGGTTTGAATAGTGGTCAGCCTCACCTCCATCCCTGGGAAGGTGATGGAACAGCTCCTCCTGGAGGTCATCTCTAAGCATATGGAGGACAAGAAGGTGATCCGGAGTAGTCAGCATGGATTCTCCAAAGGGAAATCATGCTTGACCACTCTGATAGCCTTCTATGATGGAATGACTGGCTGGGTAGATGAGGGGAGAGCAGTGGATGTTGTCTCCCTGGACTTCAGCAAGGCTTTTGACACTGTCTCCCATCACATCCTCCTAGGCAAGCTCAGGAAGTGTGGGCTGGATGAGTGGACAGTAAGGTGGATTGAGAACTGGCTGGATGGCAGGGCTCAGAGGGTTGTGGTCAGTGGTGCGGAGTCTAGTTGGAGGCCTGTAGCTACCAGTGTCCCCCAGGGGTCAGTGCTGGGTCCAGTCTTGTTCAATGTATTCATCGATGATCTGGAGGAAGGGACAGAGTGCACCCTCAGCAAGTTTGCTGCTGATACCAAACTGGGAGGAGTGGCTGACACACCAGAAGACTGTGCTGCCATTCAGAGGGACCTGGACAGGCTGGAGAGGTGGGCAGAGAGGAACCTCCTGAAGTTCCACAAAGGCAAGTGCAGGGTCCTGCACCTGGGGAGGAAGAACCCCATGTACCAGTACAGGCTGGGGGTTGACCTGCTGGAGAGCAGCTCTGCAGAGAAGGACCTGGGGGTCCTGGTGGACAAGTTAAGCATGAGGCAGCAATGTGCCCTTGTGGCCAAGAAGGCCAATGGTCTCCTGGGGTGCATTAGGCAGAGTGTTGCCAGCAGGTCGAGGGAGGTGATCCTGCCCCTCTACTCAGCCCTGGGGAGGCCTCACCTGGAGTCCTGTGTCCAATTCTGGGCTCCCCAGTACAAGAGAGACATGGCACTCCTGGAGAGAGTCCAGTGGAGGACTACAAAGATGACTAGGGGACTGGAGCATCTCTCCTATGAAGAAAGGCTGAGAGAGCTGGGCCTGTTCAGCCTGGAGAAGAGAAGACTAAAGGGGGATCTCATCAACGTGTACAAGTATCTGAAGGGGGGGGTGTGTGTCAAGAGGATGGGGCCAGTCTCTTCTCCGTGGTGCCCAGCGATAGGATGAGATGCAACGGGCACAAACTGAAACACAGGAAGTTCCATCTGAACCTGAAGAAAAACTTCTTTCCTGTGAGAGTGACAGAGCATTGGAACAGGTTGCCCAGAGAGGTGGTGGAGTCTCCTTCGCTGGAGATATTCAAAACCCATCTGGATGTGATCCTGGGAAATATGCTCTAGGTGACCCTGCTTGAGCAGGGAGGTTGGACTAGATGATCTCCAGAGGCCCCTTCCAACCTCAACCATTCTGTGATTCTGTGATTCTGTGAACAGTGAGCTCAGTACATCTCCTATTACTTGTAAATTCACTTGTTTCAAAGATGAAACAAAGCCACTTCCTCAACTTGTTTTTTAAAATTATATGTAACCAATATATTTATGCTAATACAAGCCCATTGCAAGGTAGCTACACTTGATACATTTGTGGGAATAGCTGCCTTTTCTTTGGGTATCATTTCAGTTGATTGTACTATAGGTAAAGCAGCTGACTTTCTGCTAGGGAATAGGCCTTTGGATTGGACAATCTAACTGACCATCACTCTTGAGTGTGTGCCTTGTCCTTTTGGTTTAGGAGTCGTCCAACCCAAAATTTGGGTGAGCCATAGTGCAACTAACAAAAGCTGATCTCTAACATTATTTCCTTCACATCCCATGATGTCAGCATCCTGTTGGCCACACTTGAACCTTGTTGTGCCAAATTGAGTGGCACCATGATGCAGACAAAGACAGCAGCGAGTAGTGAGGAGATGAAAGTATGCTTAAAGCAGTAACTTTAGGCATTTAAGTACTGAATCCTCAAGTTTTAGCTCTTCTTGCAACTGTCTTCCATCGTATCAATATGGCATGTATTTTTAGGCAGAGTGGCATGACACAAAGTAGCTCTTGTTTAGTATCATTGGAATTTTTGCCCAGATGTTGGCACATCTAAAACATCCACAGTTCTACAAATAAACACAAAGGGTCAGATTTGTCCCTAGCATAAGGCCAGTGACTTTGGCAGAGTGCTTACCTTGTGTGAATTTCAGTTTAATAGTTCCAGGGCACTGTCACCTTCTGGATTGTTGCTGGCTGGTTTTGCCAACTGTCCTAGAGTTCTATTGCCTGCAATTTATTTAAACAAAGGTGACAAAAGCAAGGCATACAATGAACAAAACTGGCAGCTGGGCTCTGGCTGTCTCTGTGCCATTGTCTCTGAAAACAGAGCAGTTGGGCTGAGATGCTTCTGAAAAACAGTTACAATCAGTATCTCAGCAGCACTGCTTACTCCTAATAGAGCTTGTTGTTGTTCTGGGCAGCACAGCAAGAATGTCCCAATTAATGTTGCTTGATACTTCAATGATCAGTAGCAGTCAAGAAAGCAGATCAAATGCTAGAAAAGATTTAGAAAAGAATGTTACTGTGACACAGTATATATCCATGGTTTGCCCTCCTGTTCAACAAGGAGTACAGAACTGGTCCTCTTGTCTCAAAAGGGTATAGTAGAACTGGAAAAAGTTCAGGGAAGGGCAGTGAGAACATTTAGAAGTCTGGAATGAATAGGCTGAGACTTGTCAGCCTGGAAAGGAGATGAGTTGGGGATATGAGAGGTCTGTAGATTCATGAGTGTTCCAAAGAAGAGGTATAGGGATTGGCTGTTCATTGCCTCTTCCAATGCAAGAATTAGGGAATCAAATGAATCTAACTAGCCAAGTTAAAGAAAAGAGGTGGTTCTTCCTAATGAATAGACATGTGGATCTTCTTGCTATGGAATGTGGTGGATGGTAAATATTTGCAGGTGTTCAAAACACTAAAAGTTTACTGTGCAAGAAATCCATTATGGGTTAGTAAATAGATAAAAACCACATTTAGCTTAGGAAGTTCCCTGAACTGAAAATAATTGTAGGCTGAAAGATTACTTGGGGGAAGTAGCCTACGTTCTTGCTCTTGCCTTAATGTTTCCTAGACATCTACTTGCTGCCACTGTCAGAGAGAGAGGATACTGAGCTAAATAGACTTTTGGTCTGACCCAGTATGGACACTCCTATGTTCTTATGCTTCCAGCCAGGCAATCTGAGAATAATGATTGAAACTCTATAGTGTAGTAGATTGTAAACCAATGCCCATGGAAATGCATTGTTTTTCCCATGTGGAGAATCTGGCCCTGTCTCTAAGTGCAAACATATTAGTGGCTCAGACCTTCCCAGCAAGTCTTGAGTGTTGCATCTCTGTGCCTAGTGTTAGGCAAGATGGGCAGGAGAAGGTTCCTTGTTATGTCTGGATGCATGCACTGTGGAATAGAAAGACTTCTGTTGTGACCAGGCCCTTGGCTGCAGCTGGGCTTGTTTTCAAGGGTTTTCTGAGACTGCTATTGATGAAGGGGCAGGGAGGAGCTGGGACAGGGACAATGATATTGACCTAGAAGGTCAAATTTTCTGCCAGATATGAATCAGCAGAGGTTTGCTGACTTCTGTGGAATTGTGCCAATTTATACCAGCAGAGCACTGAGGCCTGCAGTTCAGCAAGGCTCAGTGTTGTAAAGTTGCATCTGATTAGCTTGACTCATTATTATTTCCTTACTCTTTTTTTTCCTTCTGACTTGCTCCACCCCAGAATGAAGGGATTTTGTTGGAATGTGAACTGTTGTGCAACAAGGAGGAGAAGTGGCTTCTGCATGGGAGGGGATGGGAGAGGAGGCAGGGAGGGCAGGATCCTTCCAGGAAATTAAAGGTGAAGACTCAGAATAAAAAGCTTGACAAGGGCACGGTGGTTCTTGTGCATGCACAAAACACTCTTCTCTACAATTCCCCACTGTTGTGGGGAGAAATGTGCTTTCCCTAGTCTCTCCTGTTAGTGTTGCATTCAGTGAGATCCTTAGCTATTCAAAAATAGATGTGTGATTCAGAGGAGAATGGCAAGACCTTTTTCCTTCGTCTCCCGCTCCTGTCCCCATTCTCTTCTCCCACTTCCCCCTGCAGTTGCTGAGCATGAAGAGCTGGAGTGACATGAGGCAAGAGGTAATGTTCCTGACCAACGTGAATGCCTCAAGCTCCTCTACACAGATTTACCAGGCTGTGTCACGCATTGTGTGTGGCCATCCTGAAGATGGAGGGCTCAAAATCAAGTCTCTCAACTGGTATGAGGACAATAACTACAAAGCGCTCTTTGGAGACAACAGCACTGAAGATGACATAACTAATTTCTACGATAACTCCACAAGTAAGTGGAATCCTGTTGTGGCTTAAGATCCCTGAGAAGCAGCATACTTTCTGTTATTTCAAAAGCCTGCCTGAACACCTAAATACTGTCTCCTGCATGTACCTTTAAGGCCAACAGGGATATCAGCACACAAGGGGTTCCCAAGCACCTTGTGTAGAGTGCCCTGTGGGCTGTTCTATGGTCATCTTGCAAGGGGAAAGGGAGCACAGTGGCCTGGAGCCTTTGGAAATTTGGCCTTATCAGCACAAATTCTGCTTGTGCCATGCACTGGATTGTGAGCTGTGTGGAATCAGAAATGGGGTTCTTCACTATGGAGGTGTTCCTTGCACTCTGCAGACTGTGCGCTTAGAGGCATGTAATGAAAAGGGCTTCTAATGGAGCTTAGCAGTTGAGGAGGGTGGGGTTTTTATTTGTTGCGGGGGGGTCTGATTTGTTGTTTTGGTTTTCATCTATGAGATCAGACCAGGTTGTTCAGGGCTTTTTCCAGTTGGGTCTTGAAACCCTCCATGGATGGAGACTGCACAACCTCTCTGGGCAACCTCTTCCACTGCTTGACTGTCCTCATGGGGAAAAAGTTTTTCCTTATATCCAATCCAAACCTCTCTTGTTTCAACTCATACCTGTTGTTTCTTGTCCTCCCATTGTGCACCACTGTGAAGATCTTGACTCCCTCTCCTTGTAGGTATTGGAAGCCTACAAGCCTCCCTGAAGCCTTCCCTTCTCCAGGCTGAACAAGCCCAGTTCCCTCAGCCTTTCCTCATAGGGCATGTGCTCCAGCTCCCTGACTGTCTTGGTGGCCATCTGCTGAACTCACTCCAGTTGATCAATGTCTGTCTTTTATTGGATGGGGCCAAAACTGGATGCAGTATTCTAGATGTGGTCTAACAAGTGCTGAGCAGAGGGGAAGAATCACTTCCTCTGTTCTATTAGCTATGTTCCTGTTAAAACAACCCAGGATACTGTTGGCCTCCATTGTTGCCAGGACACACTGCTGGCTCATGTTCAGCTTGCTGTCCACTAAGATGCCCAGGGCCTTTTCTGCAGAGCTGCTCCCCAGCCAGTCAGTCCCCAGCCTATATTGTTGCAAGGGGCTATTCCTTCCCAGGTGCAGGACTTGGCATTTGTCCTTGTTGAATTTCATAAGGTTCCTGTTGGCCCATTCCTCCAGCCTGTCTAGGTTTCTCTGAATGGCAGCCCTGCCCTCGAGAGTATTGACAGGTCCCCCCAATTTGGTGTTATCCCCAAACTTGATGAGACTGTGTTCTATTGACTCCTCCAGATCATTGATAAATATGTCTAACAGGACAGGTCCCAGAATAGACCCCTGTGGTACTGCACTCATCAGGGGCATGCAGGTAGAGTACGACCCATTAACCACGACCCTCTGAGCCCAATCATCCAACCAGTTATTTGCCCATCTAGTTGTCCGTCCATCTAGACCGTAATGTCCTAACTTGGATATAAGAATACTGTGGGAGACAGTGTTGAAAGCCACCTTCTTAAAGGTGAGGTAAATGACATCCACTGCTCTCCCCTCATCCACAAACCTAGTCATTTTATCATAGAAGGCAATCAGGTTGGTCAGGCATAACTTGCCCATAGTAAATCCATGCTGACTATTCCCAGTCACTATCACTTCCTTCATGTGCCCAGAAATGGCTTCCAAAAGGACTTGCTCCATGATTTTTTTCAGGGACTGAAGTGAGGCTGGCTGGCCTGTAGTTACCCAGGTTGACCTATTGGCCTTTCTTCAAGATGGATTTGCATTTCTACAATCATCGGAGATCTCCCTTGATCTCCATGACCTTTCAAAGATGATAGAGAGCAGCCTTCCAAGGACATCATCTAGTTCTCTCAGCACCCTCAGATGCCGCCCATGAGCTCCCTTGGACTTGTATGGGTTGAGTTCTCTCAAGTAATCCCCAATTCGACCCTCATCCACTGCTGGCTGCTCTTCTCCTCCTTGAATCCTGCCTCTAAGCACAGAGGCCTGGGAGACCTTGTTGGTGAAGCTCAAGGCAAAGAAGGCATTGAGTACCTCAGCCATATCTGTGTCCGCTGTCACTAAATCACCTGCCCTGTTCAGCAACAGTCCCACATTTTCCTTGTTCAGCCTTTTACTATTAATGTAGTGGTAGAAGCTGCTCTTGTTGCCCTTGACTTCTGTTGCAAGTCTCAACTCCACTTGAGCTTTGGCTTTCCTGACACCATCCCTACATGTCCAGGCAGTGCTTCTAAATTTCTCCTCTGTAGTCTGTCCCTTTATACCACCTTCTGTATACTGCCTTTTTGCACTGGAGCTCTGCCATGAGTTCCCTGTGTTTTCTGCTCTATCTGCCCATAAAGCACACGTGGGGCATTTGCCTTCTGTAGTTGTCACAGTGCTTTTCAGCTGCTCATCCTTGTTCTCTCCTTCTTCAGCACCCTATTGCAATGAGCTGATGAGCCCACTTTCTCGAATTATTTGGAGGGCTCTGAAACCCTTGCTGATTGGGAAGATCTTGTACGCTCCTGACATGCCAGCCATAAGGAATGTTATGTTTGAGGTAATTCTAGTCTTGTCCTCCTTTATGTAGTGCATGAGGTGTACTGCTTCATGGTGTGTGCTGTGGCTGTACAGCTCACCTGCTCTGTGCTGAATTGAGCCCAAAAGTAAGCCCAGAAAGGATTGCCCAGAAAGCACAGAGTCCCACCTGTATATGTGTCCTACCCCACATATGCTTGCTGCTTGAAGGCCCAAAGAGAAAAGGCCAGGCTGAACTACATTTCTGGACCTCACTGAAAGCTTTCCTGATGGTGCTTTTTTGATTACCTTCAGTCTTGTAAACTCTCATGTAGGATATGGGGCTGGGAAGGACTTTGAGAAGCCTTCAGGTATCCTTCCTCTCCTCCACTGCAGGATGGTCAGCTGATCCTTAATTATTTCTGATAATGGTTTGTCTAATGTGCTCTCTTAATTTCCCAAAACTGCTTCAGCAAATTCTTCTAGTGCATCAGGAGGGGCTGCCTGTGCCAGAATCATTCTCCATCTGGCTTTTAAATAGCCTTGAAAGGCAATGTTCTGAGCAGGCCCTGGTCAGCCACATGCCTCAGCTCCCTGCTGTGTTTTTCCTTCCATATTCACATGACTTTCCCCACTCCCTTTCTTGCAGCAGCTGTTGCTGTTTGAACTGCATCCAGTACCTCACTTGACAAGTCAATGCACCCCTTGGCCCAAAGTGAGACATTGCCAACTTTTAGGAATAATCTTCCCCTGCTTCTTTGCCAACAGGTGAACAGGACGTTCCAGGAGCTGGGTGTGTTTCGTGACCTCAGAGGGATGTGGGAGGAGATAAGCCCAAAGATTTGGACATTTATGGAAAGCAGCCAGGAAATGGATCTGATTCGGGTCAGTATGCTGTTCTTGCCAGAGTCACCACCAGCACCTTCTGCAAGAAGTGACAAAATATTTATTTTAGGCAGTGCTTCAGCTCGGAGCTGGGTAGATAAGTGCTATGTGAACCCTTTTTTTGAGACACATTCTCATCGAACCATTCTTGCATTATGCTGGGCATTCCTCAATCACACAGCATCCTACTTACGAACAAGTTTAACTGCATATTTAACTGCTGTTTTTCATCTGCCTCAGTGGGGTAAATGTGCTGTTTCTTCCACACTTCTGCCCTAATTCTGTATAAATCTCTGATTTATAGCATTTTGTAAACTTGGGAGCATTGGGGGTTGGTTAACATAGTTAGCTGCCTGTGCTGTACTTGTCTCCATAGCAGCATTTTCTAGAGCAGCTGCTTTCATGAGAGCAGCAAAAACAAGCCATCGTATGCCTAGGTCAGATGCTGGAAGGTGCCAGGTGCCCTCAGGTCCAATTGAGTACAGTAGGAATTGAATGCTTATCACCTTGGAGCTGAACCTAGACATCTGGCAGGAATTGGGCCCAAACCTTGTAAAAATCTCATTTGAAATTGCATGGTATACTTAATTTTGCAATATCCATATACTCACAGGGGGAAGAGCAAACATCACCCTATGGCTGATCACTTCATAACACACCATGCATATTAGACCATGAAGAAGGGGCAAGGAGTCTGGTTCTGGTCTGACACACTCTGTCAGCCTGTTGGCTTTCTGGAGCATTGTGCCAGATGTTAGACTAGCACTGCACTACTAGGGCATTATCTGCCCATTAAAAATGAATGACTTAGTTGACTGTTGCTTACCCCCAGGTGTAACACTGATGGGTGGGTCTCTCTGCATCTCTGTGCCAATTTCTTTAGAATCACACCGATATAAAACTGGAATAGCACAACAGAGAATCAGGGCAACAGTGCAAGGTAGTTGTTGCTGCTTTCTCTGCAAGGCAGTTGGTTGAGTGTTATAATGTAGCTGTTGTACAGAGAGGTTCTCCCCAAATATATTAAGTCCTGAGGTTCACTCCCTGTTTCCCTCACTGTAATGACATGCAAGATAGTCTCTGACCTGTCTTGCTGCACTTCCCCATGGACATGACATGCTGTAGAGGACGGAGACATCGTTCTTGTCTCTCCTATGTCTATGATGGCTTGATGACAGTTATTTTCGCAGATGTTGGCATCAGGGAGGTTAGAATCAGGCCCAGCAATTGTAAATCAAACCATTAGCTGCAAACTTCTGGCAGAAAACCAAGGTTTAGATATTGATTTACAAACAGGTGGTGTTTGAGAAGTGAATGTTGCTGCATTTTTAAGAGAGGACCAAGACCAGGACCTTCTGGGCTTGTATTTTATGTTTGTTAACCTTGCTGGCTCTGGGTAGGTACTTTGATCTTCACAAGGGTCCAGGAACTACCATAACTGCTGTGGTAGCATGAGCTGGAGGACACCAGTCCCTTTGTTGTTACCAGTTGCATTTCAAGAGTGCAGGTATGCCTGGACAACTCCTAGGGCAGCATCCAGTTCAATTTAGAGATGGAATATGGACCACTTGTAATAGGCTAAAACATGTAGCTGCCTGCTTGGGGCTGCCATCAGGGTGTGTGTGGGGGGGAGGGGTGTTAGTCCTTTGCTGTTTGTAAGACACTGAGGCTGTCATGCTGTCAGGTGGCTGGATCTCACCTCCCAGCTTCCTGGGTCATAGCATGCATTTGGCACATTCCTTCCTGCTAAAGGAAATGCTTTTCTCGCTTATCTCTGACATTTCCAGCTTGACACTAATGCACCTGCTAACTTCAAGGGCAAGATGTGTCCCTCTGAGTTAACTTGCTTTAATGTCACTGCTGAGTGTGATGAGGCTGAGTGCCCTTCCTGCAAGGGAGGGTGGGCTGAGCCAAGCTTAGGGAGACTGAATATGAAGAGAGTACAGCATGACCTATCCCTTTTCATTACAATTTCCCTTTTCTGTGTTCTCCTTTGTCAGCTTGGCCTGTTCTGTCCTGTTTTCCCAATTTGCAATATTATTTTTGTAACCTCGTGACCCTTTACTTTCTGGTTTTTTGGTAACAGCTGTGCACAGGGACGCTCTTCACCTCTCTTCAGTGTTTCATTCTTTGTTCCAACAGAGATTTCATTTCCTTTTTTGATTTGTTAGGGTTTTTACCATTTCCTTTCTTCTGCTGTTTTTTTTTCCTCCAATTTAGCTGTATCCTTTACTGTTAATGCTCCCTTCCTCCCTGTAACCCTTATTGTCTGCCCTGCAGGTCTGGGTTCCGCTTTAGTGCCAGGTTCTCCTACTTGGACTGTAGCTCTGTTGTGCAGAGCGTTGCATATACACATAGTGGGAGACAGTTCATCCTCAAAATCTAGCAGTTAAACCAGATGAAAAAAGCACCATCCCAGATGGGGGGACATCATGACTTGCCCATGGCTATACAGTGCTGTTTCAGCCAGCTGTTCCTGCTTTGCTGCCTGAATCAATAGAAACAAATGTGAGCAAGCCACCCAGCCCTTGATATTGATATTTCTGTTTAGCACCTTGGGAATTTAATTCCTAGCTATGCCTGAGCCCCTCTCCATCTCAGATGGGAGCAGAGGTTTGTTTGGAAGGAGTCAGTAGAGCTTAGCAACTGCTGATTGATCAACTGAATACATTTCTTCCTTTCTTCTGTGCTTTGCCTTTCCAGCTCTGTTTGTGTGGAGTGGGGAAGGGATGGGGTGGGGGTTGTTCTGTTCTACAACTCTCTGCCTGCCTGAGGGGCCCTGAACAAAGCTGCCACCTGTTGTAGTGCTGGGAGTTGCTCGCTGTATTTTCCCAGGGCACAGGACTGTGCATGGCCTTCTTCAAGGAGAGGGCAGCAAAAGAGGTGGCAGGACATGAAGACAGCAATTCAGCCTGCAAAGCACATCCAGTAGATTAACTAGACCAGGGCTGAACATTATTTGTAATGGAACAATATACAGAGGCACCAGGAGCTGTTAGGACCCTGGCATGCTAAGATTCTCATTATGACAGAGTGCCTGTCTTTTGAGAACATACAACTCAAGTGGATGACAGAGGCTATGAGCGCTACAGGAAACAGCAGCACAGGGAGACAGTGATTTGCCCAAGGCCACTCAGCAGTTGTTGGCAGACAACAGAAACAAGATGTCTTGACTCCCCAGCCAAGATCTGGCCTGTGAATCCTAGCTGGCTCTTGGAGCAGGCTAGCCTTTGGTGCAAGTGTTTGACCTGTGCTGGAAGTTAACATTTCCAGAGAGCAATTGCTCATTCTCACCTGAAATAGGTGCATCCTGCCATTGCCTTGTAGGTTGCTGGTTGTGGTTCCTTGGGTGGCTGCTTGAGGGGAGCCCTGATCTGATGATGCCATCCCTGTACCTTTTTAAAAGGCATTTTCCCATGGTAATTTTCATTTTCATGCTAAGGGGGGTGTTCCAACATTAACTCTCAACATAACTATCTCCCCTTTGGAAAAATACCTGCAGACACTGCTGAAAAGCAAAGGTCTCCAGGACCTGAGCTTGCCTGCTTCAAACTGGACAGTGGAGAATGTTGCTTGTTTCCTGTCAAAGCACCCGGAGGAGTTTAAGACAGCAAATGGCTCAGTGTATACCTGGGTGGATGCCTTCAATGAGACAGACTGGGCTATTCAGACCATCTCCCACTTCATGGAGGTGAGATCACACTAGTGGGGGCAGGGAGGCTGGGTGAGGATGACAGTTTGGGCTCTGCATGTATAGTGAGGTTGCTCCCAAGAAGACTTTTAAGTGGGGGCCTGATTTATGCTCCTCAGTCCCTATTCAGTAAATGACCAGGCTTTAGTGGGGCTGAGTGCTTGTTATTTTGGAAAATACCATTTATTTAGGTGTCCAAATATAGATGTGGGAGCCTAACTTTAGGTCTTGTCCTTGAAGCTCTCACCCTGGCCATTGTGTGCTGTTTCCTACCCTATCATTATGGGTGAACTGAAAATCGCAATATAACAACTCACATGTCTGCATAGGGTTTTTGCTGGGGACTGCAAGTGAAGCTAGGAACTGCTTTAAACTTAGGGGGACATAGCAAATAATGAATTTTGTTCTGACTGTTCCTCAGTTGTCTCATCAGATGAGTACAAACAAGGGCAGGCCTTAGCCTGTCAGGGGTCTGGTTCAAAGCCTTTGGGAGTCTCTCCATTGACTTCTAGGAGCTTTATATCAGACCTTGTATTGGCAACAGGGAAAGTAGGGCTCCATCTATGGAAATTGATGCTTGGGTGGGGTCCTATAGGTACCACTGCAATGCTACCTAACCTCTCATCCAGAAAATATCTTTGCTGGGGACCCTCTCAGTGCCACCTGTTTGACTGGCAGGTGACCATCAAGCAGGGAAAATCAGCCAACTTCTCTAGCAACTTGTTGGGCTACCATGAGCCACTGCAAAATAATCCAGCAGTGTAGTCTTTTCTTGGGTGTAGCATTAGCACTGTAGAGTTCTTTTTTTCTCCCTCCCAAACGTAAACTATAGCACATTCTAGTTTGGTAAACTGATCTCATAAACCCACAGCCTGCCTGTAGTGTAACCAGACCCCTCTGGGCTTCCAAATCTGTCCCTATTTAGTGTGTCAATCTGGACAAACTGGAGCCTGTGGCCACAGAAGTACAGCTTATAAACAAGTCCTTGGAGCTGCTAGGTGAAAAGAGATTCTGGGCTGGCATCATTTTCACCAAAATCACTCCTAACAGCATAGACCTCCCTCATCACATCAAATACAAAATAAGCATGGACATAGACAATGTGGAAAGGACCAACAAGATCAAGGATGGGTGAGTCCTGACTGGCTGCCTTTGTAGCAGTCTCTAATGAGGGGCTGAGCTGGCTAAGGATTTCTAATTAGAAGGTCTTGTTTCCTCGGCTCAGGTACTGGGACCCTGGTCCCCGGGCTGACCCCTTTGAGGACATGCACTATGTTTGGGGAGGCTTTGCCTACCTGCAGGACATGGTGGAACAGGCCATCATCAGGGTGCAGACAGGCACAGAGAAGACAACAGGGGTTTATGTGCAGCAGATGCCCTACCCATGTTATGTGGATGACATGTATGTATTCAGGCTGCTTCAGAAGTTCTTGGGAACATGATCAGGGAGGGAAGTGTGGGCTTCTGTTGCTCCTCAGAGATGGTTTAGTGTGTCTCTATAATCAGTACATAGCACTAAGATTTAGGGGTATGTAATGGTTTGTAGGTGGAGTCCTTCCCAGGAGAGTTCTGTGCAGAACTTACACATACAGGGTGGAAGGATAACAGCAGTGTGTTCCTCAGATGGTCCTGTTATCCCCAAACCTGATATGGGTAAGGGTAGCACTGAGGAAAAAGCAGGGACCTATGCATGGGAGAGTGGAAAGAGGACAGTTGAGAGCAGTCCCCAGGTAAGGCAGTCCTTTGCATCTTCTGTTCCCTTGAGCTGGAACTGCAACTCCAGGACAGGCTCCCATTCAGGGCTGGTGATATATTCTAGACCTGTCAGTGAGCATCATGTCATGGTGAGGCACTGACCCTGTGTGGTTCTCTGCACATGGGCTGCTTTGTGTAATGGGGCCTCCACCCTCTCTAGGCTCTGCTAGCCCATGTCTTGTGCTTGCAGTTGCACTGACATTTCTCATTCCCCGCTCCCCTGGTTCCTTCCCTTCCTGCTTTCAGATTTCTGCAAGTCATGAGCCACTCAATGCCCCTCTTCATGACTCTGGCCTGGATCTACTCAGTGGCTGTGATAATCAAGGGCATTGTGTACGAGAAGGAAGCTCGGCTGAAGGAAACGATGAGGATTATGGGACTAGACAATGGCATCCTATGGCTGAGCTGGTTCATTAGCAGCCTCATCCCTCTCCTGATGAGTGCAGGCCTGCTCGTGCTGATCCTCAGGGTGAGGTCACTGATGCTGTTTCTCTTGTCCTCCCTTCCCTGACAGCAGAAGCCAGAGCTTTGCTGTCTGGTAGCCCACTAACCCCTGGTCTGTATTTACATACTAGGGAGGAGGTAGTGGGTGTAGGTTGGGCAGTAGCCCTTTGGGAGTAGGTTTTTGGGACCAAAACAAGGCTGAGTGGTTAAAAACAGCAGAAGGGGCTATAATAGATCCATTCAATGCTCTTCAAAATCTGCCTCTGGTACTGCCCCAGTCCTATCCACTTCTGGGAAGGCTGCTGTAACATGCAAATTGCAGCAAGCCTACCCTCTCCTGGGCTACAGCTCTGCAGACAGCCTGCATTGGAGCTGTCTCAGAGAGTCATTTCAAAGCCTGATGCAAATCTTGTTCTCTTGCCAGATGGGGAAACTGCTGCCTTATAGCGATCCTAGCGTGGTGTTTGTTTTCCTCTCGATCTTTGCTATTGTGACCATCCTCCAGTACTTCCTTATCAGCACTGCATTCTCCAGGGCCAACCTGGCAGCTGCCTGCGGGGGCATTGTCTATTTCATGCTGTACCTACCCTATGTGCTGTGTGTTGCCTGGCAGGACCATGTCAGCTTCTCGCTCAAGATCTTTGCGGTGAGTCTTGGGGAGGTTGTCCTGGACACTGGGTCTTGGTTAGGGCAGCACCTAGCAGCACTCTACTCCAACACTGATTGGGGGGGGGGGGCGCACATGGTGGTGGTGGTGGTAATGGGAGCATGATTTTCCAGTGCAGGAGGCCATCAGGGCTGGGCTTGGTAGAACCTACTGAGTGGCTGTGAGGGATTTGTTGGCTTTGGCAGGAGTAATTCAGCCACGTTAAGCTCCCTTGATCTCTGTATACTGCAGTGATGCTGCACCACTAGAGATGAAGGGCATTGTGGAGGAGAAGGTTTTAGTATAGTTGACAATGACCAACAGAGGCTTCAATTGGTGATGGGATTTCAGAACTAGAGTGCTGAGGTTGTATCTCCCTGCTGAAGTTGACAGTAGTTTTGCTCATTGGTTTCTGATGCAGCAGAATCCGCTATCCTTCTCTCTGAAGGAATCATCTGATTTATTTCTTCTCTACAACATTTCTTATGGAACTTCCTGAACATAAGGAAAAACTTCTTTACTGTGAGGGTGACTGAGCGTTGGCACAGGTTGCCCAGAGAGGTTGTGGAGTCTCCATCCTTGGAGATATTCAAAAGCTGTCTGGACAGGGTCCTGGGTAATGTGCTCTAGAGGACCCTGCTTGAGCAAGGGGGTTGGACTAGATGATCTCCAGAGGTCCCTTCCAACCTCAACCACTCTTTGATTCTGTGATACCTGTCTGCAAAGGGTGGCTGTTGGTGATATCTTCCTTTGTGTACAAATCCAAGGAGCAAGGCGAGGAATGAGGAAACAAACTGAATTATAGGTGTTGGTCCAGCAGAGACATCAGGCCCTGCCTGCTTGCAAAGCACGGAACTAGGACTTAAAAATCTGCTTCTCCCTCTCTGCAAACCTGGGTGTGCCCCCCAGGACCTTTGACTTTTCCTATGAGGTTCTAGGCCCTGTCCATAGCCTTCCATAAGAGCTGAACTGTTGGTGAGTAGTTGTAGAAAACTTAATGTGTGTTCATGTCTCCTGTTTGCAGAGCCTGCTGTCCCCAGTAGCCTTTGGCTTTGGCTGTGAGTACTTTGCACTGTTTGAGGAGCAGGGAGTTGGTGTTCAGTGGGACAACTTCTTTGAGAGGCCTTTGGAAGAAGATGGCTTCAGCATCACCACATCTGCCATCATGATGATGTTTGATACCTTCCTATATGGGGTCATGACCTGGTACATTGAGTCCATCTTCCCAGGTGAGGTTTGCTTATGGGGGAGGACCATGCCTTCACCTTTCTACATGGATCCTCTGACCCTACCCATTTGCCAAGATGATAAATTGGGTCCAATTTAGGCAGAGCTGCAGAAAGGTCATGGAGGGAAACCACAGACCAGCAGCACTGTAAGGTTACTGCTGCTAATTCCTGACTGTTTCCCAGGGCAGAGACCAACCATGGCCCATTGTAGTGACAGCTGAGCTAGCCCCAGAAGCTTTGCTGCATTTCAACTTCATTTGTTTATCTCTTGCTAAGAGGTCTTGCAGGGTGCTGGTCCTTCCTCTGAACTGCTATGCTTCTACAGACCCTGCTGAAGGAGGGGAGTTGAGGGCACCGCATATGGGTACTTAGGAACTCCCATCACAGGACTCTTAACCCTGATATTAAAGTAGGGTTTGGGAAGGGAGATTGCTCTTCCCCCCAAAGGCTGGCAGTATCTTCATCAAGACAGATTACCTGCTTAGTTCTGCCTAACCTAGACCCATGGCCAGCCTACTGAAGGTGGAATACTTCCCTTTCTGTCCTGAAGGCTGAGCTGAGAACAGTGACTATTGTAGCTGGACTCATTTTCCTCTCTGTTTAGGCCAATATGGCATTCCCAGACCCTGGTACTTCCCCTTCACAAAGTCATATTGGTTTGGTGAGGAATCACAAGACAGGCAGCACCCTCACCCTGACCAGAAGGGGCCTTCAAAAGGTAAGTGCTGGACACAGGGACCCCAAAACTTCACTGCAAAAAGGCTCTTTTCTCTTTGAAAGAAGGATTTAAGGGCAGCGAAGCTAGCATGGTTAAGGTGAAATCCCTGTTATCACAGTTCGAGCCTGACTGTACAATCCTTATCCAAATAAACCTAGGGATATTTTGTCCACATGAGGGCAGGAAGGGTGGGCAGGTGGGTGCTCCAACTTTGTGGATTTTTTAATTCCTCCCATTTTTTGCTGAACTCAGTGTTGTCTGAAGTCTGATCCCAATGCAATGAGAACCTCTCTTTTCACTCTATTGGCCTCCAAATGACTGCAGAGCTAAAGGGCAACTTTCATGGAAGGCTCTTGTCCCTGAGGAAGAAATTCAGGCAGTTTCTTTACAAAGGCCCATTTCACTGTGAATCTCCACAAACTGGGGGAATGTGATTTCTATTACATCTGCTACTCAGTTGAGTGGCACTGGTGAAACCCACTGTCTCACTTTCTGCTTCGCTCTTTTTTTCCTTCCAGTCTGCAAGGAGGAAGAGCCCACGCATCTGTGCCTTGGGGTTTCCATCCAGAACCTGGTCAAGGTTTATAGTGATGACAAGAAAATTGCTGTAGATGGTCTCACACTGAACTTCTATGAAGGGCAAATCACCTCCTTTCTGGGACATAACGGAGCTGGGAAAACCACTACCATGTAAGAACAACATATCGCTTTAAAATAGTGGGAGGAGTGGCTCTGAATCCTGCTGTCCTCATCAATACGATTGAGGTAGACAGATTTACAGCTAAAATGTGCAGAGCTGATGTAAATCAGGATGCTCCATTGACTTCAGTGGAGCCGTGCTGATTTACTCTAGCTGTGCAGCTGGCTCTGAAGATATACAGTTATAGGGGACTGCAACACCCTAAATTGGAGGTAGCCCAGGTTCAGATCAAGGCTGTGCCTGAATGTATCTGCTGGCAGCATTTTTCAGTAATCCTATTTGTGACTCTGCTTTATCAGCATAAGGGAATGAATGGGGACTGAAAGCACAGGAAGCTTTTACAAAGAGGGAAAGATATTTCCCTCAAGCAGTGTCATGCAGATGTGCTTTGATCATCATGTTAAAGTCCATTGGAGCTGGTTTTCATCCATTTGTGAGATGTTACTCCAGATTGCTTTCCTGATGTGGGAATTCTCCAGGGCTTCCATCCACTCTTCATTCATGCTGCTGTGTACAACAGTAACTTCCTAGAGGTGGAACTTGCTTATCTATTGTCTTTATCATTCAGGTCCATCTTGACTGGCTTGTTTCCTCCAACCTCGGGTACAGCCTTCATCCTGGGCAAAGATATCCGCTCTGAGCTTAGCACCATTAGGCAGAACCTTGGTGTCTGTCCACAGCACAATGTGCTGTTTGACTTGTGAGTAGCATTCATGAAACCTGGGGCTGCTGTTATCTAACACTTTTGGGTTCATTAGGAAATACTAGTGTACTTCCAATTAGGAAAGTGCTATTTTTATCTGTGTATATGTTGTGAGACAGTAGGGTGGTGCCAAATGGCACAGGGACATTCTGTTTATTGGTAGAGTCAAATGTGCCTATGAATTATTAACAAAATTCTACACTTCCATCTTTCTTCTCTTTTTAAAGAGATTTGCTCCAATAAACTTAACTAGGCCAAATGTTTTCACAGTGCCTAGTGATCTGGGAAGTTTTGGGTACCCTACTTGAAGCACCTTTAAAGGAGCATCATTTATATCAGTGCTGAATAAGCCACATTCTGAAATTAGACCCATGCTGAGCACACCCAATCCCTAGTTATTTCCTGAAACCTTGGCCCTAGAAGATGTTTTCTTGTGCAAACAAGAATGCTTCTTGTAATGCAAAGGACGAATCCCGGCATGATTATCTGAGCCCTGCTCTGGGTCTGCTCCTGTTCCCTAGGCTGACTGTGGAAGAACACATCTGGTTCTATGCTCATCTCAAAGGGCTGTCAGAAAAGAAGGTGAAAGAGGAAATGGAGCAGATGGCAATGGATTATAGTTTGCCTCTCAAACTCAAAGCTAGAACAAGCAAACTCTCTGGTAGGTTCAGCTGCTTTTACATTTCTCAACTGCTCCTCAGGCCCTAGCCAGGGAGACCCTCTAAGAAGGGCTTGGCAGAGGCTTGCTTCAGTATTGAATACTGTAATGTAACTCCACTCGCTGCTGCCTCTGGTTCCTTCCAAAGGAGGGGAATCTCCTGGGGACCTACTCCTGCAGCTCAAGTTGTTAGAGAGTTGTGCTCCAGATCCTCAGAGATGGTTAGGCCCCTGAGCTAGGGACTTGTGACTGCTGGTTTTAAGATGCTGTGTGATCCGTTTACAAAATGGTTTGCATGATACGGTTTCCTGTAGCAGCAGGAGGATTGGACTCCACTGGGGGAAGAGTGTCCAGATGAATTATTCCCTGCCCCACAGGTGATGGAAGCCTGCGGGACCTGACAATGGTAGCAGTGCTCAGTCTTTTAAGTGTGTGATTCTGCTTTCTCTTTGGAGAGCTCCATTCTCACCAGGCAGTGTTCCCCTGCTCACTGCTCCAGCCTGAACATCTCTTCTATTGTGTCTGTCAGGTGGCTTGCAGAGGAAGCTCTCGGTAGCCTTGGCCTTTGTTGGTGGGTCCAAGGTTGTCATTCTGGATGAGCCCACAGCTGGGGTGGATCCTTATTCTCGCAGAGGGATATGGGAACTGCTGCTGAAGTATCGACAAGGTATCTGGTCTTTTTCCCTACTCCCAGTGAACATGTCACTGAAAGCAAAAGGGAATCCAATCCATGACTTATGATTGAGGGACAGTGTGTTCCCAAGACAGCAAAGTGTCTTTGCAAATCAGTTGGTGCCTGTGTTGAAAGCAGTAACAAAGTGTGAAGGGCAAGTATGTTCTGATCATTCACTCACCTGCCCTCCTTTCTCAGCCCACTCATGTCAGAGTGCTCAAGAACAGGCCATGTTCCTTCCCTGTGAGAAAAGGGACTGGGTTCTGACCCTCACCTGGATTGATGAGGGTAGCTGAGATCAAAAGTTCATCCTTGGTGTACAGGAGAGTCCCTCTTGTTCTGTGTAACTTTGTTGACATGAAGTTAATCTACTTCAGTTGTACATGACAAGGGTATGGGGAGAGAGAGAAGAGAATTCATCTGTGACAGAGGCCATACTGTTAACTTTGCCCGAAGGAGGCTGGACTTCTGGGATAAATCTCCCATCTAACATTATGGCAAGAGCTAGATGATCATGGCCTTCCTGGCTTAGGGACATAGATACTTGTTGACTTACTGGCAGTGTCTTTCCTTGACTGTTTCTAGGCCGCACGATCATTCTCTCCACGCATCACATGGATGAGGCAGCCATTCTGGGGGACCGAATTGCCATTATTTCTCATGGCAAGCTGTGCTGTGTTGGTTCCTCTCTATTCCTGAAGAACCAGTTAGGAACAGGCTATTATTTGACCCTAGTCAAGAAGGCTGTGGATTCCTCTCTGAGCCCCTACCGGAACAGCAGCAACACAGTGTCTTATCTGAAAAAGGTACAGCTATCTGCTTATGTTCATTCTTCTCATGTCAAATTTTGGGCTTGTTGGGAAGCAGCAGCTAAGATTTAATATGGTAGAATGAGTTGAAGATAAATCCCTCATTCCTTCAGAAGAGGCATTGCCTGCTTTTATAGGTTCGTATCTGGTTAAGCTGTTGCATAGGAAGTACACTTTCATTATAGTTTCTCTTAATGCTAGTGGTTACAAAGCTGACTGGAGATAGATGGAATATATTAAATACACCCTTTCCCTTTTGTAATGTGCATTTTTATTACTGTGATCTGTTACTTGTATCTCAGCCCTTTGCAGTGGTATGCCACTTTTACCTTCTAACTCCTATGTGGAATATCCAGCATGCTACATCATCTGGTTGGTGTTACAAAGACTATAGCATGTAGGTGGCTCCCTTCTCAGACAGCAGGAGCAATGACTGTCTTCTCTTTTGTGACCAGGATGACAGTGTCTCCCAGAGCAGCTCTGATGCTGGCCTTGGCAGTGACCATGAAAGCGACACCTTAACAATAGGTGAGAAATGGAAAATATGTTAAAGGTTCGATCCCAATGCTGACAATACTCCTTCTGTGACCATGGGCAACTCCCTTAACCTTGTTGTGCCTGTGTAGGTACAATCTTAGGCAGATTGTGAAGTTCACAGAGCTAGTATTTGTAAATCCATGTCAAAGGTGATGTATTTGCTAAACCTCTTGGCACTAAGTAAAGTTTGCTGGTGTGCTTTAAATCCATGACTTGAAGGGCAGCTGATAACATTTGAAAGTTCTCACAAATTCTGCAAATAAAAAAATGCCAGGAAGTGGTCCAAGCTTGTACTGAGTGTAAATGGAAGCTAGTTTTTCCATGGAAGTGTGCTGGTTTCCAGTGGATGTCCCATTTTCCTTCCTCCCCTGCTGGCAAGGTTCCTCCAGACTCTGAGCTCCTTTTTCCACATGAGGCACAGAGCAACAAGATGGGCATCATCTTGTCCTTTCATTCTTCTAGATGTTTCTGCAATTTCTAACCTCATTATGAAACACGTTCCTGAGGCCAGGCTGGTGGAGGATATTGGCCATGAATTAACCTACGTCTTGCCATACGAAGCTGCTAGAGAGGGAGCTTTTGTGGAGCTGTTCCATGAAATCGATGACCACCTTTCTGATCTCAGCATTTCCAGCTACGGCATCTCTGAAACCACCCTGGAGGAAGTGAGTTGAGCTGAAGTTTATCTGGTGGCTTAGACAAGACAAAATGAATGATTGCAGAAACCAGAACAAGACAGTATTGTGTCTTCTTCCTGTAAGCATCAGCCTGCTTATCTTGAAACAGGAAGCTGTGCTCCAGTCCAAAGGGAATTCTCTTCTCCTGCCCAGTTTAAGTGTGCTCCTGGAGAAGCACACATTAAAAACAGATTTAGTATAGACAGATGCAGATCCTTTGCAGTCAACTGAACTCCACACATTTATATTGTGTGAGGCTTGGCCCCAAATCTGTTCCTTATGACTCTGTAAAGTCCTTTGAAGTATTTTTAGGGATGCTTTATGCTGCACTTGACTGAAAAGATCCATTACTGGCTTTCTGTAGGAACCCTTTGGCCATATTCTCTGCTCAGGGACATTTTTAGGATTTGACTGTGTTCCACTTGGCAGGTCTCCTTTCATTTTTTTCACAGAGGTCAAGCACTTTGTCTCCTGAGTATCTGCAATTGCACATGTTGTATTTCTTAATAGTGATCACAGAAACTCAACTGGTGTTGTCATCCTTTGTTTAGACTGCCCTCTGTAGTCTTCCCACAGCTGCCCAGGCCTCGCTGCTGTTACCTGCAATTTGAAATTTGGGCCTTTCTGGATTAGGAGAGCCCAGGGGCCAAACTTCATGAAGATTTGTATTCCAACGTGATCAGCAGTGTCAGCACTGTTTAACTAGAAGCAAGGTGGAATTCCACAAGTTTAGTACCAAGTTTTCTCTGAGATGTAGGAAATAGCTTGTGTTTGAGACTTACTAAGAACTGATGTAGGAAAGGGGGAGATGATTGACATGTGGTTGCAACCTACACTACTGGAAGTGGGAGAGGAGCCACAAATTCTACACTGACATCACCCAGGGGACAAACCTTGTGTCCTCTTTTCCCATACTACATCTGTCAATCTTTGTTTCTCTCTTGACATTGCCTGAAGCAGTCCCCACAACATTGCACCATTTCTGATTTTCACTGTTACATGGCATTACCTTTCAGATCTTCCTCAAGGTGGATGACAGTGGTGTGGATGCAGAAACCTCAGGTGAGCATAGTTCTGATACGTCTCCGATAGTGTCAAAGGGGACTTCAGGGAGTTTACCTTCCATATGGGATTTGTGTTGATTAAGCATGTGGTTGACTGAGCCTAGAAGTTTCAGGAGTAAAATCTCAGTGCAGGAGTTGGGGAAGAAAAAGTCTAGCGAGTATATCAAATGAACAGAGTTCCTGTTCTCACTCTGTAGACTTGGGAAAGCAGGGTAACCTTTGTGTATGTCAATATGTCCAATTGTACAATAATAACACCTTTCCAGACGTGATAGGCCCCATTTAAAGTTGAACTGGAACACTTTTGTGTATTGTGAGCTACTGAGTGACATTGTCTGCTCTGAGAAAGAGCTGCTCACTGCACTGAGTGCTCACATGAGCATTTCCTGATAAACTCATACCAGCAAATTCCACTTGGTGTCATATGCATCTTAAGTGAGCATTTTCTTACAGTAAGAGCAGGTTGCCGTTTCCATGGTTAAATGAAAAAATAGGATGTATTGAGTGTGCTGGAAGGAGCTTTTAGGACAGCATATGAAAAGTGGTGCATAAAACATGATCCCTTGAGGAGTGACAGTGCTGATTTTAATTTTTCTAGCACTGAAATCAATTCAGCTCAGCTCTTCAGTTTGCAAATGGGAGTCATGTAAAAGTGAAATGACATTGCTGGTGATGCTTTGCTTCCCATACTCTAGGACTAATTGGAGACTGGAGAAGTTTATCTTGATTAGGTGAAGCAGTTCAGCTAACAGTAACTGCATTATCATCTTCAGATGGGACACTACCAGCCAGAAGGAATAGGCATGTGTTTGGAGAAAGACAGAGCTGCCTTCGCCCATTCACAGAAGACGATGCTTTTGACCCTAATGATTCAGAGACAGATCCAGGTAATGGTCGGGTTCAAGCTTGCTTTCTTCTTGTGGACACTCTTTTAAAGTATAAATAGGGCAAATTGTAAGGCCAAGATTGCCAAAGGAATGGTGACCTTTTTGCCTTTAGAAATACTTGGCAGTGCAGTGTCCACAGCCTGCTCCCTCCTCTATCAATGTTCAGAGAGATAAGGGTGAAAGTACATGTATGTGGGAGTTTCTTTTGCTCTCTCCCCTCACTGTTCTCTTCTTTGACAAGTGAAAGTAGCTGGGAATTAGAGATCTGTGTGCAGTCGCAGGGCCATGATCTCATTGCAATTACAGAGACATGGTGGGATAGCTCACATGACTGGAAGGCTGCCATGGATGGCTATGTGCTTTTTAGGAAAGACAGGCCAGGAAGGCGAGGTGGTGGAGTTGCCCTTTATGTGAGGGAGCAACTAGAATGTATGGAGCTCTGCCTAGGGGTGGATGAAGAGCAAGTTGAGAGCTTATGGGTAAGGATTAAAGGGCAGGCTAACCTGGGTGACACTGTTGTGGGGGGTTTACTACAGGCCACCTGATGAGGAAGAGGAAGTCGATGAGGCCTTCTACAGACAGCTGGCAGTAGCCTCACAATCACAGGCCCTGGTTCTCATGGGGGACTTGAACCACCCTGACATCTGTTGGGAAGAGAGTACAGCTAGGCACAAACAGTCCAAGAGGTTCCTGCAGAGCATTGAGGATAACTTTTTGACACAGGTGGTGGAGACGCCAACGAGGAGAGGTGCAATGCTAGACCTTGTACTAACAAACAAAGAAGGTCTAGTTGGAGATGTGAAGGTTGGGGGCAGCCTTGGCTGCAGTGACCATGAGATGGTGGAGTTCAGGATCCTGAGAGGAGGGAGCAGGGCAATAAGTAGGATTGCAACACTGGACTTGAGGAGAGCAGACTTTGGTCTCTTCAGGGACCTACTTGGAGGAATCTCATGGGGTAGGGCCCTAGAAGGAAGAGGGGTCCAAGAGAGCTGGTTAATATTCAAGCATCACCTCCTCCAGGCTCAAGACAGGTGCATCCCTCTGAGTAAGAAGTCGAGCAAAGTGGGCAGGAGACCTGCATGGATGAGCAAGGAACTCCTGGCAAAACTCAAACAACAGAAGAAGGAAGTCTACAGAATGTGGAAAAGGGGACAGGCCACTTGGGAGGAATACAGGGACGTTGTCAGAGTGTGCAGGGATGCGACAAGGAAGGCTAAGGCGCATTTGGAATTAAATCTGGCAAGGGATGTCAAGGACAACAAGAAGGGCTTCTTCAAATACATCAATAGCAAAAGGAAGACTAGGGAAAACGTGGGCCCGCTGCTGAATGGGGCGGGTGCCCTGGTGATGCCCTTTACTGCTAAGGCCAGTCCTCAGGAATTCCAGACCCTGGGGACAAGAGAGGAAGTCTGGAGAAAGGAAGACTCTCCCTTGGTCGAGGAGGATCGGGTTAGAGATCATTTGTGCAAACTTGACATCCATAAATCCATGGGCCCCGATGGGATGCACCCACGAGTGCTGAGGGAGCTGGCGGATGTTATTGCAAGGCCACTCTCCATCCTCTTGGAAAGGTCCTGGAGATCAGGAGAGGTGCCTGAGGACTGGAAGAAAGCCAATGTCACGCAAGTCTTCAAAAAGGGTAAGAAGGAGGAGCCAGGAAACTACAGGCCTGTCAGCCTCACCTCCATCCCTGGAAAGGTGATGGAACAGCTCCTCCTGGAGGTCATCACTAAGCATCTGGAGGACAAGAAGGTGATCAGGAGTAGTCAGCATGGATTCACCAAAGGGAAATCATGCTTGACCACTCTGATAGCCTTCTATGATGGAATGACTGGCTGGGTAGATGAGGGCAGAGCAGTGGATGTTGTCTCCCTGGACTTCAGCAAGGCTTTTGACACTGTCTCCCATCACATCCTCCTAGGCAAGCTCAGGAAGTGTGGGCTGGATGAGTAGACAGTGAGGTGGATTGAGAACTGGCTGGATGGCAGGGCTCAGAGGGCTGTGGTCAGTGGCGTAGAGTCTAGTTGGAGGCCTGTGGCTAGTGGTGTCCCCCAGGGGTCAGTGCTGGGTCCAGTCTTGTTCAATGTATTCATCGATGACCTGGAGGAAGGGACAGAGTGCACCCTCAGCAAGTTTGCTGCTGATACCAAACTGGGAGGAGTGGCTGACACACCAGAAGACTGTGCTGCCATTCAGAGGGACCTGGACAGGCTGGAGAGGTGGGCAGAGAGGAACCTCATGAAGTTCCACAAAGGCAAGTGCAGGGTCCTGCACCTGGGGAGGAATAACCCCATGCAGCAGTACAGGCTGGGGGTTGACCTGCTGGAGAGCAGCTCTGCAGAGAAGGACCTGGGGGTCCTGGTGGACAAGTTAAGCATGAGCCAGCAATGTGCCCTTGTGGCCAAGAAGGCCAAGGGTATCCTGGGGTGCATTAGGCAGAGTGTTGCCAGCAGGTCGAGGGAGGTGATCCTGCCCCTCTACTCAGCCCTGGGGAGGCCTCACCTGGAGTCCTGTGTCCAGTGCTGGGCTCCCCAGGACAAGAGAGACATGGCACTACTGGAGAGAGTCTAGCAGAGGGCTACCAAGATGATTAGGGGACTGGAGCATCTCTCCTATGAAGAAAGGCTGTGAGAGCTGGGCCTGTTCAGCCTGGAGAAGAGAAGACTGAGAGGGGAATCTCATCAGTGTGTACAAGTATCTGAAGGGAGGGTGTCAAGAAGATGGAGCCAGACTCTTCTCCGTGGTGCCCAGCACCAGACAAGAGGCAACGGGCACAAACTGAAACACAGGAAGGTCCGTCTGAGCATGAGGAAAAACTTCTTTCCTGTGAGGGTGACAGAGCACTGGAACATGTTGCCCAGAGAGGTAGTGGAGTGTCCTTCACTGGAGATATTCAAAACCCGCCTGGACGCAATCCTGGGCAATGTGCTCTAGGTGACCCTGCTTGAGCAGGGAGGTTGGACTAGATGATCTCCAGAGGTCCCTTCCAACCTCAACCATTCTGTGATTCTGCGTAATACTTATTTAATAGTCCTTGTTTTGAATGACTTGTGAGCAGGAGGCTGGAACAGTTTCTTAGAGGTTGCTGGCTCTTCCATTTTTCTGATAACATCCCTTAAGGCCCAGCCATTGTGCCCCCCCCCCCCATTCCCAGCATGCAAATGGCCAGGAAACAGCTTTGCATGCATGTGAGTGAGAGCCATTTGTTGCTCTTTCTAGCAGAATCCAGAGAGACAGACCACTTCAGCAGGAGTGATGGGAAAGGCTCCTACCACATGAAGGGCTGGAAGCTCATGCAGCAGCAGTTCATGGCTCTGTTGTGGAAGAGGCTGCTTATTGCTAAGCGAAGCAAGAAGGGCTTCTTTGCTCAGGTAAGAATGTCTAGCATGTGCAGGGTCCCTCAGCAAGTACAGTACCAGGCCATGCATTAAATTCAGGGTCAAAGGTGGGCAGGAAACCTCAAGAGAATCTGGGTCATCAAAATTGGTCTTCATTGCACATCTGAGCAAAAGGGGGCTGGCCTGTGCAAGTTGGTTTGTTGTTGTGAGCCAGTGAGAAGGACAGGAGTTAGATGATAACCAAGTGGTTAGAGCACTTTCACAGGATGGGTGCAACTGAGGTTCAAATCTAAACTCTGTCTTCTGAGAACAGGAGGCTGAGTCTTCTGCATCCCAAGTGAGCAACCTGACTGTGTGCAGGGATAGGTGCATCTCTGACCAGTGGTGCCTTGGTACATCCCAAAAACCTTCCTGAGGAAAGTTTGATTGAAAAAGTCCTGACCTATTAAATAACTCACCTGAAGCTGCTGATGCCTCTGGAAACACTTGCTTTAAAGGGGGCTCTCTCTCTCTCTCTCTCTCTCTCTCTCTCTCTCTCCCCTTGCAATTCCAGATTGTGTTGCCAGCCATCTTTGTGTGTATTGCTCTCATGTTCAGCCTGATCATTCCTCCCTTTGGGAAGTACCCCAGCCTGGAATTACAGCCCTGGATGTATGATGAGCAGTACACTTTTATCAGGTATGTTTCCTGTAGCCAGGGGTTAAACAGGTGCTAAATCCTACAACTCTGCTTTTCTCTGGTAACCTGTAGTGAGGTCCTCACCCAATTGCTTAATTTTTTTTTTTTTGTGCTTAGCTCCAAAGCACAGTCTAAAGGAGACTTTGCCTTTTCAGAGCTTTAAAAATGCTAGTTCTAACTGCCAGCAAGCCCATACCCATCTCAGAAAGGTGTTAGGATTCTAATAACATGAAGATAAATTATGACCAGGAGTGCATTTGTGCACTTAGGCCAAGTATTCTGCAAAGGGAAATCTCCACCTGTTTCCTTTTCCTGAGCCTTTCTCTGTGTTCTTAACCTTGCTTTGTTGTTTTTGCTGTACGTGCATTATCCCACTGACCTGGTATCTATGCTGCATCCATAGCAATGATGCTCCAGATGATGCAGGCGCTCAGAAGCTTTTGGCTGCACTTCTAAATGAGCCTGGCTTTGGGACACGCTGTATGCAGGGATACTCCATCCCATAAGTAGAACTCTAGGCTGGGAAGTCCTAAATTCCAGCTTCTAATGACCCAGCAGATCTAGTCAGCTTCAGGAAATGCTACACACACATGGCCAGGGCAGAATTTAAGCCAGAAGGGTTGCAATTACATACTGTGAAAATGAATTTATTTCTGTTCTGGACTTTCTAGAAAGTTGCCAGCACTCCACATGGTAAGGGAACGGAGTCTGAGTACAAGTTCTCACTGACAGAGTTGGAAAGGAGACAGAAGTCTCTCTTCCAAATTACTGGTATGGTCCTGAACATGGAAAAGGACCTAATTGTGTAGCTCTGTATTGTTGACTTTAGGTATTCAGTTTCCACAATCCTGTTTCCACAAACCTAGCAACCCTGGTTGGCAGCCCCCACAAACACCAGCAGACAGGGGGCATGGGTGTTGTTTCTTAGCTCTGCCACCGACTTGCTGCATGGCATTGGGCAATTCACTGAAGAACCAGGCTGTGCATGCAGAAAGAGTGTACCAAGTTCTGGGGTGGTTTGTGCCTGGGCTGGAAGAACTGCAGCTCTTGTCCATAATGGGATGGGGAAGTGGATGAGGGTTGGAGCCCCATGCCTTGCACACTGGCCAGTGGTGGGGAAGTAAGATGTGCCCTGCAGAACAGACACAGGAGTTGGGTTACTCCACCTGTAGGCATGGGAGGAGGCTGTAGATCATCTGCCTACTAGTGTTGCTTTGAGAAAGTGCAACAACACTCTGCTACCCCCAAAGGCAGAGTTGACATCCAAGAAATGGCTCTGTTGTGAATTTCTCCCAGCTGTGGATGTTCTGCATGCTGGGACTGACTGAAATAAAGCACTTGGTGTGCCCTGGAAGGAATGAGAAGGGAGTGCTCAGCACTACTTAGTGTTGGTTAAACACGATTCCTCTGACACCAGGGAGAGCTTCTCCTTGATTTGGAAGCAGTCGTGCCTGGTCTGTTATTCTGAGCTATTTATTTCAGTGAGGGCAGGTTCTTATGGAAACCAAGTGCTTACAGCAGTCTGCCTCCCCTCCTAGGGTTCATGGTCTCTCTTACATGACTTGTAACCAAAGGCAATCAATCACCTTTGTTTTTAAAAAATGCATTTGTCTTGGCTCTGTCCTGACAGAGACACTCCTTGCACTGCTGGGCAGAAGGAATGGACCACTGCCTCAGTCCCAGACTCAGTCCTGGATATCTTGAAAGGCAACTGGACCATGGAGAACCCTTCCCTGTCTTGTGAGTGCAGCAATGAGATGATCAAGAAGATGCTGCCTGTGTGTCCCTCTGGTGCAGGTGGGCTGCCACCCCCACAGGTAGGAGAGCTTTCAGGTGGTCTTATGACTCCCTTTTTTCCCCCCACATATGGCATGGGGGATGTTCCTGGAGAGCCAAGTGGCTGGGTTTGAGTGCTGTGTATAGCACTGAGCACAGTTCATCTGACTCTGCATTTTCTGATGGACTGCTTATCTCTCTTTCCCTGGTGCCACCAGAGAGAACAAGACACTGCTGACATCCTCCAGAACCTGACAGGCCGCAATATATCAGACTATCTAGTGAAGACCTATACACAGATCATTGGGAAAAGGTGCCTGTTGAACACACCCTCTTCCCCCTCTCCTCACCAAACACTGCTTGCTGTTATGGGATGCTGCATAGCTCAGGCAAAAAGACCTGCACAACCCAAACTCTTCAACAGTAGGTCATAGGCTCATAGGATAATTCAGGTTGGAAGGGACCTCAGGAGGTCTCTAGTCCAACCTCCTGCTCAAAGCAAGGTCAGCTATGAGGTCAGACCAGGTTCCTCAGGGTTTTATTCAGTCAGGTCTTGAAAACCTCCAAGGATGGAGTAGGTCAGACTCACTCAGCTCCTAGGGCTGTCCTGACTGCAACTCAGGTATTTCTGCTTTGTATTGATCCAGTGGCAGCTTCGGGGGGGAGTGGCTGTGGCTGTCCTGGGCCTTGTAAGGGGAAAGTTTGAGAGCAAATCCTAGGGGTTATGCTTGAGAGAAATGGTGGAACATATGCCAGGTGTGAAGTAGTGTTTCATTTCTCCCTGGCAATGTTCCTGAAGCATTGGTAGGTGTGTCTGCTCTGTGCTTAACACATCTGCTTTCTTCTCTGTTTCTACAGCTTAAAGAATAAGATCTGGGTGAATGAGTTCAGGTGAGTTACTGCCCTTTCTCTAGCTTATTGGGGTCTGGTAACCCTTGAGTACTGTACTCAGCAGGGTGCTGTCTGGACAGACTTCCCCCCCAGTAATAGTTGGTTGTAAATATTTTCTTTTGATGAGACCTGAAGCCAGTAGAGAAGTTTCAACATAATGATTAATTTCTAAAAGAGTCCAGAGAAAATGAGCACTGGAATAATTAAAGGCTTCCAACTGTTGAGTATTTGGGGAGCTTTTTTTAAGGATAAATTGGGATGACCCCAGGACCCATCCCTGGAAACCCTACTTGCTTCATACAGTGAGCGGTGCAGGCCAATAAAGGCTTGCAGGGTCAGATTACAGATGAGCTCTCTGGTGGGAGGTGCTGTTTTTCCAAGCAAGGGGAGGCAGGAAGATTTCTTGCAGTGCTCTACACTGGAAATGAAGGACAAGGAGGGACTGCTGGGTTCACTGAGCACAGTCCTGCCTGTGCTGTTGCAGGTACCATGCTTTGCAATCCCTTTTGTAAATTGAGTATTTAATCCTGGAAGTAAGGAACAGGAGATAGCAGGGCCAAGAAGCAGTGTGAAAGCCAAAGGTAGCCTTCAAATGAGTGCAGTCTCTTGCAACCACCTGCCTTGGATGTAGTACAGGAAGAGGAGAGACCTCAGGAGGGAAGGAGGAGTGACCTTTTCTGGAGGTCAGTGTATAGTCAGCTCTGTGCTTCACCCTCTGTCTATACTCTCAGGTATGGTGGCTTTTCCCTGGGAGCCAGCAGTTCCCTCATGCTTCCTCCTAGCCACGAAGTCACTGATGCCATCAAGCAAGTGAAGAAAATCTTGGAGCTAGCACAGGTGAGCAGCCATCCCCCACAAGCCCAGATTGCACTAATGTGACAGAGTACCATTACTTGGGAGGTGACTCAGAAACCACAAAATAAGAAGAGGGTGCGTATGTAGTTGTCCAGTGGCTTGTCTTCAGCCTCTTTGAGCTGAATTCTCCTAGGCTGGTGTTAGTGAGCAGCAGAAGGCATGGAGACCTGCTCAGCTGAGACTTATAGCAGTACAACCAGTGTTGCTGATGTGGGTTCTTCCCAAGACCAGCTCAGTTGCAAGTCAATGCAGATTACAGCCATCTCCAAGTGTCTCGCTTATGCCAGGACAGGGCAGGTTGTCTCAGGGAATTAATGAGCTGTTTCTGGGTCCTGTGTAACCCTTTCTGTGCCAAATTCTTTTTGTCTCAGAAGAGAATTTGGGCCACTGTTTTCTTCTGAAAGTGCCTTCAGGCTGCAATGTCTCTGAAAGCTGCCCAGGGCTGTGGTTAACAATTGCTGCCAGGAGCAAGCAGTCCTGAGGTTGACCTCTCTTCCCACTGGGACTGCAGAATGAAAAGAGGAAGAGAAAATCTGGGGCTTCTTACCTTTCTAACAAACAACCTCAGGCTGGGAGAATCCAGGTTGTGGAATGGAAGGAAAGCTGCGTCAGAGCCATGAAAAACATAGTGTGACTCCAGGTGTTCTCAGAGAGGAAGCAACTGTCTCCTTTGGTGCTGTTTGCAGGGGGGTTCTGGAGATCGGTTTCTCAACAGCTTGGTGAGCTTCATGAAAGGCCTGGATACAAAGAACAATGTGAAGGTAAATTCAATCCACACTTCACTGTTGTGCTTGCTATTGGAATATCTGGTAACCTGGAGCTATTTTTAATGAACAGTTTGCTAGCAGTTTGCTTTGTGCAACTGTGCAAAGCAGGGCTCGCTGCATTTAAATTTTTTGCTAGTGGAGCAAGTGCAACTTGTGTTCTTGGGTGGATTCCCCCAAAATCCATGTCTTCCTTGGAGTCCAACCCAAAATCCCAGAAGTTGGTGGGAATTCTGTGCTGGGGCAAAGGGCACACACTTGCTGCCAGCAACCTCTCCTGGTTATTGGTCAAATTGTATGTCCTGTCCCTCAGCAAACCATAGCTGCAGGGAGGTAGGAAGAAATGATACATCTTCAATATATGTAGGGACATTTTGCAGGGCTCCAGAGCTTGTTGGGTAGCTGGTGCACCTAGTGCCTTTCTGATGCTGATGTGCTTTATAGGTGTGGTTCAACAACAAGGGCTGGCATGCCATTGTCTCCTTCCTGAATGTGATAAACAATGCCATCCTTCGGGCCAACCTGCAGCAGGGCAAGAACCCCAGTGTTTATGGCATCACTGCCTTCAATCACCCACTCAACCTCACCAAGCAGCAGATCTCTGAAGTGGCCCTGTAAGTCCTGATCTGCATATGGATGGGTTTGGGCTCATGGAGACATAAGGAATGTCATAGTCCTGCTACCATTCTATTGCTGGACAGTCAGTGGCCTATGACATTTAGACTTATTTGTTGTGCCCTGGGCAGGCTGCAGCACTTGCTCTTGGACTTCTGTTCCACTGACTGAACATCTGCTCACAGGCTGTAACTGTCGGGGAGCAGCAGGAGCAGGCTGCTCCATAAGGGCAGGTGAGCTGGGAGCAGAGGGTGACAGCGAGGCAGGCAGGGGCAGTGACCCCACCAACAGGGCACAGTCCTACAGTACCTGAACAAGTTGAGCAGAGCAGGTCTGGTGACGGTGACTGGGGTCAGCCACAGTCCAGTGATCACCGGGCAAAGCCATAGAGATGAGGCAGGTCTGAGGTCAAGTCAGCAAGGCAAAGGTAGGATCAGCAAGGTACATAGCCAGGCATGACATGCCTACAGCATAACTCGGACAAGGCCCAAGGATGAGGGCCTGAGCTTAAATGTAGCTCCTGAACAAAGGGGAGAGGCCCTTGCTGAGAATTCTCCCAGCTCTTTCCCAGCAGTCTAATCCCAGGTTGCACAGCTGCAACATATCAGAGCTGGCCTTGAGCACAGGCAGCCAAACCCCTGGCAAGGGATGTGTGCTCAGTGCCCATTGCCTTCTGCCTCTTGCTCTCTTATCTCCCAGGCACTCTAGTATTTAAGCATTCCCAGCATTGGGAACTCTCAAGGGAAATGACTAGCTGAAGCACACAGATGGCACCAGCTTTGCAATGGTTCCAGAAATCACTTGCTGTTTCCAGTAGCTGGTGTAAATATCAACTCTGTCCAACAGCCTGCCCCCGTTTTTTTTTTCAGCACCTTTGTGTTCTCTAGGCTTCAGTAATTTTCCTCCAAAGAGTTAGAGATCCTCCCCAAGCAGTTTCTTTATTAGTGGTTCCAGAGTTAAAAGGATCCTCTCTGTTGTGTAAACATGGTTCCCTGTTCCTCACTACTCTGCAATGCAAGCTTCATGCATCTCTGAGCCCCTATAAGTTCTCTGTGATTCTTAAGATGCAGCATAACACCCCTGACCATCTTCTTGGAGAATTTCAACTGTGTAACCCCTCCTTTCCTCCCCCAGCTATATCCAGAAAGCCTAGAGTAACCTTGACTCACCATGGATATGGTCATTCTCTTGTCCCAAGGTGCTGCTGCTTGAATAGAAGCCATTGATGGCTCTTATTCAGTTTTTTCCGCTGTCCCAGCCTGGAAGATGCACAGTAATGCATAGGGCTTACTCCATGTACACTGAGGCACTGACTAGTCCAGTACTATCATAACCTGAGTCAGGAATCATAAGCCATATGTAGACACAACCTTCCAGTGGAGCATTGGCAGATGAGAGGGAGAGAAGCAGATGTACGTTTGAATTAACGCAGGGAGTGCAGTGTCATACTGAAGTCACCAGCTGAAGATGTCCAGGTGCCTTCATTCCTTGAGATGCCTATAGGGAGTGCATGTTTGCATTGTTATACAACCAGAGAACAACTCTGTAGTTAACACGGCCTGATTCTGTTACTCTTGACCCCACAAAATAAGGGTGGCAGAAGGGGATCCAGTTTCTGCACTACCCTGGCTTGAGCTGCTTCACTTAATCTCCTGTGGCTGGAAAGGATGGAGCCAGCAGCACCAGTGTATGAGCGCTTTGCTTCTGTTGTCCTTTATCCAGGATGACCACCTCCATGGATGTCTTAGTCTCAGTCTGTGTGATCTTTGCCATGTCCTTCATCCCTGCCAGCTTCGTGGTCTTCCTTATCCAGGAGCGGGTCAGCAAGGCCAAACACTTACAGTTCATCAGTGGTGTGAAGCCTGTGATCTACTGGCTGGCTAACTTTGTCTGGGATATGGTAAGGGACAAGTGCTGGATTCCACCTTGTGACTGGGAAACAGAATCGTTGAGCTTGAGTGCAGGGCAACAGAGAGGCTGTTTCACAAAGGGCACTGTATCCCCTTCTCTTGGGGCTGAGGAGGAATGTGATTCCCTCCAGGTGAGTTAAGGAAATGCAGTGTTTCTTTCTCTACACAACTTGCCAGCTTTGGCATAAGCCAGTACAGAACAGAGTTATGTCCAGATACTGCTGTATGCCTTTAGGCATGCAAGCTATTTGTATAGGTACTGAAAGATGAGAGCTCCCCTTCAGTGTGCACATCAGACTGAAGAGTGCATGGTGGGGCTAGCGGAGGGCCTGAGATGTGACCCTGAGAACCAGTTATGCTACTGACCTGCTGGGTGACTTTGAGCAAGTAATTTCCCCTCTCTGCCTCAGATTCCCCTGTAACACTTGTCTTCTCATTTCCTGTAAAGTTGTCAGGGCAGGGACTGTCCTCTGTTACGTGTTTGCAAGGTATCTGCTGCACTAAGGTGCAAAGTGCAGTTGGGGCCAGTGGGCACCACATTAGTACAGAGAATAATAACAATTCCTATGCCCTCTGTGTTTACTTCCTTGGGGCAATGATTCATCTGGATGAGACAAGGAACACTGAACAGATTATGTAGGGTGAGCATAAGCTCTATCCACCAGCATTCATTATGTCCCTTTAAAATACCTGCCCCCAAAATAATATTTACTTTTCTAATCACTTGTTCCACTCCATTCAAAGCAGTGGTTTTCAGCCTGTGGTGCCCAGAACCTCCAGGGGTCTATTGACTACTTCTAGAGGGACTAAGAAAAGCAAATTTGTGTGTACTGCACTTCAGTTTACATACATGACATTCCTAAGATGGTCTCCCATTGGAAACAGTTTGGGGAACACTGAAGAATGTTGAAAAACATTGGTTCAGGGCAGTAGGACATTTTTTTTTTTAATCTTTTGGAAACAAATCTGGAGCCATATCTTTCTCCTTCCAGTGCAACTATGTTGTTCCAGCCACGCTAGTCATCATCATCTTCATCTGCTTCCAGCAGAAGTCCTATATGTCCTCCTCCAACCTGCCTGTGCTGGCCCTTCTTCTGCTTCTCTATGGGTAAGGGATTTTGCCTTGTGAGGGTGACTGAGGAGGCATGTAGACTTGGAAAGCGCTTATCTAATGTTGCTGCCTTTCCCCTTGCCAGGTGGTCTATCACCCCTCTCATGTATCCAGCATCCTTTGTGTTCAGAATCCCCAGCACTGCATACATCGTGCTGACCAGTGTGAACCTCTTCATTGGCATCAATGGTAGTGTGGCTACCTTTGTCCTGGAGCTCTTCACCAACAACGTACATTTTCCCCATGAGCTCTTTGCTGCCTTTGCCACCACCAACTAGTTTCATGTTGCTGCCATGTTGTCCTTAGTGATCAGTTCCCCAGCAAGGCTAGACCCCAGTTTGTACCTGCTGGTTAGTGCAGGAGGTCAAAGATGGGTTCTGGTGGAAGTGGGCTTAAAGGCTGTTTCAGCAAGGTTCTTCATGAGAGACAGTATCCATCTCCTACAGGTAATTTCAAGCACTCAATTTAGCTGCCCACAGTCTTGCTTCCAGAGGCAATACCGCTCTGTTGGCTGTATTGGGAACTTAGGCACCTCAATTTGATTTGCCAAAGCCAGATGCCTAATGGGGAAGGTGCAAATTCTGCTTATCTCTGTATGCAACATGAAGTGGGTTAGCAGGCCTTGTTTGGCACGCATTGTTGGTGAAGATCTGTGTGGAGTGGGGGTTTGGGCACCCTGTGGGACTAACCTGTCTGTTGCACGACTACCTGTGGGGGTGAGGAGACAGTCCTTGATTGCATGGGTGGTCCCTTCCATTCAAAGACTTGTTTTAGCCCAGTAAGAATGTGCACATTTGAAGTTCAAGTGCTTAGCAGAACAGGAGCCCCTTTTCAGGCTGCTCTTGGTCTGACCTATGGGCTGGGTAGCTAACAAAGCCAGCACATGTTTGCTCAGGAACAGGAGGCAAAACTGGAAGACCACAAAGATCATTGTCTTATGAGAGCTTTTGAGGAATATGTAGCAATGGAGAGGGGAATAGGACATGCCAAACTGACTTGACCTTAGCTAGGGAAGGGGCTACCCACAGCCACTGAGATGGTTATTCTGTGCAAGCACAACTTCCCTGTCTCCTCAACCCATAGCTTTTCTGCACACATTTGTCATTTGCAGACTGTGACTTTTAAACTGGGAGTACTTGGAGGAATCTATTTTGGTGCTGTTTGTATAATGATGTCTTGAACAGAGCAAGAGTAATGCTGACCCTCCAGAGGAGCCCTGCCACTGTTTCTTAGGGGAGTGTTTCTAATCCTTGAGTATTTTGCTGGTTTGCAGTGTTGGGGTGGTCATTCACAACATGGGTCAAACTTGGCAGATAGAACTCTGTGCTGGCTGCTCTCTGCTCGGATGGCTGAGTGGCACTTGGCTTTTGTCTTGACAGAAGCTGAACAACATCAATGACATTCTGAAGTCTCTCTTCCTCATCTTTCCCCACTTCTGCCTTGGGCGGGGACTCATTGACATGGTGAAAAAACAGGCCATGGCTGATGCTCTGGAGAGGTTTGGTAAGTGCAGTTGTCTAGTGCAGGCATCATGGCCTGAGAAGCCATAGAAGCCAAAGAAGCCATAGAAGGCTTGAGTCTGCCCCAGGTGAGCACCCCTCACTCCACTGAATTGTCAGGAACTTAAGGTGTTCAGTTTGCAGCACACATCTCGTTGGAGCTGACAGGTCTCTGCAGCTGTCCTGTTTAGGTTATGAGGCCTGAAGAGGGCCTAGCCATTAGATCCCCAGAATTTTGAGCTATTAGGAACATTTGTTAACTTAAAATATGTAAAACGAATTATTTGGAGATCATTAGGGTGAGTGAAAGGAGAGACTGTGGCTGGGGTTCTGGAGTGCTGGGTTCTGTTCTGGGCTTTACTGCAGATGCCTTGAGTGAGTCTCAGCCCTGTGCTTCACTCCCTTGTTTGAAAGGTGGGCCAGCTTTACCTATGGCAGACTGAACTCTCTGGACTAGGGTCACCTTTTCCTATGAACATGTGCCCAGCTCCTACCTTACTACAAGTAAAAAATATGTACCCAGCCACAACTAGCCCCTCTTGTGACCTGTTACTATTGTCTTCCCCCTGGCTGCTCACCAGTTGCCTCAGTGCCTCAAGTGACTTGGTAAACTTTGCATGACAAAGTGCTAGTCCTCTGCCAGTGCTCCAAACAGCTGACTGTGATCTTTGTCTCACCTTGGCAGGGGAGAATCATTTTGTGTCCCCTCTGTCATGGGATTTGGTGGGGCGGAACCTCTTTGCCATGGCAGTGGAGGGTGTAGTCTTCTTCCTCATCACTGTGCTCATCCAGTACAGGTTCTTCATCAAGCCCAGGTGGGTTGTTCTGTTCTACTTCACCATTGTAAGCAGCTGAAGCTTTTCTTGTTATCTGACAAAGGGCAGGGAGGCATTAACCATGGAGACTCTGTCTTCTTCCATTAATATTTTCTCATGTTCCCCTCTCCAGGCCTGTATATGCCAAGTTGTCCCCTGTGAATGATGAAGATGAGGATGTAACCAGAGAGAGACAGAGGATAATCAGTGGAGGAGGACAAAGTGATATTTTGGAAATCAAAGAACTAACCAAGGTGACAGAAGGGCTCTGCATTCATCTCTAGAGGACTTGCTGACACAGCTGGTACAAGACCGTGCCATTCACCATGGGCCTGATTCACACACACACACACTCTCCCCCAGCCACGCACACACACAACCAGTGGAATAACTTTTGCTGCTATCAGGGGCTTTGACATTCACAGATCTGAAACTCAGCTCAAAATGTTGAAGTGGGGTATCTGAGTGGGACACTGGGAACCAGACCTTGTCTGGGGCTCTTTTGGATCAGTAGAGTTGCACCAGTATATGTAAGCTACAAATCTAGCTTTGCATGGTTGAGCGCAGACTTAAGTCTGTTCCCTTGGTTATCTGAATCTTCAGTTAATTCAGTTACTCCTGAGTACTGTACTCCCTAGTATTGTACTCCCTTGAGTACAATAGCTATGATATGATCTTATAATAGTTGCTCACGTGTTGCTATTGCAATGCCACAGAATTTCCAGTGGGATCAACACTGGAGCATACTTGAAGTGGTGAATATGTATGGCTCTAATTATATTTCTCTCTTTTCCACTGTTGTTCTCATGTTTTGTTTGTTTTTGTTTCAGATTTACAGAATGAAGCGAAAGCCAGGTCGCCTTTAAAAATAATGAATTTGGCCCAGAAAAATTTTCAGAATTCCATATTTTTGTTATTCCGGTGATTCCAAAACCGCTGATTCACCTCCTTTCTTTTCTTACCTAAAATGGTTTTATGTACTTGTAAAATTCTAACAAAGGGAGTTCTCTTCCACAGTATCTTGTCCAACATGCAAGAAGTCCATCAGAACATGGGCTACTGCCCACAGTTTGATGCTGTTAATGAACTGCTGACAGGGCAAGAACATCTGGAGTTCTTTGCACTCTTGAGAGGTGTTCCAGAGAAAGAAGTCTGCAAGGTAAACAAAGCAGAGCATAGAAAACCCCGGTGACTAAGCATTCCTGCTAACATGCATCCTCTCTGCAACACACAATGCAGTGATGGTCTGGGCAGCAAACCGAAGTGGCTCTGTTTTTTCACTGCTGCCTAGCAAAGTGTATTGAATGGAAGGGCAAATGTCTAAGTATTTTGAGCCCTGCATTCTCCCAGTGGATGTGCTTTCACACAGAATTATTTTTTTTCCTCAGAAGTTTGTTTGAGCCCAGTCTATGGAGCTGTAGCTAATGCTGGACTTCACTTACTGTCAAGAGTTAATCCTCCCCAAATTCACTGGGAGTAAATGCTCTACAGCATAATTAAGGCCTCACACTCTGGCTATTAAATATTTCCAAACGATCATACTGTATTATTGAAAATTGCTATCTCAGCATTCAGGCATTGGGTTACACTAAGGAGCACTATCAGGCCATTAGTAACACCAGCTGACAGGATCATATAGCTCCCTCCTCATTGCTGGTTCCTTGAACTAACAGCAATTTTCACCATCTCTATTTTGAATAGTGAAGAATATGAACTGCTGTAGGTAGGAAGGTGATATTTGTACCTGGTGCCTTGAATGGGGCCAAATCTGGTCCCTGTTTATACTAGCTAGGATATGCCCAAGTAGCTATAGCTAGAATCCCTCTTTGAAACTAGTGATGGGGTAAGCTGAAGGCAAGTTCCTCTGTGCTATGTTCCTGCAAGCCCCATCTGAAAAGGGACCCAGTTCTGAGTGTGATCCAAGTAGTGAGTAATTGGCTCTCCTTTTTTAAAGGCTTTTTAGTTTCTAGGGCAATAGTGCCTGCCTATTGGCAGGATTACCAGTACTGTTGAATAACAAACTAGATCCTCTCCATCTGTCTCAAGGGCTCAGATGCACAGTGGAGTTACCCTGTGTCAGCAGTGACTGTGTGCAAGCTGCTAGCCCACAGCAACTGAAAAGAGCTACCCAAGGCTAGAGTGAGAGAGGCTGAAATTAAACATCTGCTGTTAGGAGCATTACACTGATAGTTACCATGGTTCAGCTGATGTGTAGTAACTCATTAAGCTGCAGCCATTTGATTGTCTGGGCCCCCTGAGACAGAATTTTGTGCACCCTTCTGTAAGGGTAAACAGGGTGTTTCAAAGCTCAGATCTATGCAGGGGTAGAGCCTCAGATGAGTGGCCCTTCCCCAAAATCTTAGTTAGGTTATAAGGAAAATAATACTGCATAGATGTTACTGTGCTTGATTCAATAGGGTGGTGTTATCTCTTGTAGGTTGGGGAATGGGCAATCCAGAAACTGGGCCTTGTCAAATATGGAGAAAAACGTGTGGGGAACTACAGTGGAGGGAACAGACGCAAGCTCTCCACAGCTATTGCTCTTATTGGGGGGCCACCTGTGGTGTTCCTGGTGAGTTTGCATGCTCATTAACATTTTCCACTGAGAGAGGTCTCAAATCAGGTTCCAGCAAAGACTGGATACTTTATGGCCAACTAGCATTTAAATACATCACTAGTCACTTAAATGTGAGCAAAAAAGACATGTAAATAAAGACTTCCTGTGTAAACATAGGGTTAAATTGTAGCATGCATCCAGGCTTCTCTTCCCAAAAATTCCGGGGGGGGGGGGGGTGTGCAGCTCAAATGCATTGCCAAACTGCCAACTATTTTAGCTCTATTGCAAAGACTTATTTACCTACCAAAAAAAAAAAGCCTTTCAGCCTTTTATTTTTTGGACACAAGTAAGTCTTAGTGTCCATGAGAACCAGTTCTGTGTTTTTAATAATTCAAGGAAAGTTTGGAAATAAAGGTTGTATGAGTCTTTGGACTGAAATCCAGAATAAACATTAGTATTACTGAAATTCATAGTACAGGAAAAATGAATCTAATACTCTATTTCAACTTCAGCTAATTGAATTTAACCTGTTGCAGGACTGAGTATTTCAACATGTTATAATTGCAGAATAAACAGTATTTCCCAGTTCTTGAATAGATGTTTCCTAACTTAGTTTGGAGCATAAATCACTTTTACATTTTGAAAAGCAGGAAGAAAGATACACAAACTTGTTTCTTATTTTTTAATTTTTCCAGTATGTGTTATAAGAATGGTCAAGTAATTTCAGAGTTGATGGTATTTATCAGTACAAAATAAAACAGTTTGAAAAACATGGTTTTACAAATATATTTTACAGGATGAGCCAACAACAGGAATGGATCCCAAAGCACGTCATTTCCTATGGAACTGTGCTCTGAGTGTCATCAAGGAGGGGAGATCAGTGGTTCTCACATCTCACAGGCACGTAGCAACTTGACTGCATTTTACTCCTGATATTCCATTTACTGGGGCTGGATGCTGAAGTCAGCTCAATCCCTCTGCTCTTCAGTGCTGATTGCAGTGCTAATGAGGTTACTTCTGCTTACAGCATGGAAGAATGTGAAGCCCTGTGCACTTGTATGGCAATAATGGTCAATGGGCGGTTCAGGTGTCTGGGCAGTGTCCAGCATTTAAAGAACAGGTAATTACTTTCTTCTTGCTTATGCCACACAGTTGTCTGCATTTTTAGAGAGATACAAACAGAACAATCTTGCTTCCACATGCAGCATTCCCATTGTTCTTCTGGCTACAAGAAATGGTGCTGGATATTAAGTTATGTTTCCTTTCAAAACTACTTACCTAAACTGCTGTGTTGGTCCTCTTGTTTACAGGTTTGGAGATGGCTATAGCATAGTGGTGCGAATCGCAGGGGCAAACCCAGACCTGAAGTCAGCTGAGGAATTCTTTGGGCTTGCCTTCCCTGGAAGTGTCCTGAAGGAAAAGCATCGAAATATGTTGCAGTACCAGCTTCCTTCTTCACCATCTTCCCTGGCCAGAATATTTAGCATCCTCTCCCAGAACAAAAAGAGACTCCACATTGAAGACTACTCTGTTTCTCAGACTACACTTGACCAAGTAAGCTTCTAGAAGCCCATGTGCCGAAATCCACCGACTTACTGGTCCTACCTAAAAAAAGCATTTTGGCAAACTAGTGAGTCTAACCTTTATTGCTAAGCAAAGGGAACATTTAGGTGTGAGCAGGTAAACCAACATCTTTGCAAGACTTGCTATCTGCAACATGCTCTGAACCTACATGACTGAGCCTAAGAGAAACACTGTTATGGGAAAAGGGACAGTTTGGGAGGAAATGCTGTGATCTGGGAGTAGCCCTCAAACTGGCCTTTATCATGGAGGAGAGTGGGAGTCAATGCATGTGGAGGGGCTGACAAGGCAGATGCATTTTTGGGAAGCTTTTGCTTACTCTGGGCTGTGTGTTTATTCCCCAGAATGGCTTTTCCTCCATAGCTGTTCAAGCTCACCATTTATCCCTCTGATTCATTCTGTCTGTTAGTGAAGACAATGCAAATTTGTCAGGACATGAATACAAACAAGTTACCACAGAGAACTAATTCACAGTAACTGCTGGCTCTTTCCCTACAGGAAACACAAGGTAACTTGTGAAACTTTCCCTTTTTTGAAAGGAGTAAATTCCCTACCTTTATCACAGGGTTAGAGCATACTTGTAGGCAGTTGTTTTGGAGGATTAGGCACTTACCTACTGCTGCAACTTGTTCGTGGGACCAAAACCCTATCAATTTCAGAAACAGTGCTGAACCCTACGACTAGTCCAAAAAGGCCCAATGTATAAAATGCCCTACACTTATCAAAACCCAGAGTGGTTTATGACATAGCCTTTTCTCTCGTAGGTATTTGTAAATTTTGCTAAGGATCAAAGTGATGATGACCACACTAAGGACCTGTCACTGCACAAAAAACAGACTGTTGTGGACATTGCAATCCTTAATTCCTTTCTGCAAGATGAGAAGGCAAAAGAAAGTTGTGTGTGAGCCAACTTCAGCAAAGAAATGATGAGCAGAAGGCAAACTTCCTTTACCTGAGATTAGCTTCTTCCTTGGAGGTATACTGAGGAAAGAAAAACTGTACAGTCTACTGCTTTCCATTCAATGCAATGCAATTCAATGCAATGAAAACAAAATTTCATTACAGAGGCCATGTCTTGTGGAGTCAGTGTCTTGTACTGTTCTCAAGTGAAAGACTTGAATTCAGCTCATTACAGTATAACTCTGAAGCTGTGGTATAGCACCCACCAGATGCTATGGGCTTTCAGCCATACTGCATCTTGTTCCTATACAGTATATTTTTACTAGGGTTGCAACAACAGTTCATTGAGAAATCACAGCTAGGGGTTATTTATTGTTATTTTTAAAGGCATGCATGTTTTAAATATCCATGTCAGGAGTGGGAATTCCCTGGTGCTACATCCATTGCTGGCAGTGAATGCACTAAAACAGTCAGTGGCAAGGAGTTACCAAACAATGTTGTGGCCTTATTTTGTGAAAACTTACCGAATCAGCTGCTTTTCATAGACTGATGTAGGTCAGTTGCTTATAAATTGAGGCCACAATGCAGAACTGTGCAGATGAGATGTATAGATATGATGGCCCATCTCTTTACAATCTACTTCAATAAATTGTGTGATATGCAGAACCACAAACCCTCCAAATGCCTGTGATTGTTTCACCAGCATCACAACTGATCACCTACTCTGACCAGGTTTTTGTATAGTTAAATACTCTCCTTGCTCCTTTTGAGATACTGCAGCAGTTGCATGAACACCTAGTAGAGGGAAGTGGGTGAGAAACAGATCTAGGATTTAGACCACAACAGCAAACTCGCTGGTTGTACAAACTGCTAATGCCAAGAGCATATTCTAAATCATGAGACATCACTCTGATATGTAATGTCTGCTCTTTAACCCCTGCTTTGCACCATAAAGGTACTCAGCATCTGAAGTTTATTGCTTAGTACACATGTTGCCATTTTTGGTTTTACCAGTTAAAACTAGAAAGCAGAGGACATGTAGATTTTTTTAAGCAGTATTATTTATATGACTTTAAATAGGTAGCATAATTAGGGATTGAAAATGCTTTCAGTTGATCTTTGTAGCTACAGTATTTTGTAACATTATGCCTGCAATGATATGCTCTCATTCTCTCCATTTAGTGATAGTTATATACATTGTCTCTGCAAGTTCCAGACCCTGTGTCCTAACATTCAACCACTATCTGCAATTACTGCAAATTGTTCATCTGAAGTTTTCCTCTTTCCCTTATTGAGGTACAAGTTTCTGCTTCTGTAGTGTAGTTTTAGTCACTAGGTGATTCCCCACCTGGAGACTATACATGAGAAAACCACTTCAGTAAAATTTCCCTTGATGAACAAGGTAGGTCAAAGCAGGAGTGCTACAATTACATGACTCAGTAACTTTTTCAAGTTTTATGGAGCCAGAAGAATGCTGGAGAGGAGATTGTGTAGTGAGAATGACCAATTCTTGTTTATCTTGTACAGCAGCCACAGGGGAGTATGCTTGCATTACTATGCTTACGGACCCTCCATCTTGCTTCTACAGTCAGGAATAGGTTCAGTGATGGGGATTGAACCCAAGAGAAATTCTTAGGCTATTCCTATATGTAATACCTTTGCCTTAAATACCTGTAGAAATGCTGCACTCATTTTTATCACTACTCCTCTATGAATATAACTCACTGACAATTTTCTTCTGTGAATGCCCAGCAGCCTTGCAAACAGTGAAGGTGCTGAAATGAGTTATCTATTGGCCCACCTGAAAAAGGGTAATTATATATTTCAAAGCATACATGGTAACACTGATGTGTTCAGCATGATGACTATAGAGTCACAAATGCACCAGACTTTCAGGTACAGAGCCATTATTAAACAGTCGGGCTAATCCTACAGTCATGACCTCTCATAACAGGCTGCAGGTAAGGATTATGCTATCAAGGAAACAATAGTATATATTGAAGACTTATCACTACTGAAAATAATTATCACAAATCTCTGCATAGATTGAAATGAAGGGATCAAGTTTTGCAATGCATAGAACTAGTGCATCTAGAACTAGAGCAAGTTCTAGAAGAACATAGATTTTGGTCCTAAAGGTCTGTGGTTTGCTCTTTGTAACTGCTCATGTGAATGACTCATAGCAGGAAACAACAGTTGCATCATAATCCTTTTTCCTTAGCCTGCCAAAAAGAGATTCTTAATTCCTGTTGCTCCTGTGACTGTCACCACCTCATACAGAGTCTGGCATCTGTAACAAAATGTTACACTAAACATGGAGGGTAATTAATAGAACTATTCCACAGCTCCTTGGTCCCTGGTAATGACTCTGTTTTTATCCATACTGAATAGAGGCAGCACAATACAGCTCTCACATGCTGCTCAGTCACCAAAATAACTGCAAACTACCTTTCCTCTACCCTCATATGTGTGCCAGGCAAAGTCACCCCTGGAATCACAGACCAGTATGATTATGAATCACTCTGATAATGAGACTGCACTGAGGTGTTTACTTATTTTAAACATTGTTATTATTGAAACATTGCATCCCCCTTTGTAGCACATTTGTATTTCAGTAAGGACTGTACGTGTAATCCCCCCCCAATGGTTAAAGTATCCCTTTGTGCTTATCCTTTCCACTTGAATTATAGTTGGTCTTTAATTCCAAGCACTTTATGCCATCTTTAATGAGATCTATTTTTGCACTCTAGAGAGATTTTTGCAACTGAAATTTCTAAGTTAAATCCTTAAATGGACATTTTCATTAAAAGCAATATATATATATTTGTATTTGCTAATAGCTGTTTATGTGAAGTATTAAAAGGCACCTTAATTGCCTTGTGTTAAGTCAAAAATAAAGCTGTAATGGCACCATCAGTCTATGAACTGTCACTTATGCATTTGCTCCATACTATTTTCAGATAATTGAGATTATGCAAGATTTGAAAATGAAAGCTTGACACTCTTAGCTTCTACAGTTACTAAATAAAAAAGCCTCTAAGAAACACTGAAAAAATAACTAATTGGTATAATTATCAATTCTAGGTCCATCAAGAACTTGGATGTTTAAATCCAAAGTTCTGTACCTACCTTTGAATATTTCCATCTCAAAGGCACAGCAGCAATCTGCAACTACATCTATAATTGTTCCTCTTGTTTGAATCACAGAATCACAGAATCGTTTAGGTTGGATGGGACCTCTGGAGATCATCTAGTCCAACCTCCCTGTTCAAGCAGGGTCACCTAGAGCATATTGCCCAGGATCACATCCAGACGGCTTTTGAATATCTCCAGGGAAGGAGACTCCACTACCTCTCTGGGCAACCTGTTCCAATGCTCAGTCACCCTCACAGTGAAGAAGTTTTTTCTCAGGTTCAGATGGAACTTCCTGTGGTTCAGTTTCTGCCCATTGCCTCTTGTCCTGTTGCTGGGCACCAGTGTTTGCTAGAAACACTGTAGTCCTGTTTTCACTGACAGAGCAAAATGTATTAGTAAATAGATGCTGACCCACTTTTAAATAGACTAAGCCTTAGGTAATATCAAGTTAAAGGAAGAGCCCTTAATTTGTTACTATACTGCCTTTGAATAATAAGTTACAAATGAAAGTAAAACAATGGTCTGATTGCTGAAAGTAAAACTGGTTGTAAAATTTTGACCTCCCCTGCCTATAGTTCCACTTAGAGCAACCAAATTTTAAAATTTCACTCTTCAGCAAAATTAATCTTACGATAAGGAGAAGCTAATTTTTAAAGCTCCTGATTTTTGAGCTTCAATCTAGTGTCCAGCTCATGATTTGTTTCATTTATCAACTCCTTGTGCTTAAAAAAAAAAATCTAAATTTAATTGTAAATGCAAATAATACCCTGAGTATTCTTCATCTTGAATGCTAGTCACAAGGAAAATAGAGTAAAAAAAAAAGAAATGTTTTTAATAAATGTCTGTATTTAGTCATTTCAGTAAAATCTTTTGATAAAATTTTACTGTTGCATTAGTGCACACAAAAAAAAAAGCAAGTCTCATTAGTATCCTGTGCTATTTTAATCCATATTTGTTAAACATATCCTTTAGGTTAATTTCTATAAGGTCACATTCTGATTCAGTCTGCTAGTAGCAATTTATCAGCTAACAGTCTTGAGTTATACCTTTCAAGAAAAACTGATTTATTTATTTATTTATTTATTTGGTAGCTATCGAAAAGTGGGCCTTTGAAGTAGTCCTCATTCCATCCTGAAAATGCTATGGATTCCTCTGTGGTGTAGAGGACAGAATGAAGACTTAAGTTTAAAAACTATGACCTATTACATGACATTATTATAGTATTTGGCGCCCATCCACCTTGCTTGTACATAACCAGAATTTGTTTGTTTGTTTTTTTCCTAGTGCTTTCCATGATTTCTCAAATCACATCTCTATAAAGGTAAACAACATTAGACCAATTGTATAAAGATGCTTAAGCAGAGAAGTGAAATTACTTGCTAATTGCTGGTCAGTGACTAAACTAAGAAAAGGCCTCCTGAGTGCCCTGTCTGCGAGCACTGAAAAACTCTACTTTGGTATAAACTAGCATAATTACCACTGCCTAAATGCAGCCAATCACTGACATTCTAAGCCCATGTGCTCGTGGTCCATGCCTTCTGCCCTGCTGCTCACTCCAACAAATCAAGGGGCAGGTTATTGGCTCTAAAGGAGCACTTATCAAGACTGTTGCTGACCAAAATGCAAAGCCTTCAGGATGGCACACTTGGAGAATGGGTTTTATCATTTCACAGTTTAAAGACCAGGAAGAACCTTTGACAAAACACTTTAAAAAAAAAATCTATGCTTTATAGAAATTTATTTGACTTTTAAAGTTTATAAGTTGGCAAAAATATATATATTTCCAAAACTATAAGCATGTGTATATCAGTTAATAGCCTACATAACTGAACAAAAAGGCCTAATCAATTTCAGCACATTAAACAAGTATTAAAATAGCTAAATGAAGGCATAAACTGACTATTGTTGTTGTTAAATTCCTAAGTCTTCCTCCAAGTGTTAGAAGTCAACAACAGTTCATCAGGCAAGTATAAGAGAATCCTTTACTGAACTTTTAAAAGCTTTAACTCTTTAACATCATACTTAAGAATCTTTTAAAACACCACCACCACGTTTAAACCTGTAACCCAACACACAAAGCTGATTTCAAGGCCTATTTACAGGGCTCCAGGGATGCAAACCAACATTTTTTTTACCAATCCAGCTAATCCTGAGCCAGGACAAAGGTTTTCCCCTCTGTGCTAATGTCTGTATTAGAAATTGATTAGTGCTTGTACCTGTATAAGTAAGCCACACTCTGTGTGGAAAACACCAATTATCTTAGTGTAGCTTCTGTTGATATGAGCATTGATTGCAGCTCAAAATGCTTTACCCCACAAAGCTGGCCCACCAGGTTTCATCTGAAAAGTAACCTATTTGTATACTCATGATGGAAAAGACAAAGACCCCCACAAGTAAGGTAATACAAATTAATAGACCAATGCTCAAAAATGCTTTAACAGTCATATCACATTAATCATGAATCTAGTAATGCAATTCCCTGCCATTTAGGTTCAGTAGACCAAGAAACTACTCACTTGACCCGGGGACACGCTGTATCTCACACGTACTGGGGTCACAAGAAAACAGGGAAGTGGCTATATATTTTGAGTTAGTTCAAGGGTATACAAAAGTACAGCTATCCCTGGTGAACAGAAGGCTTTGCGCAAAGTCCAACTTAAAGGGAAACAGTCCTTGAGGACTGGCCTGAGTTGACACAAGGGGAAAATGTTACCCCGAAGGTGGTTGAATCTGTTTTACAGGCTATGCCCTTCCGTGCTGCTTCGGAAGCAGCTCGGAGGCTAGCTGGACAATTAGGGTGGGCACTGCTGACGGGCATTCGAGCCTTAGATAATGAGGTATCATCTTTGCAGCAATGAGTAAAAGATCTGGAGAAGGAGATTGGGGATTTGTGTGATGCGAAGGCAGTAGCACAGGAGTTGATTACAACCCAAACTGAATTAACCCATAGGGTAGAGCGATTGGTTTTACGAGTGGCTAACAAATGCCATGTGCGCTATGGTAAAGCCCCAGCTATAGTGGCCCAGGTGAGAGCAATGATAACTAGACCCTCCTGGGACCCCGAGGAGTGGGATGGTAATATTTGGAGCACTTCATCTGACTCGGAGATTGAATTTCGATTAGAAGGAGAACCGGCTACTCCCCAGGTCCGACCTCTTGTGCAATTGAAGGGGGAGAGGCAAGTAGATGGGAATACAGTGGAGCAATCTAGGACGTAGACCCCCAAGGAATTGCATGAGTTTTTAACTACTTTCCAGCAGCAGCCCGGGGAGTCTTTGTTAGCCTGGTTAGTGAGGGCATGGGATGCAGGTACCAGATAGCTTGCTCTCTTAAGAGAGGAGCTGATTTAATGAGCCTTTTATCAATTGATGCTCAAGTACAGTGTTGTCTTACCCAATTAACTTCTGCGCAGGATGGGGCAGGAAATGTTATTGAAGCTCCATTATATCAGTGGTTATGTGCCGCTGTGGTGGGTGCTTACCCATCCACAGGTGAATTAGCCGCTACAGTGGGAGCATGGCGTACTTTTGAGGAAGGGATCAACGCGTTGCGGCAGTTAGGGGTAGCAGCAATTGGGTTAGCAGATGGAGGTGGACTGGATGGTGTGGAAATGATGTGGCAGATGAAAACCCAATTATTAAGGGGGGCTCCAAGTGCCTCAAAGCCGTTACTACTTGGCACAGTAATGCCTGCAACTGGGACAGTAGGGGCTTTGGTAAACAACATGAGGGATTTGGCACTTGTTGGTGGACCGGATACTAAGCAAGCGAGAGCAGCTCGGAATTCCAAGGCGAGAAAATTGGCAGGGACTACTAAATTGAGTGGAAAGGGACCGAGGAGGCAGATGTGGACTGATTTGCTGCAGGCAGGGGTATTACGTGATGAGATAAACAGTCTTTCTACTGCTGACTTATTTAAGCGGTGGCAGCGGCTACCTGCGAATCAGCAATATCGGACACAGCCTACCGCCCCACCCGCCCCAGCCACAGCGTGGAAACCGCCAGCCAAAAGACAATGAGGGGGAGGCGGGTCCCCCGCGATACGAGCGCCAGTTGCGGCTTACCATTGGGGGGACCGACGTCCTTATGTACCCCTGCGAATTCGCTGCCGCTCTGGAGGAGAAATTGCTGTGCTGGCTTTAGTAGATACTGGGGCAGAAGTTTCCGCATTACATAGCGTGGTAGCTCCGGGGAAGGCCACTACCCACACGTGTGGGTTGGGAGGATCGGCCACCCCAGCGGTACGGGCTGTAGTTACCTTAGCAATTGGCAAAATCCCCCCCATTTTCTACCCCTGTTTTATTAGCACCGAGTCACGAGTACGTCTTGGGGATTGACGTGTTACTGGGCAGAGATATTCAGACCCTGCAAGGATTGCTCTCCTTTGGAAAAAGTCCTGCATTACTGCAGTTGCGATCCATCACTTTGATTAGAGGGTATTCAAAATGGGACCCCCCCCGTGGATTTACCAGTTCCCCCCACTGTGGTGCAAGTGAAGCAGTATAGGATGCCTGGTGGGGAAAAGGAGATTCAGGAAATTCTAGATGCTTTATTGCATACCCAAATCATACGCCCTGCCCTGTCGGCTTTCACTAGTCCTATTTGGCCTGTTCGGAAGCCTGATGGTTCATGGCGTATGACTGTGGATTATAGGGAGCTAAATAGAATTGCCCCACCATTAGCAGCCACAGTACCTGACATGGTAGCTCTGCTAGAAGGAGTAGGGAAACATCTGCAGGAATGGAGAACTGTCATTGATCTGGTGAATGCATTCTTCTCCATCGCTATATCCCTGCAATTGCAAGATCAATTTGCGTTTACGTGGAATAACAAGCAATATACGGTTCAAGTCCTTCCTCAGGGCTATAAACATAGCCCCACCATTTGCCACCAGATGGTCGCAGCTGATCTCCCCCCACCCCTTACAGAGTGTACCATCCATCATTATATTGATGATATTTTGATAACGGGACCTTCTAAGGAACGGGTGCATGAACAGCTATCGTTGCTAGTACAGACCCTACAGGAGCAGGGGTGGGCTGTGAACCCTAAGAAGGTGCAGGGGCCGGACATTAGTGTGCAATTCCTAGGGATAGTCTGGAGGGGACAGACGAAAAGCTGTCCCTGAGAAAGTGCACAATACTATGCAACAGTACCCTGTTCCCACTACTGTAAAACAACTACAAGCTTTCTTGGGCCTTTGGGGGTTCTGGTGGACCTTTATACCCCACTCAGCATATTTAATGTGGCCTCTACAGCGTTTGACCAAAAAAAGTAGCCAGTGGCGATGGACTGAAGAACAGCAGCAAGCCTTTGACCTGTGCAAGGAGGTGGTAGTCCAACACTCCAAACTATTCACACCGTATGAGGGACAACCTTTCAAGCTGGAGGTAACGGTTATGGGGGATACAGTGTCTTGGGGGTTGTGGCAGCAATGTGCTCACACAAGGCGGGAACCTATAGGTTTCTGGTCCCGTTCCCTGCAAGGGGCCACAGCAAATTATACACCTCTGGGAAAACAGCTTTTGGCTGTGGTGTGGGCTTTGCAGGATACCGAACGAGTTACAGGACGTGACCCGGTGACTGTACACACCCCCATCCCCATCCAGGCATGGGTGACTGATGATACAGTCAGGGCCCATGTAGGGGTGGCCCAAGGTGCAACTCAGTGGAAATGGAAACACTATTTACAAGCCCGGTTTAAGGGGGGGGGAAAGGACATGAGTACCCCACATGCACCCTTGTTAGGGGAAGTACATTTTGAGCACATGCCTCTATTGTCGGAGCCAGAGGGGCTGCCCTCCCCTGCTCCCCCGATAGAGCCATTGCCTGTCCAAGAGGCGCCTCCTTTTGAGACGTTAGCTCCTGAGCAACGGGAGTGGGCCTGGTTTTCTGATGGCAGTGCACCGTATTCCTGGGCAGGAGAGCGAGTGTGGCGCTCTGCAGCATATAATCCTGCCATGGATACTGGCCACTGTTTTGCGTCAGGAACGGGATACTCAAGTCCTTGGGCCGACTTAAAGCCCTCGATGAGGGAGATGCACGCTACCTCTATACGGATAGCTGGGGAGTATACAAGGGTCTGCGAACCTGGTTACCAACATGGGTCGCCGCACAGTGGCAGATACATGATAAGGAACTCCAGGGGAGCCCCTTGTGGGAAAGGATTTGGGACAGTGTGCAAACTAAAGCTGTGTCTGTGCGACATGGTGATGCCCATCAGAAACAGGAGACCCTCGAAACTCAGCATAATACAGCAGTCGACCAGATGGCAACTCCCTCAGAGTTAAAGCAAGCTTGGCAAGCGCATGAACGATCAGGGCATCGTGGCCCCATCGCAGCTCAGGCTTGGGATCTAGCACGAGGCCATCCCATGTTAGTGTTACATTGGTGTAAGCCAGCACATACTAACTGTCCCGTTTGTATGAAGATAACAAAAGGGCCTCTCACCAGCGCATACGGTCGCCTCAAGCGAGGCAAACAACCCTTTGCAACCTGGCAAGTAGATTATGTAGGCCCATTGCCCGCCTCACAGGGGCGAAAGTATATATTGACTGCTGCAGACACTTACACAGGCCTTATGTATGCATAGCCTACCTCCCATGCGAATCAATCCTCTACTGTGCGGGGCTTAGAGCAGCTCATGTATACTTACGGTATACCAAAAGAAATACAGAGTGACCAAGGTACCCACTTTGCCGGCCATGTAGTACAAGAATGGGCAAAGGACTTGGGGATCACCTGGGTCTTGCATATACCCTACCACTCTCAAGCTAGTGGATTAATAGAGAGAATGAATGGCCTGCTAAAAGAACAAATTTGGAAACTTACCACCACGCAGACATTAAGGGGGTGGGTGAGCATGCTCCCCCAAGCGCTGTTTATGCTTAACAACGGGCGTGTTGGAATGCTTCCTCCCTATGAGCGAGTACAAGCCAAGCCAACCCTAGCGATTCCCGCTCAGATATCTGTAATGGAAGGGGGGATTGCCCCTCGCCTGCTCACCTCCGGGGAGGTAGAAGTCTATACATCTGAGCCACTTGTGATTACTGAGCAAAGAGTTGTAAGCTTACATTTGAGACTTGACTGCCCTTCACTGTGTGTATGGCTGTTTACGCCTTTAATACCTGTTCAAATAGCCCCACTTCTATTGACCTGTTCTCAAGATTTCTCTTCCCAGGTATCCGTATCCACGCCAGTGGATGTCTCGCAGGGAGCACCAATGCTGCGAGGAATTCTGATGCACAGTGCCGGAGTGCCTCAAGTTCAGCAAACACCCTCAGTACACTCTCTAGCCAGTGTGTGGATACTAACTCCTCAGAAGGAAAAATGGCCCGGCACTGTTTTAGCAGATGGTCCAGGAGCCACCGCGCTAGTTCTTCCTGGTGGCGACACCATGCCTTTCTATCTTCCCATCAACAGGTTGTCACGCCGGCATCTGTAAGCTGCTGTTGGAATGTTGCCTCTTGCTGACCACGACAGATGCCATTGATCCACAAGACCATCTCGCCTCCCGTGCAAATACGTGGATTTGGCTCACTAACCTCTCTGCTTTCTGTATTGCAGCCCTGTTTCCTAGAAGGACTGCAGCTCCATGTTGTAGGTGGTGTAGGATGATGTCTTAACTACGTGTTACATAGGTGTGCCAACTCCACTCACGGCATTGCAGAGTTACACTTTTCTAAAAGATTTTGCTATTTCTGTTTCTCCCATGAATTTACGCAATTTGGGTATTGTTTCCCAAAAGCTGATACCTTGGACTTACTCTTTTCATATAGCTAATATGTCTAAAGCAGATATTTGCTTTTGCTTTGTAAATGCTACTTCTGTTCTGTAGAATGTAACCAACACACAGTTAATCTGTAATGACACTATGAATATTGCCTATGCGTCTGCTCACCTGATGCTACCACTAGGATGGTTCCTTCTGTGGGGCACTACAGCATATACGTTTGTGCCGGCCAGCGTCACAGGTGGGATCCATGCACTGTGGGTCATGTTACTTTAAGCATCCTTCCCTTTATGACGAAGTGGCGAAGGACCCCACAGCATATCCTAGATGCCACTTGTAACCCCCATATAAGTTTATTTTCTCATGCAGAAGCCTTAGGCCTATTGTTAAGCCTGGTTGGGATCCCGGGGGTGGTGGGGCATAATTATAAACAGTTAGAGCATGTTGCCTGTGCTCTAGCTCCAGGCTTAAATTGGACATCTAGGGCCATTGCCTCTTTAAATAAAGAGCTGGGAGAGGTATGGCAAGGAACATTGCAAAAGCATCTAGTGATCGACTATCTCCTACTGCGACATAACCACAGATGTCATAACTTCACCGGAATGTGCTGTTTTAATGTCACTGATGAATCAGCGTCTATTAAGAACGCTATCAGCCACTTACCAGATATTATCCAACATATCCGGCAGAACAACGGAGATGCCTGGCTGGCTAATTGGTTTGGCTCCCTAACGGGATGGCTGGGCCACCTCATACAAGGAGGACACTTGTTTCTCTTTTGCTTTGTATTATGCTATGTTTTGATTTCATTGCTTTGTAAACTCCCTTGCCCTCATACCCCACGTCCTTCTGAAGATTGGGACGGCCTGTAACTAGCTTTCCATCGCGGGGGTGGAGCGTATGGGAAAATGCAGAAGAATGTGGAGGAGATAGGCGATGGAAGCTAGCCAGACCGTTCTGTGGGAAAAGGAGCATCTACAGGGCATGCTGACTCATAGTCACGCGGCCGAGTCTGTGCCAGTGTGGTGCTACCTACACCTGGGCTTTGAATCGGAAGCAGTGATGAGCTCAATATGCTTGCTGCACATGTGTGTAGTCCATAAAAACCTCACATAGTGCCCCTCCGAGGAGTTCCTTGCCCTGGACCGATGCTCAGTGGTGCCAGGGACTCTCCTGCTCCATTATTGCCTCGATTGGGAAATCACTGGGGAACCCCCGCTCAGACGCACAGGTAATAAACGCTCAGTATCGATCCGAGTGTGCCTTGTGTTTGTGTATCTGTCCCTGCCAGGAGTCCAGGCGTTGCCTCCGCCTTACCCTTACATCAGGGCTGAGTAGAGGGGGAGGATCACTTCCCTCCACCTGCTGGCAACAATGCCTAATGCAGCCCAAGATACCCTTGGCCTTCTTGGCCACAAGGGCACACTGCTGCCTCATGGGCAACTTCTTGTCCACTAGGACTCCCTGGTCCTTCTCTGCAGAGCTGCTCTCCAGCAGGTCAACTCCCAGCCTGTACTGGTGTCTGGGGTTATTCCTCCCCAGGTGCAGGACCTTGCACTTGCCTTTGTGGAACTTCAGGAGGTTCCTCTCTGCCCATCTCTCCAGCCTGTCCAGGTCCCTCTGAATGGCAGCACAGCCTTCTGGCGTATCAGCCACTCCCCCCAGTTTAGTATCATCAGCAAACTTGCTGAGGGTGCACTCTGTCCCTTCATCCAGGTCATTGATGAAGATGTTAATCAGTATTGGCCCCAGTATCAACCCCTGAGGTACACCACTAGTTACTGGCTTCCAGTTGGACTTCTTGCCACTGATCACAACCCTTTGAGCCCAGCAGTGCAGCCAGTTTTCAATCCATCTCAATGACCACTTATCTAGTCCATACTTCACCAGTTTGTCTATGAGGATGTTATAGGAGACAGTGTCCAAAGCCTTGCTAAAGTCAAAATAAACAACATTCACTGCTCTCCCCTCATCTACCCAGCCAGTCATTCCATCATAGAAGGCTATTCGGTTGGTCAAGCATGATTTCCCTTTTACAAATCCATGCTGACTACTCCCCATCACCTTTCTGTCCTTTACGTGTCTGGAAATGGTTTCCAGCATTAGCTGCTCCATCACCTTCCCAGGGATCAAGGTGAGGCTGACCAGCCTGTAGCTCCTCGGATCCTCCTTCTTGCCCTACGTGGAGATAGGGGTGAAATTTGCTTTCTCCCAGGCCTCAGGAACCTCTCCTGATTGCCATGACCTTTCAAAGATGATTGAGAATAGCCTTGCCATGACATCAGCCCACTCCCTCAGCGCTCGTGGATGTATCCCATCAGGGCCCATGGAACTGTGTATGTCCAGGTTTGTTTAAGTGTTCCCAAACATGATCCTCCTCAACCGAGGATAAGTCTTGCTCCTGACCTCTCTTGTCTCAGAGGCCTGGGATTCCTTAAGGACAGTTTTACCAGTAAAGACTGAGGTGAAAAAGGCATTCAGTACCTCTGCCTTTTCTGTCTCCTCTGTCACCAGGGCTCCTGCCCCATTCAGCAGCCAGTCCACATTTCCCCTAGTCTTCCTTTTGCTGCTGATGGATTTATAGAAGCCTTTCTTGTTGCCCTTCACATCTCTTGCCAGATTCAACTCCAGATGGACTTTGGCTCTCTTAACCCCATCCCTGCACGTTTGAACAGTGTCTCTATATTCCTCCTGTCCCTGTTTTCACCTCTTGTACACTTTCTTTCTTTGATTCAGGAGCTCCTTGATCATCCATGCAGGCCTCCTTGATTTCCTACTTTATTTGCTTTGATTGCCTTTGTTGGGATGGACCATTCTTGAGCTTGGAGGAGGTGATCCTTAAATATCAAACAGCTTTCTTGGACCCCCCCCCCTTCCTCTAGGGTCATATCCCATGGAATTCTTCCAAGCAGGTTCCTGAGCAGGCCAAAGTCTGCTCTCCTGAAGTCCAGAGCTGTGATCTGGCTTTTCTGCCCTGCTCCCTCCTCACAGGATCCTGAAACTCCACCATCTCATGGTCACTGGAGCCAAGGCTGCCTCTGAGTCTCACATCTCTGACTCTCACTACCTGCTTTATCAGCAAACTCTTTCTGAGTTTTGAGGAAGGAGATGGACTGGGTTTTGCCTCCCAGAGAACTGCCTGACCCCTTTAAGCAAGGTTCACTGCCACCACCACCACCACCTCCCCTCCCTCAGAGGTGCCTTCCCTCTCTGATGCCAAGACTGCTCAGCAGTGCAGAGGACCATAGCTGCTGCCAGTTGGGGTAACTCACTTAGCTGCCCCTGCTGTAGGTAGCAATCAGGGATCTGCTCAGGTATTGGAAGAAAAGCTGGAAGAGGAATTTTTGCAATCCATGAGAACTGAAATAGTTAATTAGAACTAAATTGCTACTGTTGTGCCATTGTTGTTGATTCTCTTTAAGAAAAAAATTACTTCTATCAGCTGCTCATAAGCAATTTCGGAGCAAAAATTTTGATGCGCTGACACTGACTGCAATCAAGATGAATGTTAAAATTCAAATTGTCATGATTATCTTTTGGGGTTTTTTGCTTCTCAAATTGTATCAGTAAGCCTAAGGGCACTTTATCTATCTATCCCACTCCAATAGAATAAAACAGGAATTAGAGAAATAGAAAGATGAAAACACAGCTGAAAATAAATGCTGGTTCAAATTCTCAGCTGCCTGAAATTTGGTATGTATGTCCCTGCCTGAGTACCTAAATATAAAAGTAACCTGATTGTTCAGGGATACCTGGGACTCTCATCTCCCGTACATTGCTATAAGGCTAACCACATAGTAAGTTCTACACCTTCTAGAGTTTTCAGGATCAAACTTTAAATTCTACAGGTAAAAATCCTCCATCCTCACTCCTTGCTTGCAGTAAAGTCCCATGACTTTTGTCTGTAGTGTTCTTTCAGGTAAGCCCAAGCTTTGTACAGGAGGTGTATAGTTCCAAGCACTGACATTCCAGGCTAGTTGTATGCCTGATTTCATACTTTTTATTGTCTCATTATTACTTAGGGACAGGATTCTGTGATGACTGGCACTGTTTACACACATGTATGGGAAAATGCAGAAGAATGTGGAGGAGATAGATAGGCGATGGAAGCTAGCCAGACCATTCTGTGGGAAAAGGAGCATCAACAGGGCATATTGACCCATAGTCATGCAGCTGAGCCCGTGCCAGTGTGGCGCTACACCTGGGCTTTGAATTGAGATGAGCGATGAGCTCAATATGCTTGCTGCGCATGTGTGTAGTCCATAAAAACCTCACATAGTGCCCCCCCGAGGAGTTCCTTGCCCTGGACCGATGCTCAGCGGTGCCAGGGACTCTCCCGCTCCATTATTGCCTCGATCGGGAAATCGCTGGGGAACCCCCGCTCAGATGCAGAGGTAATAAACGCTCAGTATCGACCCTAGTGTGCCTTGTGTTTGTGTATCTGTCCCTGCTGGGAGTCCAGGCAGTGCCCCCGCCTTACCCTTACAATACACAAAGTTAAATATTGGTCCAGTCAAAAGTAAAGGTAAAATTCCCATTGGTCTCAATGTATCCAGTGTATTACACATGGAAGCTAGATCAGCTCATAGTGAAAGATGGTGTATGGATGACTACGTCATTTAAGATGACTTGGAAGTATCCCTTACGATCCCCCTTAAAGGGGGCAATACATTCCCTCCCCCACTCTGAATAATAACTGACTTCAATGGCTTGTGCTTGGAGATGAGGTGAAGAGAGAAATTATGGCTCCATGTATAGTTTTTGCTGCTATTTTTGGAGCATTCATACTTTTTTCAATGATTCTGGACAATTTTGCTCTTTGTTAAAGACAGTCCCAGCATAAAGGATTGTCTAAATTAAAATGAGATACAAAAAATAGTTCTAATGAATATATTGAATGAATGGGGTAGGAAGAATGAAAAAAATCTGCAACTATACACATTAGTTATATATACATTTGCAAGTAGGCTTGTCTGTACTATTATATTTTTTTATACCAAAAAACCTGAGAATGATACATGCCAAAGAATTTTTACAGTATACCATGGATCAATTTGATATTTTCTATACCAAAAGCACACATGATGTGAGAATACTGATGCAGTTATTACCAGTTTGAAATTCAGTTTTCTATTTCACTCAAGAACAAATTGTATTCCAACAGAAGGCAGGGAAAGAGATGAAACAGGAAAGAAAATTGGCCATTCTCCAAAATATGTAAGCTCTTCCTTTGTTTATTTTGTTACATGGATGAAGTATTGTTGTTCATAGCTATGAACAACACAGTCATGTTGAGCTGGGAAATTCCTTTACATTTTTAATCTTTTTTTTTGTTGTTTTAAACATGCTTGCTCTTTTCTTGTCTTTGCTTTCTATGAACAATCTAATAAGATATTTATTGTCAGGAATGATCACACACAGATTTTGAATAGACTAGTCATAGAAAGCAATTTTGATGGAGATCCTTGGTTCATCCAGCAGACAGGGCAAGATGCAGGGTTGCAGACAGGGCTGCCTATGACATAGATCTGTGGTGCATGCAGCAGACAGGGCTGCCCACAATGTGTCTGGGGTTCACCAAAGCAGACAGGGCCATGGACAGGGCTGCCTGTGACATGGGTACACAGTTCATCCAACAGATAGGGAAAGACTGAGTAGCCTATGACAAGTGCTGCATCAAGGAGATAGATAGGGCCACCTACGACAAGGGTCCAGGGCTCATCTAGGAGACAGGGCCACAGACATGGCAGGAGGCAGGTCTGCAGGAAGAGTCTCGCACAATGTGGGTCCAGGATAAATCAGGGAGAGAGGGCAGGAGGCAGGACCACAGGCAGAGCTGCATGCGATGTGAGTTCAGGGTCCATCCAGCAGACAGGGCTGCCTATGACATGGGGCTGGGGTCCATTCAGGAGAAAGGGTCATAGAGAGGATTGCCTGAGAAGTGGGTCTGGGGGTCCATCCAGCACACAGGGCTGTCTACAACATGAGTCCAGGAGCCAGTTACGAGTTAGGGTCACAGACAGGGCTGCCTAAGACATGGGTCTGAATTCCATTCAGGAGGCAGATCCACCATGACATGGATGCAGGGAACATCCAGGAGACAGTACTGCAGACAGGGCCACCCATGATGCTGATTGGGAATCCCTCCAGCAGACAGGGCTGCAGAAAGGGCAGGAGGCAGGGTTGCAGATAAGGCCACTTAAGATGTGGTTCTGGGGTCCACCCAGCGGACAGGGCAACAGGCAGGCCTGGAGACAGGGCCACCTACAACATGGATCAGTGGTGCATCCAGGAGATGGGGCTGCCTATGATGTGGGTCCAGGGTACATCCAGCAGACAGGGTTGCCTGTGACATGGAGCCTGGGTCCATTCAGGAGACAAGGTCACAGGCAAGGCTGCCCGTGACATGATCCAGTGTCCATCTAGGAGTCAGGGCTGCTGACAGGGCAGGAGGCAGGGCTGCAGACAGGGCCACCTATGACAGGTCCATGATGCATCCAGAAGACAGGCCTGCCTATGACATGGGTCTGGGGCCCATCTAGGAGACTGATCTGCCTATGATTTTGGGCCAGGGTCCACCCAGAAGACAGGGCTGCTGATGTCAGGAGGCAGATGTACAGGCAGAGCCACCTATGATGTTGGTCCAGCATCCATTCAGTAGACAAGGCTGCCTACAATTAGGGTTCGGGGTTCAGCCAGTAGAAGGACTGAACACAGGGCAGGACAGATGTGGCCACCACCAACATGGATCCAGTGTCCATCCAGGAGACAGTGCCACCCATGAAGTAGGTCTGGGGTCAATCCAGGAGACAGAGCTGCAGGCAGAACAGGAGGCAAGGCCACACAGAGGGCTGCCTATGACATGGATCCCAGAGTCCATTCAGCGGACAGGGCTGCAGACAGAACAGGAATAAAGGAGGAGAAGGAGGTAGACAGGGCCACCTATGACATAGGTCAGAGGTCCATCTAGCAGACAGGAACATAGAGAAGGCAGGAGGCAGGGCCACAGACAGGGTCACCCACGACATAGATCCATGATGCATTCAAGAGACAGGGCAGTCTGCAACGTGGGTCTGAGATCTAGTCAGTAAATAGTGTCATAGACAAGGATGCCCACAACGTTTATGACATGGGTCTAGGGTTCATCCTGGAGACAGGGTCTCAGACAGGGCCAGAGGCAGGGTTGCACACAGGGCCACCTATGATGTGGGTCTGGGTTTCATCTAGGAGACAAGGTTGCACACAGGGCCACCAGCAATGTGGTTCTGGGGGTCCATCCATCAGACAGGGCCTCAGACACGGCCAGATACAGGGTCACAGACAGGGCTGCCTATGATGTGGGTCTGGGGTCCATCCAGGAGGCAGGGCTGCCTACAACATGAATCTGGGGTCCTTCCAGGGACAGGGCCTCAGACAGGTCCAGAGAAAGGGTTGCACACAGGGCCACTTATGACTTGGGACCTGGTTCCATCTAGGAGATAGAGTTGCTCACAGGGCTGTCTGTTGAACGGGTCTGTGTTTCATCCAGAAGAGAGGACCTCAGACAGGGCCAGAGACAAGCTCGCAGACAGCACCACACACGATGTGGGTCTGGGGTCCATCCAGGGGACAGGGCTCCCTGCAATGTTGTTGCAGGATTATTCTAGGAGGATGGCCCACCTATAGCATGGGTCCAGGATCCATCTAGGAAACAAGGCTGCCTATGACATGGGTCCTGGATCCATTCAGCAGACAGGGCCACTGACTGGGCAGGAGGCAGAGGAACAGACAAGTCTACCTACAACATGGGTCTGGGGTCCATCCAGGAGACAGGGCTGCAGAGAGGACAGGAATAAGGGAGGCAGACAGGGCTGCATATGATGATGTAGATCAGGAGTCCACCTAGGAAATAGGAACTCAGAGAGGTAAGGAGGCAAGGCTGCAGAAAGCGCTGCCTATGACATGGGTCCTGGGGTCCATCCAGCAGACAGGGTGGGTCCATTCAGGAAGCAGGGTCACAGACAAGGTGGCCTATGACGTGGGTCTGGAGTCCATCCAGCAGACAGGACCTCTTATGACATGGATCTGGGGCCCATCCGGGCAAGAGGATCGCAAACAGGGCCACCTACAATGTAGGTCTGTAAGCCATCAAGCAGATAGGGCAGGATGCAGGTCTGCAGATAGAGCCATGTATGACAGGAGTCCATGATGCATCCTGGACTACTTACAATGTGGGTATGGGGACCATCAAGGCAACAGGGCCACAGACAGGGCTGCCCATGACACGGGTCTTGGATTCATCCACGAGAGAGAACTTTAGACAGAGCCAAAGAAAAGGTTGTGCACAGGGCCACCTATGATGAGAGACCATCTTCCATCTAGGAGACAGGGCCCAGGAACCATCCATCAGACAGGGCCTCAGACACGGCCAGATACAGGGTCACAGACAGGGCTGCCTATGATGTGGGTCTGGGGTCCATCCAGGAGGCAGGGCCACCTACAACATGGAGCTGCAGTCCTTCTAGGAAACAGGGCTGCAAAAAGGGCCATCTACAATGTAGGTCCATGGTCCATTAAGCAGATAGGGCAGGATGCAGGGCTGCAGACAGGGCCATCTATTAAAGTGGTCCATGTCTGTGATGCATATAGGAATCAGGGTGGCCTATGATGTGGGTCCAGGGCACATCCAGGAGACAGAGACATCTATGATGTGTGCCCAGGATCCATCTTGGAGACAAAGTTGCACACAGGGCTGTCTACTAAATATGTCTGGGATTCATTCAGGAGACAGGGCTGCCTACAACATGGGTCTGTGATGCATCTTTTATGGGATATTATAAGGCCACCACCTCCGGTGGACTCCATGACCTAGGGATTCCTCCTTCTCAGCTGCTGGAGCCCAGCCTGGTGCATTCTCAGACCCATAAGGTCTCTCCATCCCAGGTTGATGGATGAAGTTGCTGCTTTCCTATTTGTAGTTTCGGCCAGTACCGAGGCTCAGCGTGTATCCCAGAGGTGCGCGCGCACACACACACACACACACACACACACATGACACTAACACAGCCAGCTACACAGACAGGGCGCTGCCTTTAACAACATCCCCATATAACACTACCAGAACTCACATAAAAGAAGTATAGATAGGCAAGTCCCATTCCTCTTCTCTGGCTGATTGGGATTGAAGGTCACTAGTGAAAACACACACGCTCTCACTCTAGATTCACAAGCACATTCACAGATCCCTCGAATATCAGCTGGCCCCTCTGTCCATCTAATTTCCCTGCCCAGATCCCAGCCCCTCTTACCTGGTAAGTGGGTCTATTCCTACTCACTGGCTAGTCCAGCTTGATGTTTACTAGCAAACAGATGCATGCACTCACACAGTAATTTCACAGAATCACAGAATCGTTTAGGTTGGAAGGGACCTCTGGAGATCATCTAGTCCAACCCCCCTGCTCAAGCAGGGTCCTCTAAAGCATATTGCCCAGGATCACATCCAGACGGGTTTTGAATATCTCCAGCGAAGGAGACTCCACTACCTCTCTGGGCAACCTGTGCCAGTGCTCTGTCACCCTCACAGTGAAGAAGTTTTTTCTCAGGTTCAGATGGAACTTCCTGTGGTTCAGTTTCTGCCCATTACCTCTTGTCCTGTTGCTGGGCACCACGGAGAAGAGGCTGGCCTCATCCTCTTGACACTCCCCCTTCAGATACTTGTACACATTTATGAGATCGCCCCTCAATCTTCTCTTCTCCAGGCTGAACAGGCCCAGCTCTTGCAGTCTTTCTTCATAGGAGAGATGCTCCAGCCCTCTAATCAAGTATCTGAAGGGGGAGTGTCAAGAGGATGAGGCCAGCCTCTTCTCCGTGGTGCCCAGCAACAGGACAAGAGGCAATGGGCAGAAACTGAACCACAGGCAGTTCCACCTGAACCTGAGAAAAAACTTCTTCCCTGTGAGGGTGACTGAGCATTGGAACAGGTTGCCCAGAGAGGCGGTGGAGTCTCCTTCGCTGGAGATATTCAAAAGCCGTCTGGATGTGATCCTGGGCAATATGCTCTAGGTGACCCTGCTTGAACAGGGAGGTTGGACTAGATGATCTCCAGAGGTCCCTTCCAACCTAAACGATTCTGTGATTCTGTGATTCTGTAATCATCTTGGTAGCCCTCCACTGGACTCTCTCCAGGAGTGCCATGTCTCTCTTGTCCTGGGGAGCCCAGAACTGGACACAGGACTCCAGGTGAGGCCTCACCAGGGCTGAGTAGAGGGGCAGGATCACCTCCCTCAACCTGCTGGCAACACTCTGCCTAATGCAGCCCAGGAGACCATTGGCCTTCTTGGCCACCAGGGCACACTGCTGGCTCATGTTTAACTTGTTGTCCACCAGCACTCCCAGGTCCTTCTTGGCAGAGCTGCTTTCCAGCAGGTCAACCCCCAGCCTGTACTGGTGCATGGGATTATTCCTCCCCAGGTGCAGGACCCTGCACTTGCCTTTGTTGAACTTCAGGAGGTTCCTCTCCGCCCACCTCTCCAGCCTGTCCAGGTCCCTCTGAATGGCAGCACAGTCTTCTGGTGTGTTAGCCTCTCCTCCCAGTTTAGTATCATCAGCAAATTTGCTGAGGGTGCACTCTGTCCCTTCCTCCAGGTCATTGATGAGTACATTGAACAAGACTGGACCCAGGACTGACCCCTGGGGGACACCACTAGCCACAGGCCTCCAACTAGACTCTGCGCCATTCACCACAACCCTCTGAGCTCGGCCATCCAGCCAGTTCTCAATCCACCTCACTGTCCACTCGTCTAGCCCACACTTCCTGAGTTTACCTAGGAGGATGTGATGGGAGACAGTGTCAAAAGCCTTGCTGAAGTCCAGGTAGGCATTTCATAAGCACTCCCATACTCAAAGATCCCTCAAATATCATCACGGGCTCTCAGTCTGCCTAATATCCATGCCCAGACCCTGGGCTCCCTTACCCACCTCTGGCTCAGACTTTGAGTCTTCCCAGAGACAGGTTATTCTCCCACTCACCAGCTAGTCCAAATTGAAATTTGCTACCAAATTACACATACACACCCACACACACTGGGTTAGGGGAAAATATAAACAAACTGGTCCCTCCAGTTGCTGGCACCCCAGACACATGGGCCCCTATGACCCATGGTCCCTGCTCCAGTTGCTGACACTTAGACCCTCACTTGCTTCAGTTGTTGGCACCATAAACATACGAGCCACTATCACCCATGATCTGACTCCACTTGCTGGCACTTAATTTCACTCACTCCGGTCTCTCCAATTGCTGGCACATAGACCTTGCAGCATTCACACATAGACTAGAGAGTGAAATTACACAGAAAGATAGTTAAGAAAGGATTTAATAAGATAGGATAGACTGCATTGATCAGGTGCAGGGCTCAGTCAGATAAGCATACTGACTGGTGGCTGCTTACACATGACCAGCCCCTTTTATACCCCTCCTCTCTATTCCTCTCCCATTCTTCCTCAATCCCTCCTTTTCCCCACCTTTGACCCTTCCCCTAAGCATTCCTTAATAAGTTTTGCATAGGCCCACAGGCCCCCCACTCAAATATCCATAGTACTCATGTTTGTCTTGTTTCCCCTTTCTTATCAGTAACAGAGTTCAGGTTGGCCCTCTTCAATGCTATGCCTGTAGTTTCTTAATGGCCCATCAATTAGTGCCTTAAGAGTTTTGGTCTTTATTGTTGTCTTTGTTATTGTTTGCTTCTCAGGTTTGTGTGTGACTCCCTGCTGCAGGGGACAGAGGCACCTCTCTGCCAACCTGACCTCTTGTCTAGAGAGGTTTGCTGCCTTCCAGGGGCTCCAATAGGAGATGTCATGGAAAGACTGCCAAGGCTTGTCCATGCCTTGGACTATTACCCTCTGCTGCTCTTCCATGTGGGTGCTAACGACATCAAGGGCAAATTGGATACCATCAAACAGAATTTCAGAGCTCTGGGGATGGTGGTCAAGGGTCTGGGAGCCCAGATCATCTTCTCCTCCATCTTGCCTGTGAGGGGAAAGGATGGGAGGAGGAGTAGATGGATTTTCCAAGCTAACAACTGGCTGCACCACTGGTGTTGGCAGCAGGGTTTTGGTTTCTATGACCATGGGACCCTGTTTGAAGATGAACAGCTGATGGGGAGAGATGGTATCCACCTCACTAAGTGGGGCACGCGTGTCTTTGCCAACAGATTGGCCAGCCTGGTAAGGAGGGCTTTAAACTAGGAAAGATGGGGGAAGGGGAGAGTTATAGAGACAGGGTAGTCAGCAAAACGCCATTCAAGTCGAGATGCCTCCAGCAGGTGCACGCATTCAGGGGAGTCCACACAGGACATGACTATGGAGGCTCCTCTTGCACCTCTCCTTGGAAACCTGCATGCTCGATTGGCTCTCTGAAATGCCTGTGCACCAATGCATGCAGCATGGGGAATAAGCAGGAAGAGTTAGAGACCTGTGTGTGGGCACAGGGCCGTGATCTCATTGCAGTGACAGAGCCATGATGGGATAGCTCACATGACTGGAAGGCTGCCATGGATGGCTATGTGCTTTTTAGGAAAGACAGGCCAGGAAGGCGAGGTGGTGGAGTTGCCCTTTATGTGAGGGAGCAGCTGGAATGTATGGAGCTCTGCCTAGGGGTGGATGAAGAGCAAGTTGAGAGCCTAAGGATTAAAGGGCAGGCTAACCTGGGTGACACTGTTGTGGGGGTTTACTACAGGCCACCTGATGAGGAAGAGGAAGTCGATGAGGCCTTCTACAGACAGGTGGAAGTAGCCCCACAATCACAGGCCCTGGTCCTCATGGGAGACTTCAACCACCCTAACATCTGCTGAAAAGAGCACAGCTAGGCACAAACAGTCCAGGAGGTTCCTGCAGAGCATTGAGGATAACTTTTTGGCACAGGTTGTGGAGAAGCCAATGAGGAGAGGTGTGCTGCTGGACCTTGTACTAACAAACAAAGAAGGTCCATGCAGTCCATGACCTAGGTCTGGGGTCCATCTACCAGGCAGGTCCACTGACAAGGCATGAGGCAGGGTTGCATACAGGGCCATTCATGATGTGAGTCCATCAAGTACAATGTGTTGCTAATGACAGGGGTCTGGGATTCATCCAGGAGACAGGGCTGCTCACAACACACATCTTGGGTTCATCCAGGAGTTAGAGCTGCCCATGATGTGGCTCCAAAGTCCATCCAAAAGAGAGCCACAGATGTGGAGGGAAGGCAAGGTCAGAGAGAGCCACCCATGATGTGGGTCCAGGGTCAATTCAGTAGAAAGTGTCATCTACAACAGGAGTCCTGGTTTTATCCCAGAGACAGGGCCACAGACAGTGCCCCCCCTCCAAATGATGTGCATCCCATAGTTCATCCAGCAGACAGGGACAAATGTGATTTAGGTCTGGGATCCATCCAGAACAACAGGCTGCTTATGACATGGATCTGGGGCCCATCCACCACAATATGGGTCATGGGTTCATTCAGCAGGCAGGGTCATCCACAATATCAGTTCTGGGGTCCATCCAGCAAACAGTTTCAGGCAGGGCAGGAGGCAGGGTTGCCGACAGGGTTGTCCATGACATGGGTCTTTTGTCCATCCAGCTGACAGGGCAGGAGACAGGGCTGCCTGTGATTACTACAGGTAAGTCTTATCAGTGTTCTTTATACCTGGGGGCTGAGGATGTTTGAACTAGTCATCTATTTTCTGATCAGTGACCTACCAGGCAGTGAATGGGCATAGAGCCAGCTTAACTCATCTTTTCTTTTGGAGAGAAAACAGTGTGACTGTAGTGTAACACTATCTCTCTGAGAGACCGGCCTGCTCTGTCCACATCCACCCCACACCTTGAATATGCACTGAGATTTGACAAAGCCCCTGACCACACCTCAGTGGAGTCCATCAGCTGATTTGGCTCAACTGAGACAATGCAGCCCTTTATGGCCTCAGGGCAGGAAGACAAAGGGAAGAGCAGGAGCTTGTGGCTATTTGGAAGATGTAGTGGGAAATTAGTGATACTTCATGCTATTGATTTTTAAAAACATCTGGATCTGATCTTTGTCACAGCATTTGTGTAATTCATATCAGCACCAGGCTGAGAAACTTTACTGACTCAGACTGGTTCTCTACTCATCCTGCAAGTAGCTGTAGGAGGAACTGGGTTACAGGCTGCTACACTATCTATTTTCTTTTTTCCTTTCTGAACTGAATTCATTTAGGCATGTTCCCTGTCCTTTTTAGGAGACAAGTTTCTTAGAAGCTTGATGACTGGATTTCTCTAGAAAATCTAGCAAGGATATAATGATTGTAAAAGAAGGAGCATGTTAAATAATACACACACACAGTGAAATCCTCTAATCAGTGTAACTGTTTGTATAGTAAAATGGTTTTATTCCAGACCTAATTTAAAAGAAAATGTCCTTTAGACCAACAATCATTAAATAACATTAAATATACTCAAAGACTTTAATTGCTTATGCTTATTTTCTGACCACTCTAATTTCAATTGTTCCACTGATAATGTCTCCTTGAGTTTTGAATATTTAAGATATGCAAATATTCCTTTTAGAACATTGGGCTTTTGCATGAGATTAGCTGACTGCATATTATCACACCTGGTATGACATCAAGTGACCTTTGTCTCTGTAGGTACTTCAAGCAGAATGCAGCTATAATCTATAAAAATCTGTGTTAGGAAGAGTCAAGGGAGTCAAAGGGAGTATGCAAGTAAAGGATTACATAGGGCTGGCCCAGCTGGGTGGATTTCTCACTTAACAGGTGTTAGCTCAGTTAAGACTTTCCCAGTGAAGATAAGGCCTAAAAGGACATAGAAAGATGAAATACCCAATTTCCTCTTCCCCTAAGTTACACTTCTGTATAGCCTTCTATTAGTTGCTTTTCGGTCTGTATTCAAGAAGTTCTCTTCTGGAGGTGAAAAGTGGGTGTTTATCAAGCATCCAGTCAAACACAACTGTTGCCTAGGAATAATCCCTTTAAATCAGGTTATACTTGTGTTTTGAACCCAGGCTTACTTGCTCAGAACTGAGTATAGGATCTAACTTCACTAATAAGAAAGCAGGTAAAGCCAGGTAGCAATGATTAATCCTTCAGGATCATGCCACAGTTCTCTGAGCAGGTGTTTTTGGGGCCTTTTACATATTTCCCATTTGCTTATTATGCAGCAGTTCTTATGTCTATAAAATGCACACACACACCTGGACATGTTTAACCTCTCATCCTCCACAGCCTGTTCCAGATGTTGGGCAGTTCAGTTAGGAATAAATGAAAATCTTCCAGGGTGCAATGAGAGAGCCTGTCACACCCCTACCTGGCCACCTGTGCTACAAGGAGTTTGACTGTATTCTTTGCTCATAGTCTAAAATATCAGACTGGTGCCATGTGTGACAGGATAGTGCCTGACTATCACATGGACAGCAACAGAGGAGTGGGAATAGAGCCCAGGTCTGGGGCTGTGTTCTGAAGCTCTGAGTACTAGTTCAGTGGTGAACTAGAACAGCACTTGGTAAGTAGCTACTGCCTATCCATTATAAGTGTAGGGAAAGTTGCACTGTGAGCATGGACGTTTCCTGATTATGGCCTCTGCAATGATTGGTAAAGAAATCTGGTGTAGTTTCAGCTGAGGACAGAACCATGCTGTGCCTTCCAACTTCCTAACTTTTTCTCTCTCGTTTATCCAGAGGAAATCACACTGATCAGACTGCTGTGTACACAATAAGTGCTTTCATTTTTAGTCTCTGCACTCTTCCATTTTATGGCTGAGGCTCTTCAGCAAGGAAATACCACCTTCCTGCTATTGCTGAATGGAAAAGGGAGCCTGATTAATTCAAAGCTAAATGGGGAGGAACTGTTAACAGCATGCCAGGAGGGAAAAGGCAAAGGGCCCCAGAAGAACAGTGCTTATTGCTGGAGTATTGTGCATCTGTGGGCAAGTGGATTGGGGTTGAGGGGAAAAAATGTCTGCACTCTGTGGAAAAGTTAGAATTCTCTTTGGCAGAGATCAAAACTTGCATTCCTGTTCCTCCCTCAAAATGAAGTTTTTCCCTTTAAAAATGTTTCTGTTGAGATAATGTTTCTTAGTCAGCCATTTCTTATCTATTTGAAATGAAAGAACACTTACCGAAGGCCTCTTTCAGCTGCTAGTAGACAACCAGTTTTAATTCAACAGCATACAAGTTAGGAAATTTGGAGTAAAACTATGTATTTCCATTGGTCATTATTTTAAACAGTTGTTTTTGAAAATCTACTTTCTGTTCACTCAGCAAAGGGCCTCATAGAGTCATAGGGATTGAGGGCACAGCCAGATTGCCTAAACTCTGCCCTCCATCCTCAGCAAGGACTTTCTTGTGAGGATAACCTTTGTTTCCTATGGCTTGTGATTATGAATTCTGTGGGTTATCCTCTGTAGGAATCATAGCCAGTTAAAGCAAACCTGTTCAGATCTATGAATTAAGCAAGGTTATAAATGCTGATACTATCATGTATGTACATTACTTTGGGTTCCACTAGTATGTGAGATCCTGATACTTCTCTGTGAAATAGTATTCAACCCAGTAAGAAGCTCCATTGAAATGTAAATGTGAAAACAACTGCACAAATATGGTTCCAAAGAAGATATTGCTAAGATAAATATTTTGTTGTTGTTGCTGCTGCTGAAATAGATGGTTCTTACATTATTTCTTTCCATATTCTAAGGATTCAATTCAATTCTTATAAAGAGAAAAAAATGAGATCTGTACACTTCTCTCAAGGCAAAAAAGCCCAGGCATTATGCCTCAGAAAGCAACACAAGCTAATGTGGCAAGAGCTAAGGGACTTAAGTTATAAGTGAGTTATAAGTATGAAAATCAATTTGTTCTTTTATTATAATTGTGGTGTAGCTGGGTGAGACCGACCAATAAACCCCTACAAAGGAAGAAGGCTCAGAGGAGGTGGGCAAGGGCCATGTGCCCATGAAGCTCAGGGAAGAATGCAGGGAGTGACTGACCACAGCTGCTGCACAGAAAGCTGACTTTATCTCAACACAAAGGGGATCAGAGGGTGGCCTTTGTTTTAGACAAACACCTGTATCTGTTGAGTGGATCAACTGGTGTAAATGTTTATTCCTGAGTTTATCAAAAGAATGTGAATGTCTCCCTGAGTTAGCCAGACCAGCATGGGGGAGAGCATATATATGGCTCAGCCCAACATAGAGTATAAAATCTGAACAACTACCAAAGGAATTTCGAAGAGAGCAATGGACTTGAGCTGGCTTCAGCCCAGGTATTCCTTCCCGGCGATTGGGGACACCCAGCATCGTGACGGTGAGCATATTATAGAGACCAGTAACAGGGATCACTGGTATTGTGATTGAACTGTATATTGCAATTGCTATGTTTTGCTAAGTGTATATACTTGTATTGTGTTTTCAGTATATTGCTGAATCACTTTGCTAAATCAAAAATCTCATGTAACATCAAATTCCCTCAAAGTAAACTTTTATATTAAGCATTGCGCTCTCCATATGTGTGGAATATCTAAAAGAACCTAGTCAGAGTACTGGACTCTGACACTGGGTATCAGGGCTGTGCCTGTATGCACACCCAATGCACTTAAGTTGTTAATTCCTTGGGTGGTCCAGGAACCCCTCAGCATGTGCTGGGGTGGTCACATAGGACCATGGCCAGATGGATTATAAGAATTGAGCAAAATAGTGCTTCGAGGAGTCTCCTGATCCAGCTGAAAACACCACTGCAAGGACCCTTGGAATGCAGACTCTTGTCATCACTGGATAGCAACTGACTGCCCTGTTTAGGAGTTTTGATTCCCCATGCGAGTGTTACCCTATGCCAAGATTTCAATAACTTAGTTGTTTTCTTTTAACAGATATTCTCTCCGAGTGTCTGTGCAACACTAACTGCAAAATCTAATGCTCTCCACCAACTTGGTATCTCTGAGCAGTGAAAATAAAGCTTTTGGAATAGCTGAAAAAATAAAATCTTGTAATGGTAATCCAGGAATAAGGACTCCCCTATGTGGTCCAGGACTGGCCTCAGGGATTGTTTTTCCTGGTATGAGAGCAGGCATTTCTGGAGGGGCCATTTTCTGCTGTAATGACCTGCATTTCTCTGTGTTACTTTCTCCTCCAACCCTTCTTCTCTTTACTTTTCAAACTCTTAGGCAAAAGACCTCACCTAGCAACCAAACCTTTGTATCAGCAAGAGCTGAAATGCAGAGTCAAATAGGAGTTTCAGTTACTAGTAGCTACAATTATGTGGTTCGATGCCAGGCTCCTAATGAACGTTTGAGGGGGTTTCATTTTCATCTGTAAAGGCAAAGCCTCATTAGTGCGTTATCCTTACTTGGACCATGCAAGTGAATCATTTGACGTTTAGCTTGTCTGTCTTGTCAAATTGCCAAGGCTGTAAGTTACTCTCAGTTTTAATTGAAATGCTTAGTAGTTCCAGAAGACAAATGTCTCCATTCTGAGTTTCTCATTTTTCTTGTGCTGTTGGTTTGGAAAATACAGAATGGTATTATTCAGAAATAGTGCACACTGTCACTTGAAAGTAGGAATGTTGGGCTCTTTTTGAGTTGGGAAATCTCTTAATAGAATGTCACGCATACATTTTGGTCCCTATGACATATTACTCCCACCTCCACGTAGGTATAAAACAAATTCTGAAAAACATTCTTTGATCTTCCACCCCCTGATCTGTTCAAAATTTAAGTTCTGTACTGCAACTTAGGGAAAAAGAGGAATTGGAATATAATTTATACTATATTAAAAAAATCAACAAAACAAAACAATACTTGCATTGTTTTTGGAATTATTGCTGTATAAATCTTCAGTATTCCTGCATTCTGTTAGCCATCACACTTTTCAAATGACATTGGACTATTCTCCCTCTCTGACCTACTTACATTTTTTTCCTTTAAAGCAAGAACACTTGGTTGCTGCTTGAATTTTGATGGGTTCTTTTTCTTTCCTTTGATGTTAAATGGAACATTTAGTTTCCTTCCATGTTCATGCCTCCTTGGATGATGAAGTATTCATAAGATCCTGGTAAAAACAAGGAGCAAAATCAAGCTGCCCATTTGCTGCCTTGCTGACAGATGGGTTCTCAGAGTAATTTGAGAACTTTGGAGTAATTTGATTTACTAGAAATTTGATCAATTTCAAATTTCACTACCAGTTATGGCCTGCTCCCCAGAGATGCTGTTTGGAAATGTCCAGAAATAGGGTCAAGATACTGTAGGTCACTCCACTGATGTCATTGGACTGTGCTAAGTACTGGCTGAAGATCTGCATTGTCCCTTCCCTCCCACCTCTTCATTGGCTTCTGTTCAAGGGGAAGATCATGGCTCCTCACCACAACTTGAAGTCCACCAGGGTGTAGAGAGATCTGATTGTTCTGGCATTTCACGACCACATCAAATCTCTCTTTAAAGAGACTCCTACTCCTGTATTTATGTTAACAACTCACTTCCCCTATCCCTCAGCAATCCCTGTTGCTCAGTTTCAGACACAAATCAATCCTGTGTGTATGTTTATTTCTAAAATGGTAGGACCTCTGTAATGTTCAGGAGCAATGGTATTTCACCAGGAGAAGAAGAATCAGTGTGTACATGGATTTAATTGCTCTGGTCAGGACTACAAGATTATATTATCACTTAGAGGAAAAGTAGGGACACTGATTAAATAGCTGAATTCCTGCATTGAAGGCATTTAGGGCTTCAAAAGCATGATCTCAAGAGGTTCTTTCTTTCAGAGAATGTGAGGTGACAAGTTTTTTCCACATTCCATTGCAAATAAAAGATGAATTTGAACAAGATGCAGACTCTCACACTTGATGTTATGGGCTGCTCCTTGGTTGCAGCTGGACCAAGTCTAACCTCATATGAATTAAGGTTCTTGTTCTGTCTGAGGATCTGCTAGCCTGGGCTTAAAGGAAGCTAGATGGAGAACTGCTTCTCTTAGGGAGCACTGGTGGTGCTGTGCTATGGGCAAGAGAAAAGAAATGTTGCCATGATTCAGTCTAGCTTGTATTTAATAATGAAATTGCTCTGCATAATGCACATTACCTTAGGTCTGTGTATACTATTTAGGGGATATATTTATTGTGGTTGTGTTGAGGGTGCTTGGGGAGGTGGCCTTATAAATCTGAGAGCAAGAATAATCTTCCTAACAGGGGACTGGTAGGTTAGGGAATGATTTGTGACCATTTAGGTAGTACTTGTCAGGAACTGCTGCTTAGCTTGTCTGGAGCTGTTTCCTCTAAGGAGAGATGTTTCTTCTATAAGCTGTTCCATGAGCAGTAGATAATTTCAAATGGGTTAAGTAATGTAAGGTCTTTCTGGGAAGTGACACAATAACTTTAGAGTGTGCAGTTGCTTGTTGCAAGGGTAGAGAGATCCACTATTGCTTCAGACACCCCCTAACAATGACAGATCAGTGTAAAGAGGCTAGAGCACATGTGAAATTTGGGCTTAATCTATGAGGTAGGGGGTGGGCTTGCTGGACCTGACTTTCAAGGAAATTAATATGCATTTTGCTTGCTTGCTACTGGAAAGAAGTCTCTGCTCCATACAGAAGAGGGACAGGATTTGCGGAAAATAAGACCTTCTCAGCCCCTGAACAGTTTGTATACTGACATGTAGGTTCCTTGTTCCTGGTTTTATCAAGATAGATTGCAAGGACTTTCTGAGACAAGTAGCTCTAGAAGTGCTGTCTGGGAAGGGAGCAGTGAAAAATTGGGGAGTGGGAGGATGGAAGCCAGAAATGGCCATGGGAATCAGGAAACATCTTAGCACAGGTATAGCCAGTACTACACTCATTCAGGTCCCCTTCCTTGCCTCTCTGCCGTCTGTCTTCTAGGACGCCCTGCTGTCCTGTCCTCCTTGGCCTCTCCTCTGCATTTCTCCACTTGCTACAGGAAGCACTGCAGAGCTGCTCAGTCCTGCCAGGAGTATTGTGGAGTGTATAATATCTGCTGGTGTTGTTGGAGAGTCTAGGGGTGCGTACTGAGTGCTGGCAGTGGGGTGTGTTTGTGTGTGTGTGTAATTGTGAAGGGTGGGAGAAGTGTCTTTGCTAAAAGACAAAGCAACAATGTGAAAGGAGGCAGTGAGCAGCCTGCTCAGGAAGGAAAGGCATTTCAGCACTGTCCAGTGGTGGGAAGCTGCCTCTGTGGAACATGGGTGGGACTTATGGCTGTAATATCCCATGGGGAGTATGAGTGAAAGGTGACTGCTAAATGAAGGGCAGGTGTGTATTGGGGAGGTATCACTGTCTCTTACTAGCAAATTCATTGCATCAACCAAAAACACCTCCTAAGAATGTAACATTACTGTCTAATCAAAAGTCCAGTAAGGCCATAAATCTCTGGGAGCCAGTTCCTATCCTCAGCATATGCCAGTACAACAGATGGACTATGAAACCTGGCAGCCTTCCCAGGCCATAGTCAGGTCACAGTCCTGATGTGCCCAATATTTTAAGAGAAGACAGGAAAAAAGGGCCAATTAACCCAGACCTGGGAGACGGGGCACCATGGCAGTCTGTCTCTCCCTCCCTCCCCCAGACACACACACAGTCTCTCTCTCTCCCTCCCTCCCCCAAAACACACACAGTCTCTCTCTCCCCCTCTCTCTCCCTCCTCCAGACACACAGTCTCTCTCCATCTCCCCCGACCCCAGACACACACAGTCTCTCTCTCTCTCCCTCCCTCCCCCAGACACACAGTCTCTCTCCCTCCTCCAGACACACAGTCTCTCTCCATCTCCCCCGAACCCAGACACACACACAGTCTCTCTCTCTCCCTCCCTCCCCCAGACACACACACACACTCTCTCTCCCTCCCCCAGACAAACAGTCTCTTTCTCTCTCTCCCTTCCTCCCCCAGACACACACACACAGTCTCTCTCTGCCTCCCTCAGACACACACACAGTCTCTCTCCCTCTCCCCTGACCCCAGACACACACAGTCTCTCCCTCCCTCCCCAGACACACAGTCTCTCTCTCTCCCTCCCTCCCCACACACAGTCTCTCTCTCTCTCTTTCAGACACACACAGTCTTGTACATATGGGATATATGAAATATGGAATTTAATTAGAAGATAGAACAGACTTTGCTGATCAGACATAAAGCATGGCCAGACAAGCATACTTACTGGTTTCATTTTCATACAACCCGCCCTTTTTTATTCCCTTATTCCTCTAGTTTCCCACATTTGTTCTTCCCCAAATCCCCTAGGTCCCTCCTTTTGGTTCCTACCCTAAACATCTCATAAGATGTCTTTTGCAATCCTGCAATGCTCTTCCCTTGCATCCTACAATGTGTCCCATACTTCCTAGGCAGTATCAGTCCAAAAGGTGTTCTGATCCCATTGATTCATCTTTCTGAGTTTCACACCTGGACCATCAGGCTGATGGCTCTCCTAGGACAGCCCTGAGAGGAGCCAGACAGGATGTCTGTTTTTCTGAGCAGGCAATCTGAGTTCCCACACCTGCCTTTGTGCTTCAGCCCTCTTTTGTGCTTGTGAAGATGAGCCCTTGATGGGCTGATTGCTTTCCAGTGATAGGCCTGGGTGTAGCCAGGGTAGGTATTATTTGAGTTCCCCCACCTGCCATTGTCTCTCTGTGCTCCTTTGTGCTTGTGGAGAAGAACCTAACAGAAAGAACCAGGGGCTTTCAGCTAGGGAAAGAACTACTGAGTTGAATCATTTTTTTTCTCAAGCTTTGACAGTGCCATGTGGCTTTGCTGCATGGTTTGTGAACAGAGGAACAGTGCAGTGAACCAGCAATTAGAGAGCACATCCTTGCAGCATTAGAACATCTTCAAGACTGACATTTGGTTGGCATTTGGCATTTAGTCTGTAGCATCAGTAGGTTGTATGAGGATGAGGACACAGCTCACTTGATTCAAGTTATAGTTCAGGGCCTAATTTGAAAATCCTGCATGTTCATAACATGTTTGAAGGCAGTACTCCAGGCTCCATGATCATTCTATTGCCACTCAGTCGAAGATGATGGATGATATAAAGGTTTTTATTTCTGCTACCTTTGCTACTTCTAAATGTTATCTCCTCACAATAGTTCCCTGGATACCTGCAGGGCTCCTCGGTTTTTTATGTTCTTTTTCCACAGTCTTTCATTATCAGGTCAAGATTCATTTCTTTGGAAAGACAAATATGACCAAGACAAACCAGCCATTCCTGATTTTGTATGGCACTCTAGATGAGAGCAAGAAAATTGCGTTTACACTGTGCATAGCAACAGAAAACACTTCAAGGCAACTGATTGCCCTGTGTTGTGTTACCCCAATGTTGCATCTAGCCCAAAGCTGTTACAGTCCCAGCTACAAACTTGCCTCCCTAGTTCTGGCTATGGAAATCTGTGCTTGGAGGATCTCAGGATCAGGTCTTATCATTAATCAAGAGGGTATATCACTCATGCATCACTGAACTTAATGATTCAGACTCTATAAGGGTCACTCTTGATAAAAGAAGGATTTGAAATGTGGAAGTGAGAAACTTCAGCCTGTGGCTCAGCCTAATAAGAAATTTTCCACACCAGAGAGTCTTGATTTTTCGCTTTCTGAGCCTTTGTCATGTTCCAGATGAGTTAAGTTCTGATTTTAAGTAGTTTCATTTAACCTGGAGTTAGTTGTCAAATGTGTTTGAAGGCCTTGGAGCAAAAGCTGAGTGAGACATGGAACTCACTTTCACAGTTCTGCAAATAAACAGAAGTCTAAGTTTACACTCCCTTTACATGGACTGATAGGGGATGGAACACATCAAAGTCCATTTCCCACTCCAGGAAAATTCTCTGCCTCAACTATTCCTGGCAGGTGCTTGTTTAACAACTTTCTGAGAGCCACCAGCAATGGAGATTCCACCCCTTGCCTGGCAGTCTGTCTCAGGGGTTTTACTGACCTTGCTGCCAGAAGGCTTTTCCTAATGTCAACCAAAATTCCCATCCCTGCAAACTTTATTTATTTTTTCCTCTTGTCCCATCCACCAGAGATCTGGAAAATAGTTTGTTCCCTTCAACTTTTCAAGTACATAAAGCCCTCTTTTCATATACTTGCAATTTTTTTCCATGTTTCCCCTTTGTTTCCTCTTCTCTAGACTGCACAAACCCCATTCCTCCAATCTTTCCTTATAGCTCACATTTTTAAGACCACTGATTAGATTTGTTGCTTCTTATATGATGTCTCCAATTGTCTCCATTTGCTTTTGTGTTTCTTTTTTTTTCCTCCGCCTACAGCCCTGAAATTTCCTCAAACAAGACATTCTCCTTGGTTTACACAGAGGTGGATATTGGTGACCTACTTATGCTAAAGCTACAATGGGAGAAAGATGCTTTCTTCAGCTGGTCAGGCTGGTGGACCCCTTTTACATTTGACATCCAGAGAGTCAGAGTGAAATCAGGAGAAACTCAGAAAAAGTAACTTTTTTTCATGGACTATATTGATTTTGATTGCTGGTGTTTCTTGATTCCCAGTACATCACTGAGCAGGACAAAACATGGAAAGCAGTTACAAATGGGTGCATCAGTTTTATAGTCAGTGCTTCAGTGACACCAAATGTGTATTTACCTCAGCCAAGTCTATAGGTGCTTTCTTCTGCTAGGGTCTGCAGTCTGTAAGTCTACAGACACGTACCAACATTCTACAGGTGCATGCCAGATTTCAAATATATGAGAATGAACTTCAGTGTGATGTCTCATGTACTTCAAGTTAAAATACACAGCAGAACAACTCCCTGAACCAGAATTTTGATGGTATTTGTGGTTCCTCTCTCCTTTCTCTTTCTGGATGTTTGTCTTGCAAGGAGCATGCTTGGAAAGAGGGAGACTTCTGGAAAACCTTTCAAAGCTGTATTTTTACAGGAAATGATTACTTGGTCACCTTGGAATTCCTTTAGAGTTGAGAATTCCCAAAATAGTGACTGGAAACTGAAACACAATGACTGTCACAGTCGAATACTACGTTGCTAATATGTGAATACTAAAAACAATATTCAGAGTAATTCTGGACAGGACCGTATTCACCTGAATCATTTGAAACACTCAAATTCATTAGATGTAAAAGCTGTTGGCAGAAAATGGGTCCAGAACAGAGGCTATTTGTGTTCTATTATGTACAGTATTGTGTATAATATGTTCCTTCTTTGAATAAACAAGGCAGCTGCTTTATCAAAAAACAGTTATCAGAGCTGAATTGTCAACTTTTATTTATAAACATTCAAAGGAGCAAGGCTCTCTTCCAAGAGCATTCACCTGAAGAAAAAGTCATACAAGGGCTGGTGTAAATAAAGATTCAAGCAACTTTATGCTGGAGCCTCTATTCTTTCAGCCACATGGAGGTTTGATGCAAAGGATCAACAAAAGTCATGGCCATCATTTTAGGTCCATGCTTAATGCATTGACCTATTTTCTTTTTGCATATAGATTCTTTTCTCACATAACCAATGGGGTTTTTTTTGCATTTGAAAACAGTTTTCTCCCAATGTTTTTTCACAGGCACTTAAAAATTAATGATGCCTCCATGGCAACAGTACAGTGCCTGTTTCCAAGCACCAATTTTTTTCCTACAGTAAAAAGGATGCATCTAGAACAGCCATGTAACTGTTTAATATTTGTTCCACAGGGTGGTGTTTTGTTCTCAAGATGGCATCTCTCATCTCAGTAAAGGACAAGATGCAGCAATACTTGTGAAATGCATTGAGCAACCAGTCAACAGAAAGAAAAGAAGGTGCAAGTGAGCAGTATTGCTTTAGGGTTGTGGGAAACTAAATGGTAGCAGAAATCTTTTCAGAATCTTATAAAATTTCCAGATTTGTCTGACTTGTACACTAGTCTCAAGATTTGGGAATCACTAGAACTCAGACTTCTCTGAGGTTTGCTTGTGGTAGGTAGCTTAGCAACTTGAAAACCCTGACTTCAGTTCTCTGCTAACTTCCTCCTTGTGTGGTTGTTGACACCTCTGCCAAGCAAGTACAAATCACTACAAGATAGAGTGGTTATGTTGTGATCAAGTATAAATGACTGTTATAGAAGGTTTACACACAAGGCACTTTCAGCTCATCAAAGTGGAAATCATGCTTCTATCTAAAGATCATCTGTATTTGCCCTTAACTCAAAGACATTCAGCCATACTGAGTCTGTCTAGAGTCCTGTTTCCCTGGTGACCACCAGAAAATTTGGAGGGTAGAGTATAGAAGTGGAATAGGCATACACTGATATTTTTACCAGTATACTGTTCTTGCTGCTGGCAATATCCAAGTGAGGGACTTCCTGAGTCAGATTATATCTTTGTATTTATAGCCCTTTGATGGGTTTTCCCTCTATGTTTACTCTGGGTCAGAAAAAAGGATTACATTTTTATAAATGGGGACAGCTTTTTTGGACTTTATCTACTAGGGTTTTAGCTGGAGAAGTGGTTATTTATTTTACTACATCTGCTATGGATGAAAGGTCTTCTGTTCCCTATTGACATTGCATTTTCTTGCAAATTTCTCCTGAAAGTTGAATTTTTTTGAAAGGAAGGGTGTGATTAGCTTTGCATAAAAGTAGTTTGTATATATTGATCTAGTTATCAAAACTCTTTACAGCTATACAGTTGTGTGATATTAATCCTGTGTATATAGCTTTTAAAGAGATTTTTAGCAGTGAACCACTTAATCACATGAGGAATAATACAGTGTAATACATGTTTTAAAATAGAAAACTCCTAAAGTTTTGTACAGAATGGAAGTTTATGGTTTTATTAAAATTTTCAAACTGATGGCAAAGTCACTGCTGTATCTGTCTTATGTGAAGCCAACAGCCTATTAGCTGGATTCTAGGATGACATTATAGGATACAATTTCTTCTAAACCAATGTGTGATTTTTTTTTTTGCTTACCCAGTTTATGATGCCTTTTACGAAACAGAAAGCATCACAGATCAAGACAACAAATAGTCACTAAGAGCCAGCACGTGTTCTAGCTACAAGTCAAGTAGCCAGTCAGCCATGGTTTGTAACTTCCAAACCTCATGCCCTTTTAGGGACAGCACTTATATTGAAAGGCATGTTTCATTTTTCGCAAATGGCAGAACTACACTTTCCCGGTGCGTCACACCAAGATAGAAATGGTAGCTATAAACTATGCTGCTGACCCCTTAGTTACAGTAGGCAAACACTTAACCCTAGCTACCATCTGTGGGTAAAGGAAGTAACAGTAAAAAAAAAAAATCACTTTGGCCCATATCTCATTTGCATGACTGAGCTTTAGGCTTGGTTATAACCAGAACAGTTTGTCCTCTATTAGCTAGAACAGCCTAAAGACAGCTTTGATGCATAATGATTCTGTGAGAGGAAGAGAGGCAGGTTTGTACTTGGAGGAGGCTCATCAGCTCATTTGAAATCTGGCTGTGAATGAGGCCCCCTGTCAATCTGGAAGACCATGGCATCAGAAAACATGCTGTAGGAAGAGTTGAACAGTCTGTGGGGTTTTGGGCAACTTCTTAAGGGACAAAGTGAGCCATCTTGGTGAATAGGTCTACTAATGCTAGGACCACTGTATTGCTCTGCAAAGGGGGGGGGCAGGTCTACTATAAAATCCATGGACACAAACTGTCAAGGCCAGTCAGGGAGAAGGACTGTAAGAAACTCTGTGATCTCTGCAGAGGCCTTTTGGTGTGAGCACAGATATGAGGCTCAGATGTAGTCAGCAACCTTTGTTCATACCATGGGGCACTAGTAGGCCCAGGTAATAAGGTGCTGTGTCTTCCAATGGCCTACCTCTCCAGCTACAGGTGCATCATGGCATCAGTGGAGGACCTGTTCTTGCAGCAGTTCCTGTGGGATGTGCAGCTGCCTACCCCAGTACAGGCAGCTGTCCTGTTCTTGCAGGCTGGGGGAAGCTGTGCCAGTGCAATACTGGGCCAGGAGCAGGTCATCTGTAGTGGCCTGGTGAACTTCTGCGGTGAACTCATCCTCTGCTATGGCTGTGATTAAGTGTCTTGGAGAAAAGCAGGTAGAGGCTACATGCATGGGAAATACATCTGAATCTGAGTCCTGCTTCCATGCCAAGGCATCTGCCTTGCCATTCTGTTTCCCTGGACAATGGGTGAACATGAAGGGAAGCATAAAAAGGAGGAGGCCCAGCAGGCAAAGCAGGGGGATAGGAACTTCATCCCTCCATAGTATTCCAATTTCCAGTGCTTGGTCAGCACCACTGTCAGTTCTTCCACCCTCTTGAGGAAGTTCCACTACTTCTCGAAGGCAGATTTGACTGCCAGGAGCTCCTTGTCCCAGCTGTCATAATTTCTTCTGACAATTCACCCCTGCTGAAAGAAAAAGGCATGGGAGTGGAGCTCCTGAGTGGGACTGACCTTCTGGGAGAGGATGGCCCCTATGTCTCAGTCTGAGGTGTCTGCTTCCACAGTGAAAGGCTGACTGGTGTCTGGGTGGAATATGATAGGAGCTGTGGTTAATGCCCTTTTCATTTTTTTCAAAAGCTGCTTCTGCTTCAGGTGTCCACCAGAAGTGAGCCCCCTTCTAGATGAATGCCCTTATAAGGAGCCACAATACTGAAAAAAAAACCCTTTTATGAACCACTGATAGAAGATGGCAAACCCTAAGAACCTCTGCACCCCCTGCACACTAAAAGAAGGCTGCTAACTTGTGCCTAATATCTGTTGGATAGGCAGCAAAGATTAGCCACATCTGACTAATAAACCCCCAAACCCTTGTCCAATCCTTGGGGGGATCAGGGGTCACTCTGGCTGCAAGGTACGTTAAAGAAGCCTGCAGGGCTGCAACCTGTGTGATGGCCATAGTCTCCTGCAGAGTTTGGAGGTTAACCTGGATCCATGGGGGAGTCCCAGGGGCAAGCTCCTGCACAGTCTGAGGGCTAGGCCTCATGGTACTCAGCTCAGGGTTCAAGAAGGCCTGAACTAACTGTTGGGGAGAAGAAAGGGCTATCTGCTCCATAAAGGAAAGCAAGCCAGGAGCCAAGTGTGATTGGCAAGGCGGGCAAGAGTAGTGACCAACAAGGAGCGCAGTCCTAAAGTACCCAAACAGGATTGGTCATAGTAACAGGTTTAATCAACAGTCCAACACTCATCAGCTAGATAAATGCAAAGTGATGAATCAGGTCTGAGGGCAAGCCAGGAAGACAAGCTAGTATACCAGGACAGCCAGACACAGGCTTACGTACAACATGGCTCAGGCAAAGACTAAAGGCCCAGGCATGAGTGTAAATGGAGTTTCTGGGCCTATTGGCAGAGGGTGTGGGTGGAGGTCCCAAGTGAGGCTGGTCAGGACCATTAAAGCTTATTGGTGCACTCATGGCCCTGACAGCTGGTCAGAAAGAGAGATTGGAAACAAATTTTTTAACAAAAAGAAAGAATAAAAGTAACTGCAGTATTTTTATTCCCATTTACAGTAAGGAAGCTAGCTATCCAGGGCTCCACATATCCTGTCCAAACACACTAACAAAATCTTTGGTTCTAAGGAGACAACCCAGCTGCCATCAGCTCTTTCACCATCCAGGAAACAAACTCTCAGACTCTCTTGCTGTCTCTTTCTCCAAAAACGCCTTCCAGCCAGATGTCTTTTGTAACAGGTCTGGAAAATCATCGGTTAACATATGAACAACTAAATGGATTATCAGTCTCCAGTGACTGGAGGAGAACAGGGAAATGAGAAGCAGAAGGGAAGGGAACCATTTGGCAGAACATCCCACATAGGGCTCAACTTAACAATACTTTTACATCCATACTTGGTGCTATCTCTGCTCAGGATGCTTCCCTAAATCATTTCAAGCTAGCTCATCCTGAACAATGCATTCACACAGAAAAGCAGATGTCAAGCAGGACTCACATTGGGTGTAGCTGGTGTTAACATATTGGTACAACGTCCAGAGATGTAATCCTCAAACCATTCATGTCAGATAAACACTGTGTTCTTCATTGTAAGGCAGTCTCTAGGCTCTGCCTAGATCTTCTGAGGACCTTGTTGGAGGTTGTGGGGGGATTCCTGGGAACCCTATGAGGAACTAGAGGGGGCCTGCTGCTGACAGGTAAGGCTGCCCAGACACAGTCCTGGGCAGCCTGCTTTAGGTGACCCTGTTTAAGCATGGGGTTTGAACTAGATGTTCTCTAAATGTCCCCTCCAACCTCAGCCATTCTGTGATGCTGTGATTCTGTGAAGGCCTTCCCTGTGGGAGACTTGACAGTAACCTGATAACATTTATCTTGCTTCTCACTAATGATTCTGGAGCATTGCTGCAACTGTTCACCACCCCACCATTTCGAAGCACTTGATGAGCAGTGAGACAGCCCAGCTGGCAATGTGTCTGTCCTCAAAAGTGCCAGGAAGTGAAGATACATCTTGCATTGTGCTTCCTACCAAAGATTTTTTTTTCCCATAATTAGCTTTATACCTGGAATTCTCTAAATAGCAAAGCAAGGACACTCCCAAACAGAGAACATTATCAGTGCTAACCTCACTTCTCCATGTGCACAAGCTCTTAGTGAAGCTGGACTCCATGGAAATCAGGAGCTGTAGGAACGAATTCTCCTCATGCTAGAAAAGTCTAAAGAAACACTAAGAGGAGCCATACATTTTAAAAGAAGCATTAAAAAATCTTTTTCAAGACATTAAGACATCATTGAAAGATTTCCTTGTTGTTGTTGCCAGGCCCTCAGGCTTTGGTGAGGCCCTTCTTTCCTGTGACATGCAGCATTTATGAGCTTTTGGGTTTTTCCTTCTATAGCCTGAGAGTTTGGTGTTGCGCAATGCAGGGTGGTCCTTGGGATTAAAAGTTTCTCCCTGACTTTGGCTGTGGGGAAGAGGGCTACTAGGCCTCTGTTCCTAACTGCCCTCACAGTTGGAAGGTAAACCTGAATTAGGCCAAGGGTCTTATCCAAAGCCCACTGAAATTGCGGGGAAGTCTTTCTCTTGACATGAATGGGCTCTTGAGAACTTTCCTAACACTCAGAACAACACCACAGCTTTAACATGAAAACTCAGCTCAACCTTTCCTGGCTTTGTTCCTTTCACATGGAGACATGCAGTTACTAACCCATGTGTATCGAGTGACAGCAATGAGACCATGCTCTAACTTACCTGGTCAGGTGCTAGGTTACATACCAGTTCTAAACGGCGTCTCACAAATATTCTAGTGAAGACTTGCTTGCCTAGAGGATACCAGAAACAAATAGCACAATTACCACTGGTGTAATCAGCACCCAATCAAAAAAAAAGAGAGATAATCATGATATTTAAGTTCCTTATTCATCATCTAGGGGTTCTTGTACAAGATTACAAGACCAGGAAGATCCAAAGAACCCTCTTTTCTTTGTCCTTCTTGCTGGCAGGCCAGACATTCCCACAAGCAATAGGAGACATCTCAATGATTCTCTCACATCACTCCCTCCAGCACACTGCAATGCTCTCCTGTAGTCTGCTGCTCTGTGTGGCATTCTATCTCATCACATCTCAAGCAGTGTCCCTTTCAGAACAGCCATGGCCCTTGCCTGGTGGGGCAAAATCAGACAGAATTTTGTTCCAAAATCAGACAGAATCATTATGATTCTTAAAATCCTCATTACTGCCAAGCTACAAAGAAGGAAAGGGTACAACTAGAACAGGTGGTTTCTTCATTTGTGGCAGAGAGGTTCAATTACTGGGAGGTTTGACTGAAGACTTGTGAAGTGTTATGTTATATGCCAGTATCAATTTTTTAGCAAAAAAAAGTAAATAAAAGAGCAGAAATGCCTAAGAAGAGGTAAGAGGAAAGCTGTTGATACTGCTCTAGTTCTTTGTTTTTCTTTTAAAATCAGTGCATTTTTAAGGCTCTTGGGGCACATAATGGAAATGCTGAGGAGCATTCAGGTGACAGAAAATTTACTCCTTTAATGAATGCATGTAGATTTAAATTTGGAGCGCAAAAACAGTGGCATTTTTGTGGCTGGAATTTTTTAATGGAAAGCTTAAGCACCCAATCCCATTGGAAGCTGGATGTCACTTTCCCCTCAGTGCCTTTGAAAGTATCACTTTGACTTTCCATGAGATGTATCAGAACAGGCCAAGTCACTTCTCCACAAGGTTTATTTAGGGCACTTTGCTGGTGTTCCTAGCTAAGCAGCCGCCTCTGAGACATCTCAGTCCCTCAGTTGCACCCCTATTGAGTGACGGGCCCCCTACCTTCACTTGTCATAGATTCAAGCACTCTCTGACAGGATCCTCATGATACCACACCATTGTCTATCAAGCTATAAGGTCCACAGACATGCTGCCTTCAAGACTTTTATTTGGATGCCTTACAGGTAGCAATAGCCTGTAGTTATATGGGAGCAGGGTTGTTTTCTTTTTTTTTTTCCAAACAGAGTGTGAGTGAATTCCCAAAGAGCTCTGAGAAATAGCATTTAAATAGCCAGCGATGCAAGCACATTTTCTCACTGTGCTTGGCTCTTTGTGTAGATAGAAGTAAGCCTCTCCACCCTTCTCCCCAAACTTAAGCCAACTTTCTGCAGACCCTGAACCTTATTCTCTATTTTTTTCTCTCCATCTGTCTTTGCTGACACTGCCAAGCCAGTCTGAATTCAGCCTCCTCTCCCCTCCCTCAACCTACATACTCACTCTTCCAGTCCCAAGCTCTTGTAGGAGTTCACCAAGCTTCTATGTTCTTAGCATTACTCTTGGTAGGGCTACCCTATTTTAGCCTGCATGGAGCCAGGTAGGGAATAGCGCCACATTAATTGCTTCTCCATTGTTCCAAGGCCTCTGTTCTGTTGTTTTGCCTTTCCATTTTGGTTCCCTTTAACCACCTCTTTTGATCTAACTCGCCACAGAAGGACAGAGGAAGACACCATATTCAGATAAACAAGGCAGGTGTTTAAGTTTTCTGTGAGCTCCCCACCTTACATTCCAAAGTAGGAGGACCTATCTGTGAAAACATCTCAGTCTATTTCATTTTAAGTTCATTTACAGAAATAGCAGTAGTCTCTTACTTTGATTTTTCTCTATATAACTTGATAATATCTTGAGGAACCTTACTCCCTATCTCGTATTTTTTTCTACAGCATTCATTACTGATGCCCATACAAGGATGTTAAGCAGGAGCACATGTCTCCTTACATGGCCTTGTATGCATGTTGCGGGGTGGGGTATCTTTTACTTGCTCAGCTATTGTTAGTCTATATAGGCATATATATTTTGAGTGTTTCCTTTAATTTGAACTCCACTCCTTCACTTAGTGTTTCCAGAGATAGGGTTAGGCATATTAAACCTTTCTGGAGGAGCACTTCCATCATTGATTTCCATTGCTCTTTCTGAACTGGACTGAAGGAAAGACTGCAGAACAGAAGATCAAATAATAGAATTGTCATCAAGTTCAAGTCCTTGTCATTCACAGTTGTCCTAGCGTTGTGCCAGATTCATCTTTGCTATATTTCACATGCTGATGATAAGTGGAGGTGGATCCCCAATGCAGCTGTTTATGGAAGAAAGGCTGGAAGACTCTGAATGGGGATGTGAAGAATTCCCATGAGTATGTTGAACTTTGAAAGCATTTTGATTGCAGAGTATGACTCATTAGTGTTCTGCTCCTTCCACTTCTACAAGCCAAGCTGATCCAATGGTGCATTTGAGCTTGATGATCCCTCAGTAAACAGTTTTCTGAACTTTTTTTAGATGACAAATCCTTTTCCCACTGATAAAAATTAACTTTGGAAGACTGATCTATTTTCATTTCTTCAGTTCACTTCAGATTGTTCCCTACTGCAACAAAGCAATGAAGGACCATCAAATAACAACAGAGACACTTACTGCCATCATTTGATAACTGTAGGCTCTGAACAAGAGATCCCTCTCTTGACTGCTAGGAACATTTAAATCACTGTTAGAACACTCAAATTGGAGATTTTTAAAGGCTGCAACTTTTGAACAGGCATCACAGTGCTCTATGCTGTATAGAAAGTCCTCTGCAGTGTGAAAGTAACAAAGCAAGGAAAAAGTCAGCAGGTGAAAATTTTAGATAAGGAGACTCCACAACCTCTCCAGGCAACCTGTTCCAATGCTCTGTCACCCTCACAGTGAAGAAGTTTTTCCTCAGATCAGATGGGACTTCCTGTGGTTCAGTTTGTGCCCATTGCCTCTTGTCCTGTTGCTGGGCACCACGGAGAAGAGGCTGGCCCGATCCTCTTGACACCTTCCCTTCAGATACTTGTACACACTGATGAGATCCCCTCTCAGTCTTCTCTTCTCCAGGCTGAACAGGCCCAGCTCTCTCAGCCTTTCTTCATAGGAGAGATGCTCCAGTCCCCTCATCATCTTGGTAGCCCTCCACTGGACTCTCTCCAGGAGTGCCATGTCTCTCTTGTACTGGGGAGCCCAGCACTGGACACAGTACTCCAGGTGAGGCCTCACCAGGGCTGAGTAGAGGGGGAGGATCACCTCCCTCGACCTGCTGGCAACACTCTGCCTAATGCACCCCAGGATACCCTTGGCCTTCTTGGCCACCAGGGCACATTGCTGCCTCATGCTTAACTTGTCCACCAGGACTCCCAGGTCCTTCTCTGCAGAGCTGCTCTCCAGCAGGTCAGCCCCCAGCCTGTCCTGGTGCATGGGATTATTCCTCCCCAGGTGCAGGACCCTGCACTTGCCTTTGTGGAACTTCAGGAGGTTCCTCTCTGCCCATCTCTCCAGCCTGTCCAGGTCCCTCTGAATGGCAGCACAGTCTTCTGGTGTGTCAGCCACTCCCCCCAGTTTAGTATCATCAGCAAACTTGCTGAGGGTGCACTCTGTCCCTTCCTCCAGGTCACTGATGAGTACATTGAACAAGACTAGACCCAGGACTGACCCCTGGGGGACATCACTAGCTACAGGCCTTCAACTAGACTCTGCACCACTGACCACAACCCTCTGAGCTCTGCCATCCAGCCAGCTCTCAATCCACCTCACTGTCCACTCATCTAACCTGTACTTCCTGAGCTTGCCTAGGAGGATGTGATGGGAGACAGTGTCAAAAGCCTTGCTGAAGTCCAGGGAGACAACATCCACTGCTCTGCCCTCATCTACCCAGCCAGTCATTCCATCATAGAAGGCTATCAGAGTGGTCAAGCATGATTTCCCTTTGGTGAATCCATGCTGACTACTCCTGATCACCTTCTTGTCCTCCACATGCTTAGTGATGACCTCCAGGAGGAGCTGTTCCATCACCTTCCCAGGGATGGAGGTGAGGCTGACAGGCCTGTAGTTTCCTGGCTCCTCCTTCTTGCCCTTTTTGAAGACTGGCATGACATTGGCTTTCTTCCAGTCCTCAGGCACCTCTCCTGATCTCCAGGACCTTTCAAAGATGATGGAGAGTGGCCTAGTGATAACATCCGCCAGCTCCCTCAGCACTCATGGGTGCATCCCATCGGGGCCCATGGATTTGTGGGTGTCAAGTTTGTCTAAATGATCTCTAACCTGATCCTCCTTGACCAAGGGAGAGTCTTCCTTTCTCCAGACTTCCTCTCTTGTCCCCAGGGTCTGGAATTCCTGAGGGCTGGCCTTAGCAGTGAAGACTGAAGCAAAGGCAGCATTCAATAACTCTGCCTTCTCTGTATCCTTCGTCACCAGGGCACCCGCCCCATTCAGCAGTGGGCCCACATTTTCCCTAGTCTTCCTTTTGCTATTGATGTATTTGAAGAAGCCCTTCTTGTTGTCCTTGACATCCCTTGCCAGATATAATTCCAAATGGGCCTTAGCCTTCCTTGTTGCATCCCTGCACACTCTGACAACGTCCCTATATTCCTCCCAAGTGGCCTGTCCCCTTTTCCACATTCTGTACACTTCCTTCTTCTGCTGGAGTTTTGCCAGGAGTTCCTTGCTCATCCATGCAGGTCTCCTGCCTGCTTTACTGGTCTTCTTCCTCAGAGGGAGGCACTCATCTTGAGCTTGGAGGAAGCGATGCTTGAATATTAAGCAGTGCTGTCTGGCAAGTGGCTCTGTCCTCTATATTATTGTAATCCCAATCTGGATCATTCGCTGGCCATGGAGTCCGACCTCCTCCGGCCCGTTGTGCTAATTCAATACCCTTATTAATGATTTTATCTCACTCATCTGATCAGAACAACTCCCTTAAAAGTAATTGGGTATCTTCCCAGTTTGGATTATACCCAGTGCATATATTAGAAAATAGCTGAGCGCACTTTTCCCCGTCCTCCCTCAACCTGGGCATTTTGCTTCCCCATAAAGCCAAATCACTCAGACTCCAGGGGTGTTTAGTAAACACCTGCAATACTTGGGACACCTGCTATTTGCTAACAGATTGGGTAAAATGTTAGGAACCATAGGATAGAGTCCCGCCATGGGAGGAGGGGAAGTCAGAGAAAGAGAAGAGTTAGTGACAGAAAGATCTTCAGGAGGTGGCTCCAGAGGAGTGTAAGGTGGAGCAGTAGCTCCTGGGGCATTATTTAGGATACTTATATCTGCTGCAGCAAGGGTAGTCTCACGTGGGGTGCCTTTTTTCCTCCTTGGACATTGCCGATCCCATGCCCAATTATCCCACACATACCAATAATCCATTTGTCCCAGGAATTGGTCCTTTAAGTGACGTCGTAAGAAAAGCAGCTTTTGATTGTCAGATGTTCTCTGTGGTGGCCACCATTCTGCCAGACTACCATCTTTAGTCAGAAAAGGTCAGTCCTCTTGACATAAAGTAATTGCGCATTTTTGGGATAAAACCACTGTACTGTCAATCTTTTTCCAATTTTCCAAAACCTCTGCCAAGGGCGTTCCTTTTTTTTTTTTTTTTTTTTTTTTTAATGCCAGGTACATTTCCTATAATCAATCAGTTGTGTGTGCCTTACGCTGATCAGGCTGCATGCCCTGCCACGTGGCTGTAACGAAGGAGGGACTTGAACCCACCCTGATGTCCTGGGGGGACTCGAACCCACCTTAACGTCAGGACTCGAACCCGTCCTACTGGATCTGCTCAAGGAAATTTAACACTCACCCTTCGGTGCCTCCCTCTCCAAAGGTTCCCAGGTGAACTCACCCACTGCCAGCAGTTGGATATTTGGAGATGGGAGGGTCTGATGGTGGTTGTCTAGGGTCCTACCTGTGTCACCAAACTATTGTGGAAACAATTCGACCTTAGGTTTCCGAGGGGCAGAGTCTCACGCATGTACAACAGCTAAATTAATTATTTATTTAAATGACAGTACGGCAAAGTAACAGCTCGAGCTGGGTGCCTCTGGGGAGGGACCCAGAAAAAAAGAATTCTTAAGTAATCATACTTTTTACAGTCTTATTTCCCTGCCTGCCAGTGACAGTCTCTTCCAGTCTTCTTTACTGAGTCGGTGGTCTCTTTCCCTCTGATTGGTTCACGTCTACATCCCAGGATGGTTGCTAGACGGTTGCTATGTTCCTGCTCCACAGTACGTTATCTTAGCCGAAGGTCAGCCGTTACCTCTGTTCATTCTGGTCACTCTGTTCTGTATTCTTGAGGGCTGGGTCTAGCTGATTTTGCAGTTGCATCGTTGGCAATGTTCTTCGGGTTACAGTTCAGTCCTGCGGCCTGCAGGCTTCACCCACTTTAGGTGTTTATGCTAAGCAAGAGTCAGACTTATGCTAAGCTGAAGCTAAATCGGCTACAATTCCCTTCTCTAACATACCTTTCAAATTTCAGTGGGTAAAGTGCCCTCTTCACCTTCTCTTATAATTGCTGCTACCATAGATTGCATCCACAGTTGAGCTTGGATACAACTAAGAGCTAGCGAGACATTTCTTTGAGCTACACCAAGGGCATCCACAATTAATTGGTGGTCTCTTTCATTAATTCTTTCCCATTGAGGCAATATATCTGATAAAAGCCATTGATTAGTTCCCAAGGCTAACAAAGAAGATCGCGATGGATGTTCTAATTTGTACAAATCACTTGTTGTGCTTAGTTTATTTACAAGTGCTTCAGCATCTATACTATTTAAGACTCCCAATCCTGTTCCTATGATACCGATCACATCTCTCCTCATTCATTTTAGAGAGGTGAGGGTTCTCCCATGAAACCATGCCGACCATCCCGAGTAGGAGGTACTTAGGAATGGTGAACAGGTCAGTTTGATTGTGGAGATATTAATTTGCATCAATAGTTCTACTCGTTTAAGAGACCATGATGGATTAAATAACACTCGTTGGTGGTCTGCATATTTGATCGCATACGGTCCAGTGTCAGAAATCTGTGGGGATAGGGTTTTCCCAGCTTTTGTAACAGCAGAGACATGGATGTACGTACCCCCCCAGTGAGTGTAGTACGATTGAACCTCCATGCACATTGTATTCGTTTCTTTGTATTTCTCTTTAACATAGCATTCATCGAACAACTACTAGCCTTTTTACAATCTTGCCTCTTTTTGATTATTTTCATTATTTTGATGACTAAGTAAGGACATAATCCCTTTATGGTTTGGGGGTTGTATTTCACATATTATACTTATATTCCCTTCTGTCAGATTTAGGTGAGGATTTAGAAATCCTGACTCTGTAAAATTATAGCTCTTGTTAGCAATTGTTATTGTAATATATTTATGTCTGAACACAGCGTCCTTATTTAAACTCCTCAGTACAACTCGGGGAGTATTTACAGTAGGTACAGCTGTCGTCATCAACAAAATCTTCAACAGCAGCAGAATAACACATCCTTTCATTTTGTTGGGTGCTGCAAAACAAAAGGGTAGAATAGGGTAGAAGAGTAGGCCCGCCTCGGTGGGGGTTGTCTGGACAGGTTACCCCATTAAAAAGAAGGGAAAAAATCCATCGTGCACTAATTCTACGTTTTGCACCACTGCTATTGGTAGCTTCCCAGGCAAGTGGGCCACGAGGTTTAGTTAGAGTCATAGGCACAGTACCTATAGATGGTAAGTTGACCATGACAGGTTGTCCTGGCTGTAATGTTATTGGATATCTTCCTTTTCCAGAAGGTGGAGCACCAAGCCCAGCTCTTGCAAAAAATGCTCGGCTTACAGGGCTTCCAGTAGGCCCATACTGGTTATTTAACTGATGGAGTACTTTGGGAAGTCACGTATCCCACTGGGCCTCGTGTGGTTTGAGACTCCTTTTCAATAAGCCATTAGCTCTTTCTATCATCCCATTTGATTGAGGATAGTATGGGGTGTGGAATACCCATTGAATTCCTTCTTGTTTTGCCCAATCTTGCACTTCCTTACATGAGAAGTGTGAACTATTATCACTTTGGATAACATCAGGTGTGGGTAGATTTGAGAACCAAAACAATAGTCCCCGCACTATATTTCACCCATTGGCTTTTTGACACTTAGTCGCCATAAGCAGGCCGGAAACTACTTCCACTCCTGTGAGAATATATCGATATCCCGCAGACGGTTTGAATGGCCCAATATAATCAATTTGCCATGTAGACCATAAAGTTTTTCCTTCATTAATATATGTAGAGGTGGTGCTTTAGTTGGGTGATCTGCTTGTAATTTTAATCTACATTAGGGACATTCTGTAAGAATAGTTTCACAAGTTTTCCTGTTTATGGGCCAACTCTTACTCTGTGCAGCAAAGTAAAGTGCTTCTTTACCTGTGTGGCCTAGGTTTTGATGTAACCATTCTCCCAACCGATACCACTCGGGATTTAAAGGTGATTTTCCTAATTTTAGTTAACTCATCTACCTTTTGGTTCCACTACGTGGTGGGTTGACTACCCTTGGCATGAGCTTTCACCCATCCCATCTTGAATGGTATTTTCTGGGCTGTACTTAGTAATAGTTGCCAATCTTGGTTACTCCAAACTGGAGAGCTATTTATTTCCCAATTCAAGATTTCCCATTGACAGAGCCATCGTGTGGCAACGGCCCACACAGCATAAGAGTCTACCCATATGATATGTGCTCCAAAACCCCCGGAAGAAACGGCGAGTGATTGCTGTGGGTGACTCCCTGCTGCAGGAGACAGAGGCACCTATCTGCCCACCTGACCTCTTGTCCAGAGAGGTTTGCTGCCTGCCAGGGGCTCGAATAAGAGATGTCGTGGAAAGACTGCCAAGGCTTGTCCACGCATCGGACTACTACCCTCTGCTGATCTTCCATGTGGGTGCTAATGACACAAAAGGCAAATTGGAAACCATCAAACAGGACTTCAGAGCTCTGGGAATGGTGGTCAAGGGTCTGGGAGCCCAGGTTGTTTTCTCCTCAATCTTGCCTGTGAGGGGAAAGGACAGGAGGAGGAGTAGACGAGTTTTCCAAGTTAACAGCTGGCTGCGCCACTGGTGTTGGCAGCAGGGCTTTGGTTTCTATGACCATGGGACCCTGTTTGAAGATCAACAGCTGATGGGGAGCGATGGGATCCACCTTACCAAGCGGGGCACGCACGTCTTTGCCAACAGATTGGCCAGCCTGGTAAGGAGGGCTTTAAACTAGGCAAGATGGGGGAAGGGGAGTGGTATAGTGGCAGGAGAGTCAGTAAAACACCGCTCAAGTCAGGATGCCTCCAGCAGGTGCATGCAGCCAGGGGAGACAGCATGGGACATGGCTATGGAGGATCCTCTTGCACCTCTCCTGGGAAGCCTGTGTGCTTGACTGGCTCTCTGAAATGCCTGTATACCAATGCACGCAGCATGGGGAATAAACAGGAAGAGTTAGAGATCTGTGTGCGGTCACAGGGCCATGATCTCATTGCAGTGACAGAGACATGGTGGGATAGTTCACATGACTGGGATGCTGTCATGGATGGCTATGTGCTTTTTAGGAAAGACAGGCCAGGAAGGCGAGGTGGTGGAGTTGCTCTTTATGTGAGGGAGCAGCTAGAATGTATGGAGCTCTGCCTCGGGGTGGATGAAGAGCAAGTGGAGAGCCTATGGGTAAGGATTAAAGGGCAGGGTAACATGGGTGACACTGTTGTGGGGGTTTACTACAGGCCACCTGATCAGGAGGAAGTCATCGATGAGGCCTTCTACCGACAGGTGGAAGTAGCCTCACGATCACAGGCCCTGGTTCTCATGGGAGACTTCAACCACCCTGACATCTGTTGGGAAGACAGCACAGCTAGGCACAAACAGTCAAAGAGGTTCCTGCAGAGGATTGATGATCATTTCTTGACTCAGGTGGTGGAGACGCCAACGAGGAGAGGTGCAATGCTAGACCTTGTACTAACAAACAAAGAAGGTCTAGTTGGAGATGTGAAGGTTGGGGGCAGCCTTGGCTGCAGTGACCATGAGATGGTGGAGTTCAGGATCCTGAGAGGAGGGAGCAGGGCAATAAGTAGGATCGCGACCCTGGACTTCAGGAGAGCAGACTTGGGCCTCTTCAGGGACCTTCTTGGAGGAATCCCATGGGGTAGGGCCCTAGAAGGAAGAGGGGTCCAAGAAAGCTGGTTAATATTCAAGCATCACTTCCTCCAGGCTCAAGAGCAGTGCATCCCTCTGAGGAAGAAGTCGAGCAAAGCGGGCAGGAGACCTGCATGGATGAGCAAGGAACTCCTGGCAAAACTCCAGCAGAAGAAGGAAGTCTACAGAATGTGGAAAAGGGGACAGGCCACTTGGGAGGAATACAGGGACATTGTCAGAGTCTGCAGGGATGCGACAAGGAAGGCTAAGGCCCATTTGGAATTAAATCTGGCAAGGGATGTCAAGGACAACAAGGGCTTCTTCAAATACATCAATAGCAAAAGGAAGACTAGGGAAAACGTGGGCCCGCTGCTGAATGGGGCGGGTGCCCTGGTGACAAAGGATACAGAGAAGGCAGAGTTATTGAATGCCTTCTTTGCTTCAGTCTTCACTGCTAAGGCCAGTCCTGAGGAATTCCAGACCTTGGAGACAAGAGAGGAAGGCTGGAGAAAGGAAGACTCTCCCTTGGTTGAGGAGGATCAGGTTAGAGATCTTTTGTCCAAACTTGACATCCATAAATCCATGGGCCCCGATGGGATGCACCTATGAGTGCTGAGGGAGCTGGCGGATGTTATCGCTAGGCCACTCTCCATCCTCTTTGAAAGGTCCTGGAGATCAGGAGAGGTGCCTGAGGACTGGAAGAAAGCCAATGTCACGCCAGTCTTCAAAAAGGGCAAGAAGGAGGAGCCAGGGAACTACAGGCCTGTCAGCCTCACCTCCATCCCTGGGAAGGTGATGGAGCAGCTCCTCCTGGAGGTCATCACTAAGCATATGGAGGACAAGAAGGTGATCAGGAGTAGTCAGCATGGAGTCACCAAAGGGAAATCATGCTTGACTGGCTGGGTAGATGAGGGGAGAGCAGTGGATGTTGTCTCCCTGGACTTCAGCAAGGCTTTTGACACTGTCTCCCATCACATCCTCCTAGGCAAGCTCAGGAAGTGTGGGCTAGATGAGTGGACAGTGAGGTGGATTGAGAACTGGCTGAATGGCAGAGCTCAGAGGGTTGTGGTCAGTGGCGCAGAGTCTAGTTGGAGGCCTGTGGCTAGTGGTGTCCCCCAGGGGTCAGTGCTGGGTCCAGTCTTGTTCAATATATTCATCAGTGATCTGGAGGAAGGGACAGAGTGCACCCTCAGCAAGTTTGCTGATGATACTAAACTGGGGGGAGAGGCTAACACACCAGAAGACTGTGCTGCCATTCAGAGGGACCTGGACAGGCTGGAGAGGTGGGCGGAGAGGAACCTCCTGAAGTTCAACAAAGGCAAGTGCAAGGTCCTGCACCTAGGCAGGAATAATCCCATGCACCAGTACAGGCTGGGGGCTGACCTGCTGGAAAGTAGCTCTGCAGAGAAGGACCTGGGAGTCCTGGTGGACAACAAGTTAAGCATGAGCCAGCAGTGTGTCCTTGTGGCCAAGAAGGCCAATGGGATCCTGGGGTGCATTAGGCAGAGTGTTGCCAGCAGGTCGAGGGAGGTGATCCTGCCCCTCTACTCGGCCCTGGTGAGGCCTCACCTGGAGTCCTGTGTCCAATTCTGGGCTCCCCAGGACAAGAGAGACATGGCACTCCTGGAGAGAGTCCAGCAGAGGGCTACCAAGATGATTAGAGGGCTGGAGCACCTCTCCTATGAAGAAAGACTGCAAGAGCTGGGCCTGTTCAGCCTGGAGAAGAGAAGACTGAGAGGGGATCTCATCAGTGTGTACAAGTATCTGAAGGGGGAGTGTCAAGAGGATCGGGCCAGCCTCTTCTCCGTGGTGCCCAGCAACAGGACAAGAGGCAATGGGCACAAACTGAACCACAGGAAGTTCCATCTGAACCTGAGGAAAAACTTCTTCACTGTGAGGGTGACAGAGCATTGGAACAGGTTGCCCAGAGAGGTAGTGGAGTCTCCTTCCCTGGAGATATTCAAAACCCGTCTGGATGTGATCCTGGGCAATATGCTCTAGGTGACCCTGCTTGAGCAGGGAGGTTGGACTAGATGATCTCCAGAGGTCCCTTCCAACCTAAACGATTCTGTGATTCTGTGATTCTGTCCTTCAGTTAATTGCATATTTTCTGCACTCCTGTTAGGTAGGCATACCATTGTCTGATAGTGGGTTTTTGTGCAACTCCTTCTGGGGGAGCAGTCCCCTTTAGGATTGCTTCTAGCAAATTAAATGGTCCTCTAGTTGCACAGGTTGTCCCTGATGTATTTCTCAACTGGTTTAACTGCTCGGACTAAAGATAAAAGTCCTTTTCCCCATTCAGAATATCGTTGTTCTGTTTCTTTAAATGCAGTAGAGCTAAATATTAAAGGTCTTTTTGGTCGATCAGGGCCAATTTGGAACAGGTTGTAGTAAGTAGCATGCTCAGCAAAACCCCATTTGGCTATAATAGGGTCATGGGGGTGTACTGGTCTCAATAACTGATATGTTTTTAATTCTTCAGTTAGAGTTTTGACCACCTCTTTGTGTTCTAATTTGCACTCCCAGGGTTTGCCTTTCTGTAAGAGTGAATGTAATGGACGAGCAATAATAGAAAATCCAGGTACATGCTTCCTCCAATATCCTAAAGTTCCCATTAACTGTTGTAACTCCTTCCTCGATTGGGGCATTTGCAGCTCTTTGATTTTTCTTAAGGTGTCTGGAGGAATCCCTGCACTGCCTGCTATCCACCAAGTACCTAAAAATTTTACTTCCCTACTTGGTCCCTGACATTTTTTCAGGTAGAACCTCAACTTCTGCTTTCTGTAGTGCTTGCCACACTGCTGCTGCCGCTTCCCCCACCTTCTCAGGAGAAGTTCCTCCGATCAGAATATCATCTATATATTGGTACAGTTTCACATCTTGAGGGAGTGAGACTGTCTGTAAAAGTTCAGCAAGTGCAGCATGAGCAATCGTGGGTGAATGTTTATACCCCTCCTTGTGGGGGGTCTGTTAAAGGTATATTGTATTCCCTCTCAAGTGAAAGCAAACTTATCTTTATCCTCCTCCTGCAAGGGGACCGTAAAGAACATATCTTTCACATGTAGCGCCACCATCCATGGGTGTGCAGTTGCTTGTAATGTAGCTGTTAAATTTGCAATATTTGGTACAGCAGCTGTTAATGGGTCTGTATTAGCATTCAGGCGCCAATACTCAATTGTCAAACGCCACCTCCCATCTGGTTTCCAAACTGGCCAGATAGGTGGGTTATATGGGGAGTGGGTTCTGGAGATAATCTGTCGTTTCTCCAAATCAGCTCTGACTTCAGAAGTTCCATTCCGTGCCACAGCAGAAATGGGATATTGCAGTACGTTAATAATTTTTGAATCAGGGAGTGCAGGGGCTGCGTGAAGTACATGCACTGTAGCCTCCCTATTTCTACCGGGGTTGGGGTCGATGTTTGAGCCAAAGGACCACACACTGCCATCCGGCAGGTGCCAGGTTGGTCCGTGTAAAACATTGAAACCTAAAATATTTTCATAGTGATCTTTAATTGCAAAACGAGTAGTCGACATGCGCCTCTCACCCGGGAGCCATAAATTAACCTTGGCAGTTTGGCACACAATACTTGCTCCGTTCACACCAGTAATTTTAACTCTTTGCCGTCCGGGTCGCACACTCAGCTTCTCGGCATTTTGTTGTGTTAGTATCAACATTTGTGTTCCCGTATCTATTAAAAATTTCACCAATTGTCGTTGAGGACTGACTGGAATCAAGATATATGGGCTGTTATCACTTATCCACTGATAAGCCACCCCTTGCTGGACAGGCAGACCCAATTGCCTTCTGGGCATTACTCGTTTTTTGTCGTTGTGCCCTACAATTCCTCTCTAAGGGGAAGGAAGGGATTGTCTCCCTCTCTGGGAACTGGCACCAGAGTAGTCGAAATACACTCCTTCCTTTTGCCATTATCTCGTTTTTGGAATGCTTCGATCAGACTCAAGATAATGCCAGTAGGCTGGTCGTGAATTGCAGCTCTGGGAATGCCTAGGGCTAAGGCTTTCCTCCACAATTCATTTCTATGTTCTCAAGATTCTGTTTGCGGGTTTTTAGGCTTATTTCCCTTTAATCTAGTTTCTGTTCCCTGTGGGGGTGCCTGTATCACCGGTCTCACCCTATGATCTCCTCCCCGGGGCTTCAAGTTCAGTTTTTCAGCTGTTGGATCATCCCAGCCCGTTTCACGGCTACAGTTAACAATGCCATGCATGAATTCTGCCCATGTAGGGAGTTGTCTGGGAGGGTTGTTATCACCTAGTCTTTCACTATATTCGGTGTTTCTTTTTATCTCATCCCATTTTGGAACTAAATAGGGTTTAAGAATTGCCAGGCCTCCTCTAATCAGTGGTTTTAACATTGCCGAATCTACTATAGCAGCTGGTGGGGCATTATGAGGTCCTCCTTGGAGCATGGCTTGTATGCAAGCGGCTTTTGTGACAGCTGTAGAGAGCTCACTTAGAAATTTAATGGGGATTAATGAGGGTTCATCTTGCTCCATGGTGTCTATTCCTCCAGCCCAGTAAACTACTTGGCTGGTGATAGAATGGGGTGTATCTGCCAGGTCGGGTCCTAAATTTAAGAAAACTCACAGACCCCAATTGCCGTTTGCTTTGTCCTCACTCAGCATTATTCAGTCACCACCACTTAGGCAGACTTGCTATAAGTATTCTGTTTCAGTTTCCCCAGGTTTTCTGCCATATTTTTCTTGTAAATTTGTCAATTGTAACGGATCCCAGGGAGTGATCCACGTAATATCGTGGGTTGTGACCATGTGGTCCCTCAGCTCTTTCAGTCTTAACAACTGGCTGAACCTCATATTCAGGGGGGACATCTGTACAATGTCAGGGGGGGTGGGAAGCCTGCATAAGCATCATCTCGACCTTTTCTCCTAACTTTTGTTTTTTCTCCTTCTTCTCCTGTAACTGGTTTTGCAGCTGTTCAATTTTCAAAGCTAGTAATAACTCAGTTGCCTTTCTACCTTCTCTTTCTTTCTTTAGGTCCTGCTCCTTTCTATTCCTATTCTCCCTTTCTTGATAGGTAGCTTCTAAACAGGTACCTAGCACCTTGCAGATAATTCCTTTTCCTTTTCCATCTTTTGTGCGGCCCCTAGTTACTTTTAGGCATTCTTCAACAACTTCCCAATTATGCCAATTGTCACGTGCCCATTCTTCTGAGAAGTTGGGACTCGAGTTCACTCCATGCCTCCATAAATAATCAGTGATACTACTTGCCATCCTGCCAACTACACCAATTAGTCACAGATGAGTGAGGAGTGATGCACTTCACTCGTAAGAGGGAAGCAGCAATATGTTTTATTGATATAAGATAGCAGTTTAACGAAGATCAAAGGTAAATAAGACAGTGGTTTAATGAGATTCAATGGCAAAGTTCACTCAGTTATTTACTGCGTGGAGGACAGGGTCAGACAAAAGTGTCAAGGAGACCCTCCCGTTGAGTCGTGGGGTTCAGAATGGAATCTCTTGCTTTCCAAACTCCTACCCAGTCCCAGACTTAGTCAATGGTTCACAATCAATCCTAGATACACTTAGCGAGGTTTGCAAAGTCTCAGCATGCTATTAGTCACTTACCGAGGATCTGTCGCGGGTATAGAGTCTCTCGACCTCGAGGAGCAACCTTGAGAGGCGTCCCAACTCAAGGGGAGACTCACTGCTGTGCGGCTAGCTGCCATGCAGGAGAGCTCAACGGGCTCTAGGCTGCCACGCTATTTATGGGCACAGAGTTTGACTCATGGTCATACAATATTTGATGTGGATGTATACTTTTTGCTGATCTCCTGCCAGGTGTGGGGAAAGATACCTTTTTGCCAATCTCATGCTGTGTAGGGGAAAATAAGCCCCCTTTTGCTGTTCTCATGCCCGTTTCTGGCCTCACCATTTGCAACCAGTATCGTCCAGTTCCTCCTGGTCAGCCCTGGGCGCTGTCAGCTATTAGCAGTCAGTTGGAGCCTGAGATAAGGGAGTTGCGTTCCGCCACGTCTTGGGCTTGAGATCGGGGGAGGGGGGGAGTAGTTGCGCTGCGCGACAATTTGGGCTTGAGATCAGCAGGGAGGGGGTAGTTGCGCTCTGCCACAGAAGTACATACGCTTAAATTTATCACATGGAGATGTGAGCTTAACTTGGACAAATTGTAGCATGGTCTGTCCTCTGGGGCAACAATAGCATCTTGGATAATGAAGGCAGTTTACACAAAATATATTGGAGACTACTAGGAGGAATAGGAACAGGAGTAAGCCTATCAAACATTAACAAATAACCTGAGACGGTTAGGGAAAACATCAGTTGGTGTTATCCAATTAAAAGTCAATTGGCTGTCACAAGTCACATTGAATAATGTCAATATGTGGAAAGGAAACTGGCAAGACTGGAAAGTCTTTAATTGGACAACATAGGTCTTAAATGAGCATGGCCTAAATGAGCAAACAGTGAGGTGGATGGAGAACTGGCTGGATGGCAGAGCTCAGAGGGTTGTGGTGAATGGCGCAGAGTCTAGTTGGAGGCCTGTGGCTAGTGGTGTCCCCCAGGGGTCAGTGCTGGGTCCAGTCTTGTTCAATGTACTCATCAGTGACCTGGATGAAGGGACAGAGTGCACCCTCAGCAAGTTTGCTGATGATACCAAACTGGGGGGAGAGGCTGACACACCAGAAGACTGTGCTGCCATTCAGAGGGACCTGGACAGGCTGGACAGCTGGGTGGAGAGGAACCTCCTGAAGTTCCACAAAGGCAAGTGCAGGGTCCTGCACCTGGGGAGGAATAACCCCATGCACCAGGACAGGCTGGGGGCTGACCTGCTGGAGAGCAGCTCTGCAGAGAAGGACCTGGGAGTCCTGGTGGACAACAAGTTAAGCATGAGCCAGCAGTGTGTCCTTGTGGCCAAGAAGGCCAATGGTATCCTGGGCGGCATTGGGCAGAGTGTTGCCAGCAGGTCGAGGGAGGTGATCCTGCCCCTCTACTCAGCCCTGGTGAGGCTAGGTTAGCTATACAAAAAGAGTAAGTCCAAGGTATCAGCTTTTGGGAAACAATACCCAAATTGCATAAATTCATGGGAGAAACAGAAATATCAAAATATTTTAGAAAAGTGTAACTCTGCAATGCCGTGAGTGGAGTTGGCACACCTATGTAACACGTAGTTAAGACATCATCCACAGATCGTCCTCCTGCAATACAGAAAGCGGAGAGGTTAGCTGACCTTTGTGCGAGCCAAATCCATGTATTCACATGGGAGGCGAGATGGTCTTGTGGATCAATGGCATCTGTCGTGGTCAGCAAGAGGCAACATTCCAACAGCAGCTTACAGATGCCGGCGTGACAACCTGTTGACGGGAAGATAGAAAGGCATGGTGTCGCCACCAGGAAGAACTAGCGCGGTGGCTCCTGGACCATCTGCTAAAACAGTGCCGGGCCGTTTTTCCTTCTGAGGAGTTAGTATCCACACACTGGCTAGAGAGTGTACTGAGGGTGTTTGCTGAACTTGAGGCACTCCGGCACTGTGCATCAGAATTCCTCGCAGCATTGGTGCTCCCTGCGAGACATCCACTGGCGTGGATACGGATACCTGGGAAGAGAAATCTTGAGAACAGGTCAATAGGAGTGGGGCTATTTGAACAGGTATTAAAGGCGTAAACAGCCATACACACAGTGAAGGGCAGTCAAGTCTCAAATGTAAGCTTACAACTCTTTGTTCAGTAATCACAAGTGGCTCAAATGTATAGACTTCTACCTCCCCGGAGGTGAGTATGCGGGGGCCAATCCCCCCTTCCATTACAGATATCTGAGTGGGAATTGCTAGGGTTGGCTTGGCTTATACTCACAGAATCACAGAATGGCTGAGGTTGGAAGGGACCTCTGGAGATCATCTAGTCCAACCTCCCTGCTCAAGCAGGGTCCTCTAGAGCACATTGCACAGGATCACGTCCAAGCGGGTTTTGAATATCTCCAACAACGGAGACTCCACAACCTCTCTGGACAACGTGTTCCAGTGCTCAGTCACTCTCACAGCAAATAAGTTTTTCCGCATGTTCAGGCGGAACTTCCTGTGTTTCAGTTTGTGCCCGTTGCCTCTTGTCCTGTTGCTGGGCACCATGGAGAAGAGTCTGGCCCTGTCCTCTTGACACCCTCCCTTCAGATACTTGTACACATTGATCAGATCCCCTCTCACTCCCACTCCTCTGTCCCAGGAGGGTCTAGTTATCATTGCTCTCACCTGGGCCACTGTAGCTGGGGCTTTACCATAGCGTGCATGGTGTTTGTTAGCCACCCGTAAATCCAATCGCTCTACCCTATGGGTTAATTCTTGAGTCTTTTCAGTTTGGGTTGTAATCAACTCCTGTGCTACCACCTTTGTGTCAGGCAAATCCCCAATCTCCTTCTCCAGATCTTTTACTCTTTGCTGCAAAGATGATACCTCATTACCTAAAGCTCAAATGCCCGTCAACAGTGCCCACCCTAATTGTCCGACTAGCCTCCGAACTGCTTCCAAAGCAGCACGGAAGGGCATAGCCTGTAAAGTGGATTCAACCGCCTTCAGGGTAACATTTTCCCCCTGTGCCAACTCTGGCCAGTCCTCGGGAACTGCCAGAGTGGCAAGCAATGCAGCTACTGGCCCCCACCGCTCAGTCTGGGGCCATCCTGGCAGCCACAGGCAAGCAGCCCCTCCTTGGCCACAGCATTGTTGTTTGTGTATCCTGCTGACTATGCCAATTATAAGGGTAAGGCCAACTGTAAGGGTAAGGCGGAGGCAACGTCTGTACTCCCGGCAGGGTCAGATACACAAACACAAGGCACACTCGGGTTGATACTGAGCGTTTATTACCTGTGTGTCTGGGCGGGGGTTCCCCAGTGAATTCCCAATCGAGGCAATAATGGAGCAGGAGAGTCCCTGGCACCACTGAGCATCGGTCCAGGGTGAGGAACACTTGGGGGGGGGGGGGCCCACTATGTGAGGTTTTTATGGACTACACACATGTGCAGTAAGCATATTGAGCTCATCACTAATCTCGATTCAAAGCCCAGGTGCAGCACCACACTGGCACGGGCTCAGCTGTGTGCCTATGGGTCAGCATGCCCTGTAGATGCTCCTTTTCCCACGGAACGGTCTGGCTAGCTTCCATCACCTATCTCCTCCACATTCTTCCCTGTTTTCCCATGCACCCTAGAAACCTATAGCAGTCTGAATTCACTTGTGCTTCTAAGTCCCAACTCAAAGTTATAGTCTAATCAGAAGTCCTCCCCCTTTCCCTCTCAGCTTTGAGGCTTCCTCAGAATCAGGCACAGTTTAGTTGTTATTAAAGCAGAGACAGCCGTCAAGTTCAGCACAGATAAGCAAAAAGGTTTAGGAGGAACTCAGACCCACAAACAGGTCTCATTTGGATAACAAGAAAGATTGAGGGCTTCAGCTGACACACTTAATGAGCTATTAAAGACAACCAGACTTTGGGGAAAAAAAGCTGAGAAAGCCCATAATTAAATAATCAAACATTGGGTGCATGTAGGTGTGCGAATTCTGTCAGATAAGGCATGAAACTCTTCAGCCTGGGAAGTATTTCTTTCTAACACAACTCCAAGGTTATCCTGAAATGAATTGCAGAAAAAGATCCTAGCCTTATGAGGAATTATTTCTACATGCTGAAGACTCACTATTTAAAGTACCTGGGCAGCCATATTAGCACAGGTAAGACCAACTTTGATCTTTTGTCAATAACCCACCAACCACAATTTCCCTGTTACTTTCACAACCCAGCTATTAAACCATTATTTTTTTTAATAGTCTGGCAGGTTCTCATCACTGGAGAGTAGCAACATGTATCCAGATCCATAGCAGTGCCTAATAGAAAAAGGAAAAATCAGAGCCACAGTTTCTACCTAAACTTTTTTTTTTTGAGGGGGAGAAGGTCATCTTGTTTTACTTTACTAGATTTAAGGTCTACAAGTCACTTTTCCGACATATAAGCATTCTTCCAAAAAATATTTAATCTTAGGACCGGTTCTTTTATGTGGTTGAAATGAAGAGGAGCCATTAGTCTTACTTAAAAGTGTAATTAGGACAGCGTACAGTTAGAAGAGGCAGAAGGTCCTAATAACCAGCTCAAACCTTTACTATATTAACAGCAAAAGATATCTTATGCTTTCTCAAATAAAAGGACACTGAAAATACATACCCAGGAGGACACTTGGTGTGAACTGGAGACAAGATAACTAAAGTGCCATTTACTGAATGATTCTATTGGAAACAAATTTGATTAGCATGTACGTGTTAATAGTACAGACCAATTGGACGTGTTGCTTAGGACAAAAACTGAGCCAGAGGTTTTCCAGAAGTGCTCAGGATAGTGCAACATATGACTATAAGAAAAATATTCATTCACTTTTTTCTTAAAGGAACATGATAAGTTTAGTTACTGTCCTCTTTCTGCTCTCAAACAAGCAATGAGAATCATGCACTACAACCACAGTAACATACCAGAGAGGCAGTCAGCACAGCTAAGATAAGAACACAGTCAAGTGCTGGACAACATTTTAAACTCAGCAGTGATAACTATACCACAATAACAGTTTATAAAAAAGGAATACTTAAACATCTTGGAATTAAGTATGGTCATCAAAATGTTTAATGTTAGACCTTGATGTGTGTTGGGGAATTCATGTAGAGAGAGCCTACGGAGGTTATCGATCTTTGTTTCAAACTTAACAAAAGTAGAGATGTTCTCCCATTCTTCACGTCTCGCTTTCCAACAACCCCCAAGTCCTTCCTCCATACCTTATGAGCATTCTTGATTTTCACCTCTGTTGGATATTCCTTTCCCACTCACTCCCATATAGTGAACAATAGCATTATAAAAATCCAGATACCTCCAATAATAAAAATATACCATTTTATCATTTAAAGTTCAGGAGGATACTGGACAAGATTCATAGAGTAATTTCAGTTGGAAGTGACCTCTAGTCATCTCACCTAGACCTCATCTAGTCCAACCCCCCTGCTCAAAACATGTCTAATTAGACCAGGTTACTCAGGGCCATGTCCAGTCAAGTCTCGAACATCTCCAAGGATGGAGATTCCACAACCTCTCTGGGAAACCTGTTCGAGCATTTGACCATCCTCATAGTAAAAAAACAAACAAAACCACACCCACATTTCTTTATATCTAATCAGAATTTCCCATGTTCCAACTTGCATCCTTACTGTTCTTACAACAGGGAGCCAGAACTGGACACAGTACTCACAAGTGCTGAATAGAGAAGAACCACCACTTCTCTGAACCTGCTAGCTACACTCATGCTAATACAGACCAGAATGTAGTTGGCCGCCTTTGCTGCAAGGGCACATGACTGACTCATGTTCAACTTGGTGCCCACCAAGACTCCCCAATCACAGAATCACAGAATTGTTTAGGTTGGAAGGGACCTCTGGAGATCATCTAGTCCAACCTCCCTGCTCAAGCAGGGTCACCTAGAGCACATTGCCCAGGATCGTGTTCAGGCGGGTTTTGAATATCTCCAGGGAAGGAGACTCCACTACCTCTCTGGGCAACCTGTTCCAATGCTCTGTCACCCTCACAGTGAAGAAGTTTTTCCTCAGGTTCAGATGAAACTTCCTGTGGTTCAGTTTCTGCCCGTTGCCTCTTGTCCTGTTGCTGGGCACCACGGAGAAGAGGCTGGCCTCATCCTCTTGACACTCCCCCTTCAGATACTTGTACACACTGATGAGATCCCCTCAGTCTTCTCTTCTCCAGGCTGAACAGGCCCAGCTCTTGCAGTCTTTCTTCATAGGAGAGATGCTCCAGTCCCCTCATCATCTTTGTAGCCCTCCGCTGGACTCTCTCCAGGAGTGCCATGTCTCTCTTGTCCTGGGGAGCCCAGCACTGGACACAGGACTCCAGGTGAGGCCTCACCAGGGCTGAGTAGAGGGGCAGGATCACCTCCCTCGACCTGCTGGCAACACTCTGCCTAATGCACCCCAGGATCCCATTGGCCTTCTTGGCCACCAGGGCACACTGCTGGCTCATGGTCAACTTGTTGTCCACCAGCACTCCCAGGTCCTTCTCGGCAGAGCTACTTTCCAGCAGGTCAACCCCCAGCCTGTACTGGTGCATGGGATTATTCCTGCCTAGGTGCAGGACCTTGCACTTGCCTTTGTTGAACTTCATGAGGTTCCTCTCCACCCAGCTCTCCAGCCTGTCCAGGTCCCTCTGAATGGCAGCACAGTCTTCTGGTGTGTTAGCCTCTCCCCCCAGTTTAGTATCATCAGCAAACTTGCTGAGGGTGCACTCTGTCCCTTCCTCCAGGTCACTGATGAATACATTGAACAAGACTGGACCCAGCACTGACCCCTGGGGGACACCACTAGCCACAGGCCTCCAACTAGACTCTGCGCCATTCACCACAACCCTCTGAGCTCTGCCATCCAGCCAGTTCTCAATCCACCTCACTGTCCACTCATCTAGCCCACACTTCCTGAGCTTGCCTAGGAGGATGTGATGGGAGACAGTGTCAAAAGCCTTGCTGAAGTCCAGGGAGACAACATCCACTGCTCTCCCCTCATTTACCCAGCCAGTCATCCCATCATAGAAGGCTATCAGATTGGTCAAGCATGATTTCCCTTTGGTGAATCCATGCTGACTACTCCTGATCACCTTCTTGTCCTCCACATGCTTAGTGAGGACCTCCAGGAGGAGCTGTTCCATCACCTTCCCAGGGATGGAGGTGAGGCTGACAGGCCTGTAGCTCCCTGGGTCCTCCTTCTTGCCCTTTTTGAAGACTGGGGTGACACTGGCTTTCTTCCAGTCCTCAGGCACCTCTCCTGATCTCCAGGACCTTTCAAAGAGGATGGAGAGTGGCCTAGCGATAACATCCACCAGCTCCCTCAGCACTCATGGGTGCATCCCATCGGGGCCCATGGATTTGTGGATGTCAAGTTTGGACAAAAGATCTCTAACCTGATCCTCCTCAACCAAGGGAGAGTCTTCCTTTCTCCAGCCTTCCTCTCTTGTCCCCAAGGTCTGGAATTCCTGAGGGCTGGCCTTAGCAGTGAAGACTGAAGCAAAGGCAGCATTCAATAACTCTGCCTTCTCTGTATCCTTCGTCACCAGGGCACCCGCCCCATTCAGCAGCGGGCCCACGTTTTCCCTAGTCTTCCTTTTGCTACTGATGCATTTGAAGAAGCCCTTCTTGTTGTCCTTGACATCCCTTGCCAGATTTAATTCCAAATGGGCCTTAGCCTTCCTCATCACATCCCTGCACACTCTGACAATGTCCCTGTATTCCTCCCAAGTGGCCTGTCCCCTTTTCCACATTCTGTACACTTCCTTCTTCTGCTGGAGTTTTGCCAGGAGTTCCTTGCTCATCCATGCAGGTCTCCTGCCCGCTTTGCTGGACTTCTTCCTCAGAGGGATGCACTGCTCTTGAGCCTGGAGGAAGTGATGCTTGAATATTAACCAGCTTTCTTGGACCCCTCTTCCTTCTAGGGCCCTACCCCATGGGATTCCTCCAAGTAGGTCCCTGAAGAGGCCCAAGTCTGCTCTCCTCAAGTCCAGCGTCGCAATCCTACTTATTGCCCTGCTCCCTCCTCTCAGGATCCTGAACTCCACCATCTCATGGTCACTGCAGCCAAGGCTGCCCCCAACCTTCACATCTCCAACTAGACCTTCTTTGTTTGTTAGTACAAGGTCTAGCATTGCACCTCTCCTCGTTGGCGTCTCCACCACCTGAGTCAAGAAATTATCATCAATCCTCTGCAGGAACCTCTTTGACTGTTTGTGCCTAGCTGTGCTGTCTTCCCAACAGATGTCAGGGTGTTTGAAGTCTCCCATGAGAACCAGGGCCTGTGATCGTGAGGCTACTTCCAGCTGTCGGTAGAAGGCCTCATCGATGACTTCCTCCTGATCAGGTGGCCTGTAGGAAACCCCCACAACAGTGTCACCCATGTTACCCTGCCCTTTAATCCTTACCCATAGGCTCTCAACTTGCTCTTCATCCACCCCGAGGCAGAGCTCCACACATTCTAGCTGCTCCCTCACATAAAGGGCAACTCCACCACCTCGCCTTCCTGGCCTGTCTTTCCTAAAAAGCACATAGCCATCCATGGCAGCATCCCAGTCATGTGAACTATCCCACCATGTCTCTGTCACTGCAATGAGATCATGGCCCTGCAACCGCACACAGATCTCTAACTCTTCCTGTTTATTCCCCATGCTGCGTGCATTGGTATACAGGCATTTCAGAGAGCCAGTCAAGCATGCAAGCTTCCCAGGAGAGGTGCAAGAGGAGCCTCCATAGCCATGTTGCATGCTGTCTCCCCTGGCTGCATGCACCCGCTGGAGGCATCCTGACTTGAGCGGTGTTTTACTGACTCTCCTGCCACTATACCACTCCCCTTCCCCCATCTTGCCTAGTTTAAAGCCCTCCTTACCAGGCTGGCCAATCTGTTGGCAAAGACACACGTGCCCCGCTTGGTAAGGTGGATCCCATCGCTCCCCATCAGCTGTTGATCTTCAAACAGGGTCCCATGGTCATAGAAACCAAAGCCCTGTTGCCAACACCAGCGGCGCAGCCAGCTGTTAACTTGGAAAACTCGTCTACTCCTCCTCCTGTCCTTTCCCCTCACAGGCAAGATTGAGGAGAAAACAACCTGGGCTCCCAGACCCTTGACCACCATTCCCAGAGCTCTGAAGTCCCGTTTGATGGTTTCCAATTTGCCTTTTGTGTCATTAGCACCCACATGGAAGATCAGCAGAGGGTAGTAGTCCGATGCGTGGACAAGCCTTGGCAGTCTTTCCACGACATCTCTTATTCGAGCCCCTGGCAGGCAGCAAACCTCTCTGGACAAGAGGTCAGGTGGGCAGATAGGTGCCTCTGTCTCCTGCAGCAGGGAGTCACCCACAGCAATCACTCGCCGTTTCTTCCGGGGGTTCCTGCACGGCACAGGGTCTGCCAGGCCAGTTGCCTCCCTTGGAGGCAATCCTTTTCAGCCAATCTTTTTTCCAACTGGCTGGCCCCTGGCCTGTCCTGTTGCACAGGTTTATTTCATCCCAGATGCAAGAGACTACATTTGCTTTTGTCAAATTGCATAAGGCATTGTCTGCCCATTTTTCCAGTCTGTCCAGGTCCCTCTGAATAGCGGCCCTGCCCTCCAGCACATCAACAGTCTCCCCCAATTTGGTGTCATGCACAAATTTGCAGAGAGTGCACTCTATCTCATCAGCCCGGTTGTTAACGAAGACACTAAACAGTATTGGTCCCAGTACTGATCACTGAGGGACCCTACTATTTACTAGCTGCTAGGTGGACTTCACACCACTGATCACAATTCTGAGCCCAGCAGTCCAGCCAAATATCCACCCACCGTACCTGGCAAAGCTCTGGCAGAGAACCTGCCCCAGTACAGTTCTATATATTCACAAATGAACCCTCCCCTTTCAATACTACCCTGCAACAGGGAAAATAGACAGCCAGCTTAAGTTAGTTAAGTAACAGGGTCTGAGGTAACCTATGTCTCAGTGAAGAGCAAATTTTATGTGGGGTGTGAAAGTGCATGTGGAACGGGGAGGTGGTTTAAAATACAGGGGTTTAAAATGCTGTCAAAGCTTTAACTGTAACACAGGTAAAAGACTGCATAATTACTATTTAACTCCTGTAGAAGTTTAAGGGAGAAAAAACCCACCTTTACCTTTGTTCCGATAAGAATTTCCTATTGCTTCAGATCTGTTGAAGCGCTTCACGTTATCTTGACAATACAGCTCTAAGGTATTGAATGACTCTGTCAAGACCACTAAATGGTCTGGCACCATGCCCTTGTTCTTGATCTCTGCTGATTGATAACATAATCAGATGGGATTAGAGATCTTTTGTCCAAACTTGACACCCACAAATCCATGGGCCCCGATGGGATGCACCCACGAGTGCTGAGGGAGCTGGTGGATGTTATCGCTAGACCACTCTCCATAGTCTTTTCCATGACCTTTCAATCAGGAGAGGTGCCCAAGGACTGGAAGAAAGCCAATGTCACCCCAGTCTTCAAAAAGGGCAAGAAGGAGGCTGACAGGCCTGTAGTTACCTGTGTTCTCACCACCATTCCTGGAAAGGTGAAAGAACAGCTCATCCCAGAGGTCATCACTAAGCATATGGAGGACAAGAAGGTGATCAGGAGTAGTCAGCATGGATTCACCAAAGGGAAATCATGCTTGACCACTCTGATAGCCTTCTATGATGGAACGGCTGGCTGGGTAGATGAGGGGAGAGCAGTGGATGTTGTCTCCCTGGACTTCAGCAAGGCTTTTGACACTGTCTCCCATCACATCCTCATAGGTAAGCTCAGGAAGGATTACCTTCCTATCCTCAGAAATATTCTGAGGATACCCTCCCTTCAGGTATTTATACACATTGATGAGATTCCCCCTCAGTCTTCTCTTCTCCAGGCTGAACAGGCCCAGCTCTCGCAGTCTTTCTTCATAGGAGAGATGCTCCAGTCCCCTCATCATCTTGGTAGCCCTCCACTGGACTCTCTCCAGTAGCTCCATGTCTCTCTCGTACTGGGGAGCCCAGAACTGGACACAGGACTCCAGGTGAGGCCTCACCAGGGCTGAGTAGATGGGGAGGATCACCTCCCTCGACCTGCTGGCAACACTCTGCCTAATGCATCCCATCCCTGCATGCTTGGACAACATTCCTATATTCCTCCCAGGTTACCTGACCCTGCTTCCATCTTCCATATACTTCCTTTTTGTGTTTGAGTTTTGCCAGGAGCTCCTTGTTCATCCATAAAGGTCTCCTGCCACCTTTGCTCGACTTCCTGCCAATTGGGACATTTGAACTTGGAGAAGGTGATCCTTGAGGGGAAAAAAAAAAAAAAATCAGTTTTCTTGGATCCCCCCTGCCACTTCCCTCTAGGGCCCTATTCCATGGGAATCTTCCAAGCAGGTCCCTGAAGAGGCCAAAGTCTGCTCTCCTGAAGCCCAGGGTTGTGATCCTGCTTTTTGCCTTGCTCCCTCCTCCCAAGATCCTTAACTCCACCATTTCATGGTCACTGCAGTCAAGGCTGCCCCCAACCTTCACATTCCTAAGGAGTCCTTCCTTGTTTGTAAGTACACAGTCCAGCAGAGGCACCTCTCCTCATTAGCTCCTCCATCACCTGTATCGGGAAGTTGTCATCAGTGCTCTCCAGGAACCTCCTGGATTGCTTGTGCCTTGCTGTGTTGCCCCTCCAGCAGATATTGGGATGGTTAAAATCCCCCATGAGGGCCAGGGCCTGCAAATGTGAGGCTACTTCTAGCTGTCTGTAGAAGACATCATTTACTCCTTCCTAGGCAGGTGGCCTATAGCAAACAGCCACAACAATGTCACCCATACTGGTCTGCCCACTAATCCTTACCCATAAGCTCTCAAAGACCCTCTAGCCTTCATTAGAAAGGGTTTTCTCAGTGCTTTCCCCTACCAACACACCCCACAGATCACCAGCCTTATTAACAAAAGAAAAATATCTGCCTTGTTTTGCAAGACAAGAGCTCTGATGGTTCTAAAACTTCTCATATTGAATAGTTAACTCTTTGATGAAGTGACAGCAACAGGCCTCTTAATCCCAGTTCACCTTGAATAAGAGCAGCGAGCACTTTTTACTATCAGCTGTCTCTTGGGAGCTTTGCCCCACAAAATAAAGCCTGTTACTTTAGCTTTGCTCTGTACATACTAAACTGCTGAACAACTCCGATATTTTCATATGCTCTTTTGCCAGTCCTTACAGTTTAAGTAAAAAGTTACCTCCTGCAAAGCACTTAATACAGCTCTATATTGATTCAGCAGCATAAAAGAATTCAGTTGTTTACCCACTTCCTTTTAGAGAGGGAGTCTCTTTGTACTTTTCTTACCCCTGTACCACACAAAGATACTCCCCACTCCAGATGAGTAGAGTTGAATTTGTCTCTAGTTTCTTGTTTGAAGTAAACACCACAGAAGTTAAGTGTAAGAAATTAGTCACTAAAGGATATGTTTAACACCCCCCCCCCCAAAATGGTAGTCAATCCAAGGTACAGTTTGATTTTCTTATCCCTATGCGCATGCTACCATGACTACTTACATGCTGCTTGTCCTTTGATCTTTCAGCACATGGTTGGGAACAACTTATCCTCAAGACAGCGCAAATCAAAGAACTTGTGCAAACAGGTAGATGAGAAGAGACTACACTCATTGTTCCAGTCACAGAAGTCCAAGGTTCCACTGGCTCTAAAATGCAGTGGAGACTACATGCATCCCAGTAGCAGCTTCTCCCAAAAGAAAAATTTAAGAGATGTTTCACCAGTCTTGTATGATAAAGCTTGTGTTTGCACCAAAGTTGCATGATTAAATGAAGTCAAAATTTTACAGGCAGACCGTCATATAAAAAATTCTGCTTACATTTCAAACAAACCATAAGTTATACTAGAAAGGGAATCATCTTGATCTCTAAGAGGTAACACCATCTACCAGAGTGAGACTCTGATAATTAATGCATCGATATTGCATTTACATCTAGATGCATGTCCACCTCAGAGAGTTTTATTTTTCATTTAACCCAAATAAGACAACTGGCATCATACAAAACAAGAATAAAGGCTGTGACTGACTTACCAAGAGTGGATCCAAAAATTGCTGATATTCTAGAAGAATTGAAACGCTGTGGTCTATGAACCTTAACTATGTTCTGCTGAAGCATAGTACTTTAGAGAGAGGTCAGAAGTGACACTCTCCATCCCAGACCTTCATTTACAACATAAGCCTAGAACATCAAGTTCACATTGATCTGTTCAGTCTTGCTTTAGGATATATTAAATACAAAAAACTTTTTCTGTTGGGTCACAGAAAACAGTAGACATTCTTGACTGGTTTCATTTCAAGTACCTGCCACATGGGCATCTCAACTCTTGCAATGGGAAAAGCAGCTGTCCAATATAGGAAAGCCTTACTCACTTTCAGATTACTCCAGTGCGTTCTTCCACAATGGGGGGGGGGGGTGGGGTGTCAGCCTTTCTCACTTATCTTAAGTGAATCTAGAGCCACCAAAAGCTTTCCTAAGATACAGAAAGAATAGATAAGGAGGAAAAAGGGGAAGGAAAGTGGAAGGAAAGAGGAAGAAAGTTTCTCCCTCAAGTCATGGACATCAACATTCAAAGCCACTGCTGAAACCAATTAGAACTGAACACCTAACTGGAATAATAATTCAGTTCATAATGTGAAAGGTGAGGAGCTATGGGTGGTAGAATGTTTTGTTTTGCCCCCCCCCCCCCCCCTTCTCCCCTCAAGATAGTCATCATTTTGGTTTATGACAACTCATTAGGTATCCTTATTTCAAAGCAAAAAAACCCAAACACTTAAGCATAAATCCCTGAAAATTTAAGCATAAAAGGTAACCCCATAAGCTTTTTTCTCACTATAAAGCTTACTAGGTGGTATTGTTTTTTTACCTGCAATTCTACTTACTCATCTTAAGAATGAGAAAGGCAGTAAATCTATTCCTCCTTTGTTTTCTCCTGATCTGCTGCTGTACAGCAACTAATTTGCATTAAAGTGAAAGAATTCATGTACTGGCAGCATAAGTTTAAATGAACTGATTTGACCACCTTATGGGATTTTGATTTGGAATACCTGGCTTGATTCCCCAAATGGCATTTTCCTTTTTCAGTCTGGCTGTGTAGCCCCCACAGAACTTCCAAACTTATTAAGCAGAAGCATTGTTTTGTGCAATTCAACATGGTAAATATCAAGATACAATGTACTTGCAGTATTACTGAACTGCAAATAGATCATCCTCCTCTCCCCTAGAACTGCTTCAAAAATTGCACTTTAGGAAATCTAAATTACTTCCTTCATTTTTTCTGAATAGGCCATGGAGGAAAATCTGTCTGTGGACAACACCTCTGGTAGAGGCAAACAGCAAGCTTTTTGCAACTAAGCATCTATCAATGTCTTTCATCTGATGTTACCATGAAAAGTGATTCAGTGTTTGTTAAACAATATTGATTTTATATTGCACCATACATTTTATTAAGTCTTATGAATCCAGAGTAGGTAGGTCATTTTCACCATGATCACTGCCATTTTCTGTCTCAAAATCATTTTAAAAAGCAATATTGAGTTGCTTTAAAGTTAAATTCAAACCCTTTTAGAAGCAAGCTATACCTTAAGGCTCATCTCTGACTCTAGTTAAAGGACAAGCTCTACATGAAGTTATCCAAGTTGGCTAGCAACCACCAATATCAGCTAGCATACCACCTGACCATGAGACCACACAAGGGGCATGACTTTAATTAGCTTCTACTCACTAAACCATAGCCTAGTTTCAACAGTAGACTGGAGGGTGGAACAGGCTGGCAAGCACATATTTTACTTTTAGACACTATTACCTATGAACCATCTTTAAGAGTTCACATTCCGTGACAAATTTATTTAATCTCATTTCCTGAGCTTTTAAGACCTAGAACAATTGCTCAGAGCAATATACCTTCACTCTTCTGATTATGGGATGATTGAAACCAAATCTGGAAGAGAATTCTGATAAAGTGACACTTGAAATATGCACAGCTGCAATTTTCACCTCCCAATCTTGGTAATGAGCTTGGAGAAACTTTTAAGCCAGTTTACCACTGGCAGCCCTTGAAAAGAAAAAAAGAATTATGTGGTTGAAGTAGAGGGAGAAAAGAGAGCGAGGAAGAAGATCTTAAAGATCAGTTCTGCTTTCTAGAAATTTTGTTTTGCTCCAACTAAATTTAGGACAGGAGTGGGGATGATGAGACACAACACAAATAGCAAAGGACCCAAAACATTTGAGGAAAAACAGGCACATGAAGTCTAGCTACATATGAATTCTAGGAGTTCAGTAACTTCTACTTCTTTGTGGCCAAACTAGAGATTATGAAATACTTCATTTTAAGAAAAATTTAAAGAGGAACAAGTCAACATCATCTTAAAAAGTGATAAAATAATAAAGCAACTTATGATTTTGGAGAAAAATCAGAAGCAGAAAGTAGTGCAGTCTCTTCAGACGATAACCTTTTAGAAATGCAATGCTGCACATACTCAAGCAAACAAACATGAAGACACGTTTCTTCCCTCTCTTCTCTCTGAGCAACTGTTCCAGTGCTCAGTCACCCTCACAGGAAAGAAGTTTTTCCTCAGATTCAGACAGAGCTTCCTGTGTTTCAGTTTGTGCCCGTTGCCTCTTGTCCTGTCTCTGGGCATCACGGAGAAGAGTCTGGCCCTGTCCTCTCGACACCCTCCCTTCAGATACTTGTATACATTGATGAGATCACCTCTCAATCTTCTCTTCTCCAGGCTGAACAGGCCCAGCTCCCTCAGTCTTTCTTCATAGGATCATCTTGGAGCTCCTGAAGCGAGTCCAGCAAAGGGCCACCATGTCTCTCTTGTACTGGGGAACCCAGAACTGGACACAGGACTCCAGGTGAGGCCTCACCAGGGCTGAGTAGAGGGGCAGGATCACCTCCCTCGACCTGCTGGCAACACTGCCTAATGCACCCCAGGATACCATTAGCCTTCTTGACCACAAGGGCACATGGCTGGCTCATGCTTAACTTGTTGTCCACCAGCACTCCCAGGCCCTTCTCAGCAGAGCTGCTCTCCAGCAGGTCAGCCCCCAGCCTGTCCTGGTGCATGGGGTTATTCCTCCCCAGGTGCAGGACCCTGCACTTGCCTTTGTGGAACTTCATGAGGTTCCTCTCCGCCCAGCTCTCCAGCCTGTCCAGGTCCCTCTGAATGGCAGCACAGTCTTCTGGTGTGTTAGCCTCTCCCCCCAGTTTAGTATCATCAGCAAACTTGCTGAGGGTGCACTCTGTCCCTTCCTCCAGGTCATCGATGAACACATTGAACAAGACTGGACCCAGGACTGACACCTGGGGGACACCACTAGCCACAGGCCTCCAACTAGACTCTGCGCCACTGACCACAACCCTATGAGCTCTGCCATCCAAGCGAGTTCTCAATCTGCCTCACCATCTACTTATCTAGCCCACACTTCCTGAGCTTGCCTAGGAGGATGTGATGGGAGACAGTGTCAAAAGCCTTGCTGAAGTCCAGGGAGACAACATCCACTGCTCTCCCCTCATCTACCCAGCCAGTCATTCCATCATAGAAGGCTATCAGAGTGGTCAAGCATGATTTCCCTTTGGTGAATCCATGCTGACTACTCCTTATAGCCTGGCAGCACAGCCAGTTATTTACTTGGAGAATCCATCTACTCCTCCTCCCATCCTTCCCCCTCACTGGCAGGATCGAGGGGAAAACAATCTGGGCTTCCAGACCCTTGACCACCATCCCCAGAACTCTGAAATCCCATTTGATAGTTTCCAAGTTGCCTTTGGTATCGTTGGTGCCTACATGGAAGAGCAGCAGGGGGGTAATAGTCGGATGTGTGTACAAGCCTCGGCAGTCTTTCCATGACATCTCTGATTCGAGCCCCCGGCAGGCAACAAACCTCTCTAGACGAGAGGTCAGGTCAGCAGATAAGTGCCTCTGTCCCCTGCAGCAGGGAGTCACCCACAACACTTATGGGTGATCCTGCACAGCACAGGGTCCATCAACTCAGTTGCTTCACTTGAAGCCATGCTCAGCTCCTCCTCAACTTGAAGGGCACTAAACCTGTTCATCGACTGCAAGTCTTCAGGAGCAAGAGCCTTTCTCCTCACAAAAAAGTGACCAGTTTCCAGCCTTCATCTTCTACAGTCTTATGACTTACTGTTTCACATGGCACAGAGCCCACCTGCATCTCCACTGCCAGGGGAAGGGTTGAGACTCCTGAAGCTGTAGGGTCTCTGAGAACATCCTCTCTTGTTCATCTTCACAGATGCTATGCAGCCTGCTTACTTTCTCCTGTAACTCCTTGACCTGGTGACACAACTGATCAACCACAGCACACCTTGTGCAGAAGAGATGACTGTCAGCCCAGGCCTCACAGAGAGGCCCCAGGCACTCCCTGCAACCTGAGACCTGCAGAGCTACATCTGCTGTCAGAAGATTGGTCTGTGTGGAAGCCTCTGACACAGCTGACTCAGCAACTCCAACAGCTACTGGGGAATGAGCTCTGCTGTGTGTCAAAATCATACCTGAGGAAGCGTACACTGGAGATGAAGGGGCCTTTTTGCGCCCTGCTTGCTGCAAACTGCTGCAATCTGGGAGCTGCGCTCTAGGCCTGGCTCTTATATAGGCCTCTCCCTAGCACTGACTCACAGGGTGCTTGACCCACCCTAAACAAGGGCTGGCTGAAACAGGGGCCCCAACTCCCTCTGATCAGGGGCAAACAACAGAACTTGTTAGCAGTAGCTACACCTAGCTGGAGCTTCCCAGGAGAAGTTAAGGCCTCCTATAGTTGTCCTTGCCTAGCTCTCCTTTCCTGTCAGCAGGAAGTGCCCTCTAGTTCCTCAGAGGGTAATCTGAGATCAAAAACCTCCATGCCTCTTGTCCCTTACTTCCTCCCCCCATTACAAGTCCTTTCAAAGGGCTGTCAGCTTTAGACCTCTTATGCCTTAACTATTATACTGCCTGGTCCATAAGGAGCTTGGCAGCTAGCTGTCTCATGGGTTGGAAAGAATCCTTTTCTTAACTCTGAAGCTAATAATGACCAAAATATAAATGCAGTATACAATTACCAAAACACACAGCACCACATACATGTGGAACTAAGCCACTTTTACACAGGAGAAGTTCTAGTAAGTCCTCTGGGGAAAAACAGATCTTCAGGGAGACAAATGCTTAGACTGTAAGAGAAGACCAAAGGTACTACAGTTCACCAACATGAATTCAGCCTCAGAATTGATGAGGTCAGCAGTGGACAGACCTACTCAAACAGCCTAGATCCAGATACTTGGGGGGGGGGGGGACCACACCACACAGCCACACACCGTTAAGACCTTTCAGCCTTTTATTTCCACAAGATGCAGATGTTAAGCTTCATGCTCAAGAGTTGACTTTTTATAACAACCTGGGAATTGCACATATGAAATTAACAACATGGGTAATCTGTACAGAAATGATTCAACAGAAGCATGGTTAATGCAAGAATAGTTTAACTCAGAGCACCTCTTCCTTACTAGGCTTCCTTGCCTTGACTCCCCTAGTTCCCACAAACTCGCACTCTAGTTCTCTGTATCTTTTAGGGAATTTGGGAAAAACATTTTACACTAAGCACAATTTAAGTGCTAATGTAAACCACCTGTCAGAAGTCTCAACTGTTTTCAAGCATCATGCCTGTTAACTGGTGATATTTTTCACTTTGTAGAAAAACACTGACTAGGTTACAGGTACTTATGAGCTTAACTCTTCATGAGTGTTTCACTCCTGTGCACGACTTCAAATCAATTCTATGACAAACCTACACCAGCTGTGCAAGTTAGGGCACAGTTTCATTTGATCTTGCATTGCAAAGGAAGAACAGCATGCCCATTCTACATGCATTCCACTAAGCACACAAGAGTAGAGATACCTAGCCAGTATTACTCAAATCTATGCTGCTACTTTACAGGTTTTCTTCCTCAGTATGTCTAACCACTAAACAGCTTTTGATTTCAAAACAAGAGAAAAAACAGGAAGCAGACACAGCTAAGCCAGATTAGGCACCATTTAAAGAAAAAAGCCACACCACACAATCCTTGCACACAGAAACTGTTTCAGATCAGATTCTTCTTTTCAATCTGTTTATTACACCACACTATTCAGAACAATACACAGAATCACAGAATCGTTTAGGTTGGAAGGGACCTCTGGAGATCATCTAGTCCAACCCCCCTGCTCAAGCAGGGTCACCTAGAGCATATTGCCCAGGATCACATCCAGACGGGTTTTGAATATCTCCAGCGAAGGAGACTCCACTACCTCTCTGGGCAACCTGTTCCAATGCTCTGTCACCCTCACAGGGAAGAAGTTTTTTCTCAGGTTCAGGTGGAACTTCCTGTGGTTCAGTTTGTGCCCATTGCCTCTTGTCCTGTTGCTGGGCACCACGGAGAAGAGGCTGGCCTCATCCTCTTGACACTCCCCCTTCAGATACTTGTACACGTTGATGAGATCCCCTCTCAGTCTTCTCTTCTCCAGGCTGAACAGGCCCAGCTCTTGCAGTCTTTCTTCATAGGAGAGGTGCTCCAGCCCTCTAATCATCTTGGTAGCCCTCCACTGGACTCTCTCCAGTAGTGCCATGTCTCTCTTGTACTGGGGAGCCCAGAACTGGACACAGGACTCCAGGTGAGGCCTCACCAGGGCTGAGTAGAGGGGCAGGATCACCTCCCTCGACCTGCTGGCAACACTCTGCCTAATGCACCCCAGGAGACCCTTGGCCTTCTTGGCCACAAGGACACACTGCTGGCTCATGCTTAACTTGTTGTCCACCAGCACTCCCAGGTCCTTCTCTGCAGAGCTGCTCTCCAGCAGGTCAACCCCCAGCCTGTACTGGTGCATGGGATTATTCCTCCCCAGGTGCAGGACCTTGCACTTGCCTTTGTTGAACTTCATGAGGTTCCTCTCCGCCCACCTCTCCAGCCTGTCCAGGTCCCTCTGAATGGCAGCACAGTCTTCTGGTGTGTCAGCCACTCCTCCCAGTTGAGTATCATCAGCAAACTTGCTGAGGGTGCACTCTGTCCCTTCCTCCAGATCACTGATGAATACATTGAACAAGACTGGACCCAGCACTGACCCCTGGGGGACACCACTAGCCACAGGCCTCCAACTAGACTCTGCGCCACTGACCACAACCCTCTGAGCTCTGCCATTCAGCCAGTTCTCAATCCACCTCACTGTCCACTCATCTAGCCCACACTTCCTGAGCTTGCCTAGGAGGATGTGATGGGAGACAGTGTCAAAAGCCTTGCTGAAGTCCAGGGAGACAACATCCACTGCTCTGCCCTCATCTACCCAGCCAGTCATTCCATCATAGAAGGCTATCAGAGTGGTCAAGCATGATTTCCCTTTGGTGAATCCATGCTGACTCCTCCTGATCACCTTCCTGTCCTCCACATGCTTAGTGATGACCTCCAGGAGGAGCTGCTCCATCACCTTCCCAGGGATGGAGGTGAGGCTGAAAGGCCTGTAGTTCCCTGGCTCCTCCTCCTTGCCCTTTTTGAAGACTGGGGTGACACTGGCTTTCTTCCAGTCCTCAGGCACCTCTCCTGATCTCCAGGACCTTTCCAAGATGATGGAGAGTGGCCTAGCGATAACATCCACCAGCTCCCTCAGCACTCATGGGTGCATCCCATCGGGGCCCATGGATTTGTGGATGTCAAGTTTGGACAAAAGATCTCTAACCTGATCCTCCTCAACCAAGGGAGAGTCTTCCTTTCTCCAGCCTTCCTCTCTTGTCTCCAAGGTCTGGAATTCCTCAGGACTGGCCTTAGCAGTGAAGACTGAAGCAAAGGCAGCATTCAATAACTCTGCCTTCTCTGTATCCTTCGTCACCAGGGCACCCGCCCCATTCAGCAGCGGGCCCACGTTTTCCCTAGTCTTCCTTTTGCTATTGATGTATTTGAAGAAGCCCTTCTTGTTGTCCTTGACATCCCTTGCCAGATTTAATGCCAAATGGGCCTTAGCCTTCCTTGTCGCATCCCTGCACACTCTGACAACGTCCCTATATTCCTCCCAAGTGGCCTGTCCCCTTTTCCACATTCTGTAGACTTCCTTCTTCTGCTGGAGTTTTGCCAGGAGTTCCTTGCTCATCCATGCAGGTCTCCTGCCCGCTTTGCTCGACTTCTTCCTCAGAGGGATGCACTGCTCTTGAGCCTGGAGGAAGTGATGCTTGAATAGTAACCAGCTTTCTTGGACCCCTCTTCCTTCTAGGGCCCTACCCCATGGGATTCCTCCAAGAAGGTCCCTGAAGAGGCCCAAGTCTGCTCTCCTGAAGTCCAGGGTTGCGATCCTACTTATTGCCCTGCTCCCTCCTCCCAGGATCCTGAACTCCACCATCTCATGGTCACTGCAGCCAAGGCTGCCCCCAACCTTCACATCTCCAACTAGACCTTCTTTGTTCGTTAGTACAAGGTCTAGCGTTGCACCTCTCCTCGTTGGCGTCTCCACCACCCGGGTCAAGAAATTATCCTCAATGCTCTGCAGGAACTTCCTCGACTGCTTGTGCCTAGCTGTGCTGTCTTCCCAGCAGATGTCAGGGTGGTTCAAGACCCCCATGAGAACCAGGGCCTGTGATCGTGAGGCTACTTCCAGCTGTCTGTAGAAGGCCTCATCGACTTCCTCTTCCTGATCAGGTGGCCTGTAGTAAACCCCCACAACAGTGTCACCCATGTTAGCCTGCCCTTTAATCCTTACCCATAGGCTCTCAACCTCCTCATCATCCACCCCTGGGCAGAGGTCCTTACATTCCAGTTGCTCTCTCACATAAAGGGCAACTCCACCACCTCGCCTTCCTGGCCTGTCTTTCCTAAAAAGCACATAGCCATCCATGACAGCATCCCAGTCATGTGAACTATCCCACCATGTCTCTGTCACTGCAATGAGATCATGGCCCTGCAACCGCACACAGATCTCTAACTCTTCCTGTTTATTCCCCATGCTGCGTGCATTGGTATACAGGCATTTCAGAGAGCCAGTCAAGCATGCAAGCTTCCCAGGAGAGGTGCAAGAGGATCCTCCATAGCCATGTTGCATGCTGTCTCCCCTGGCTGCATGCACCCGCTGGAGGCATCCTGACTTGAGCGGTGTTTTACTGACTCTCCTGCCACTATACCACTCCCCTTCCCCCATCTTGCCTAGTTTAAAGCCCTCCTTACCAGGCTGGCCAACCTGTTGGCAAAGACGCGCGTGCCCCGCTTGGTAAGGTGGATCCCATCGCTCCCCATCAGCTGTTGATCTTCAAACAGGGTCCCATGGTCATAGAAACCAAAGCCCTGCTGCCAACACCAGCGGCGCAGCCAGCTGTTAACTTGGAAAACTCGTCTACTCCTCCTCCTGTCCTTCCCCCTCACAGGCAGGATGGAGGAGAAAACGACCTGGGCTCCCAGACCCTTGACCACCATTCCCAGAGCTCTGAAGTCCTGTTTGATGGTTTCCAGTTTGCCTTTCATGTCGTTAGCACCCACGTGGAAGAGCAGCAGTGGGTAGTAGTCCGATGCATGGACAAGCCTTGGCAGTCTTTCCATGACATCTCTTATTCGAGCCCCTGGCAGGTCGCAAACTTCTCTGGACAAGAGGTCAGGTCGGCAGATAGGTGCCTCTGTCCCCTGCACCTACATGATACCTACACTATCTTCTACCAAGTCTTAGTCACAATGACACTATGAAAATTGGACATAACTGATTTGATTCTACACTGCAAACTAGATCACCTGAAATAGGAAAAGCCCAAACCGATCAGGTGATCTGCAAGAAAAGGCAAAGTTAGCAGATACAACAGAATATGCCTAAAAGGACTTCTGATAAGAGGCCCTAATCAGTACAAACAACTCCACACACACACCCACCTACCCACAAACCCAATACACATGCAAGAATTAGACAGCAAGATCATATAGAGCATTAGCTATTTTGATGAAAATAGGACAGACATGGACCTCAGATTCTTCTATCTTGAGTTAGCAGAGAACTCATCTCTGGACAGATGGTCTGGATAATCAGTTAGTAAAACCTATAACCAGGTGACTAATGACAGCAACACCATGTTGTTGAAGAACTGGCAATAGCTGCTCTTTTTTATTACTACACCAAATTTGAGGGGAAGCATTATGTGACAGGTTCAATTTTGCTACAGCAAAGCCTGATAACAGAAAAGATAGAATCCATGAAGCAGTAAAACAGCATCTCATGTACCCATCTAATGCAGACAGCAAATGATTTAAAGAAAAGTTTGTAATTTGAAGGCTCATTAATTATACTTTCACTGTTTTATGCAGTTGGAACTTAACAGTTGCACTCTAGCACAAGAGGTCTTTAAGACAGGGGAGGCTTTTTGAAACTAAGCTTCTATACCCATTCAGTGACATGGGCCACTGCCAAATATTTTGCCTCCAAGTGTGACATACCTTAAAACTTAGGACTTAGGAAGAAAGCATAAAGACTACTCATGCTAATAGAAAAAATCTGTTCTATTTATGCTTTTAGCTTTATGGGCTTTATATCAGCATATCTGGTGGCAAAATAAAATGCATAAGTAGTACCTTATTAGATAAGGTCAAAGTACTTTTTGGCACTTCAGTCAATATATGAAATGGATTTTGAGAGAAGGGAAACATTAGTAACTGATTTTGATTCTAATCAGTCTGAAATTACTTGGAGATTGAATGGAGACCCATGAAAACACTATACATGTTTAGATTGGGTAATTTACTATTACATGAGAGAAATGAGCAACATTGTGCTTCAATATTTATGAAAGAGGAACAGAAGGAATATTTTGCATGCAGCTGTCACCCAGAGGCCAATGAACTTTCACGTACACAGAAGGAAAGAAAGGGGTAAGAAGGTATAGCCATGATCACTGTGTACTTACTATTACACCTTGGAAGTAAATGCATCAGATGAAAGATTTTTTCCTTTAAACAAAAATATGCAAGCTCTGATACCGAGTAACTGCAAAAAGAGGAACCCCCAGATGAACTAGCTCTATCCTACCAAAGCCTCCGATTATTGCAAACACAGCTATAAAAGCCTGAAGAAAATACTTCAGCAACAGATAGGAAAGTCCCAACAAGCAGTAGTCCACAAAGAAACTTTGTAACTACACAGTATGAGAAGTGAGACCTTTTGTCCATTCTATATATAGTTTTCCCTTTTAAAGTAGGAGTAACATTCCTGAAGGTAGACTAGAGCCCTATTAATATAATAGGCACAAAACTCCACATTTTTCCTCCTTCCAAGATGGAAGGATATTCAAGTTTCTGAATAGTAGTAATTTGACTCTAGATGTGATCTTTACTAGCTTATATTAAATGACTCAGTTGCTTCCAGCAACATTTCTAGGGAGAAAGAGAAGTGTAACAGAGTAGATCTAGTGTCTTGTACTCAAGAATTGAATTTTAAATGTAAATATCACCAGGAGGGGCTTGCATAGTGCTCCTGATGACGTGACATGAAAGTGAAGGAATGCTAAAAAAAAAGATTGAGAAACTTCTTTATTGATCATTTAGCAACAACTAAGGTGAGTTTAATTCTTCCAAAGCTAAATAACTCAAAAGGATAGTGGTATACAAAATGCACCATTACATTGAACTGTACATTTCCATGATGCTCTGCTGTTTATATCATTTAACAAAGGCATTTGCTGAATTGCTTGAATGCTCAAAAGCAATCACAAGCCAGCTGACCTCACTTGACCACAGAATTTCTTATGCAAAGCTTCCTTATGAATTCGGGGAGTAGCAGCAGGTCTGAAGAAAGGCAGCAGTTTTGACTTATTACACTGTTATTATCCAAATTATTTACAAATGAAGAGATAAACAAGAGTTAGTTATGCTTAAAAAGAATACTTTAACCTTCAGAAGGCTTCAAGCCATTTATTACCTGGAAAGGTCTTCTCTTGAAGAAAGATATCATGTACCAAATACTTGACTGCACAAAGCCTATCCAAAGCCATGTTAAGAGACTGTTCAATTACCAAGATCTGTCCCATGGAATGGGAAACTAACCTAGATAAAAAATAATAATTTAAAAACCCACATGATAAAGCAAGCATGTAAAACAATGTCATCATTTTTCCGTCAAGTTTAGACTATAGTGTAAAAGTTTTGCTTGAATTCCACTCCCACTGTATATTCAGCCTATCTCCTCAGTTTAATTAGTGCCAAACTCCCACCTCTGTTTCCTACACTAACTACTACCTTCCTCAGATATGAATGTGCAGCCCATCTATTTTGCTATCAATTTACAGGATGTATAGTCAAAATCTAATAAGATGGGACGCAATTGTGTTTTCTAGATTCAAATGAAGTGTCTGCACTCTGAAAATTGGCAGAGATGCCCTCTGTTAGGTTCCTCTCTACACTGGTAGAGTATCATAGGGGCTGGGCTGCCAGTGGTAGTGCCCTCTTATCTGGGGCAATAGCTCATGCCACTATTGGAGTCAGGGCAGCATCTGCTGATGATAGTTAACCTTCACTCATCTTTAATTGCTCTCTAGCTTATCTAGAGACAGTAAAGCCTTATACATAATTGTTAATCTATTAATTAGCAATAAAAAGCATATGAACTTGTTCTAAGCTTCCACTTTTTCAGCAATACCCAGAACCCAAACAATTCAACTACAACAGAGCTTAAAAAGAAATCCTGAAAAAAAGTCATACTGAATTGCAAACTACCTGCCATCTCCAAGAACCAGGTTTCTTCTTTCCACCAAATCTTCATTAAGATGCTATTGTTAAGAACACTATGTAAACAGCTGCATTCTGCCATTTAGTATAACCAAACCATGCCAGTAAATAAGCAGCTATTATATTGCCTCACCTCTAACTTCACCAGAAACGCGCTTGCATCTCAACTTTTCTTTTGAGAAAAAGCTGACTTATGCAAATCTCCTTTTTTGCTCTACAGACGCAGCTAGAGCAACCATAACCAATGACTATCTAGGAACAGCTCTTCTAAAGCTATATGATGCTTGTGTTAACCATAACAAAGCTCAACTCCTCCATACTGTAGACCTGCAACAAAATCAGATAGGGAGGGAAAAAAATCTTCAGGTCAGACAGCTTTTTTGAAGAAATGAGACACCCTCTTCTCCCTGTGTTTGACTACTGTACCCATATACCTGGAAAACAGGTGTAAGCAAGTAAGCATCAACAAGTATGACTAGAGGATTTTGTGATAAGAGATCACTTCAGTAAGAATACAAGATTCAGGAACATACCACTGTGTAGCCACTTCCTTCTGCAACATCCAAACGAAGGACTGTAACTTATAACAGATCTTGGAGTGAGGGGGGGGAGGGGTAGGAGATTGCTGTAACACGCTTCTGCTGCTTTTTCAGCCCAAGAGCCATCACTTGACTTAAAAAGTAACATACCTTTGAGACCTGTAGGCATCTCAAAGCTGTGAAACAATATAACTTCAGACAAGACAGCATCTTTGAAACACTATCTGCTGCAACTAAACTGAATGCACAGTAACAAGGAGTTCAGTCATCTGAACTACGGAATCCTGTTAGCAGGAGTTTGTAGGTACTCAGGTGTCATTTATGCTCTCTGCTGCACCTTAAGAGAAAGGTTTAAAAGACAAATGAGTAGGAGCTCTAACTTTGCAGATGTTAAGTGGGTCCTTTGAAAACTGCTTCCCAGAATATAGTTAAAGCCATTTCACACAAAGGGAAGGTCCTTAGGGGGTTACAACTGCACAGAGCAAGCTCAAGTGCTGTGTTTTCAGTTTGACAAAACATTGATGGTCAGACTCTTAATAGATGCATGTAGCCTTCTACATGATAAACATGACTACTGATCAGGGTACAGCTAATAAGCATGCTAGTTTTGTTTCATGACTAATGAAAGTATCTTGGTAAGTTACACCAAGTCTTCCTTCAAATGGTTTTTGAGCAGAAGCACAAAGTCTCTAGAAATAGAAGCGACTCCTGCATTAGCTAAAGTCTCCTGCTGCTGTCCCATTGTATACTGAGGCTATATCCTGATGATTCTTCTATCCAAACAGATAATTCCACATATACCACAGATAATTCTCCTCAGCACATTTCTCCTGACTTAAACAAAATCCAAAAATCAACATTTGTTATGTTTTTTGGGATTTTTTTAGTTTACTTATATTAATTTGAGCACAAGGATGGCATTCTATTTCACTACTACCCCCTCAGCATACAATGGTGATGTTAACAAGATGACTATCATACACTACAAAAACAGCAGAATTTTGTTACTAGAAGAGTTTTGATTGATTCTAGAAAAAGGTGAAACAATCACTAGTGTTCTTCCAACACACTCTTCCCACCCCCAGGATCCAAAAAGCGTTTCAAGGAATATACAAGATGCCTTAGAAAACTTAGCTCATCCACCACATGAGAAAGTCCTTAGCTGCTCCATTTCCCATCAGAGCTGTCAAACATCCTAGAAAGCAATGTTATGCAAGGACTGAACAAGTTACATTTTGGAATCAATTGATGATTAGCATAATTGGCTCCTTTTGTATCACCTACATTTAAAAGTTCTGTAAGATAGAGACAAAAGAGCGATTCTGAACATTGTATAACTGAGAATACAAGGTAATCCCTTTCTCTCTGAAAAATAATTAGAACCCAAAGTGGTTAACTGTAATAAGGTGTTTTGTTGTTGCTGCTGTTTTAAACAAACTTCCAAAGCCTTTTCAGTATGCACTTAGCTTCTTAAAAGGTGAAATTTAAGAATTCTAGAAAATAAATTGACTTATCTTAAGGAGAAAGAAGAGATAGATTGATGTTTATGTTAAAGTCTATTTCAGAGCACTGCCCCCCCATTACTGATCTCATTAAGAGCTGAAGCATAATAGAAAAGGTAGCCCCACTGCTTGAGCACTAGTGTCATTTCTTATAATGAAGAGAACCCAAAACATCATTCAGCTTTAAATTAACATCTTGAAAAAAAAAACCCTACCATAAAATAAGTTAAGAGTGAGACCAGCAGAAAATGCAGGAATATTCTAATCGACTTGGGACTCGCAAAGCTAAAGTTTAGTTACAAGAAGTTGCCTAACAGATTTACTTCTTGAAGACCTGTCACAGCCAGTTCTTGACTTGAAGTGTCTAGTCTATTCTCCAATGAATATCATTTTCAATATCAGTCAGGCAACATTTATTTTACACCAAGTATTTTGCTTTTAATAAACTATAAGGATATATAGAAAGTCTGCAGCCATAAGTTTTACCTTCCTCAAATATAAAGCTAATTCAGCAGGCATCCCCTAAAATATCATGAGAACAAGCCAAGCTCATATCTTTGTAAATAGTATTAAAATTAAATTTGTAACAATTTGACATAAAGCTTTATCCTGTCCTCTCATCACTTCTAATATTGCACATTCCAGTGGAAGAATATTATTAACAAGAAATTTACATGATACTCATAACATCATAAGCTTTTATACAAAGGCTCTTGTTTGAATTCATCCCTTGGACCCATACCATTCTTCAGAAATCTCATGCAAATTTAGCGTGAAGAAAGGATCTGTGCACTTGGGGTGCAGGCACAAGAACCACTGTTTCTGTGAAGTCACATCCCCTAGCTGGTATTCAAAAGCACAAATAGCATGGTATTATTTACCCCATTGTAGAGGCAGGGCAATGTTTACTCAACCTAAAAAATAATAGATAAACATAACCTGTAGTATTTTGAAAGCAAGCAGAAGGAGCTACAGAAGAGACTGGTAAGCTGAATTTGTGGCCTGTGATTCAAGTTGATGAGTATAGAAGCAAAAAGGTTGAACTCTGATAAGTAGGGTTTCAAACACAGGAGTGTGTGTGCGCACATATAAAACCCACACTCTGAAGTCTTAAAATTAGCTAGATTTGCAATTCAAGACATTAGAATGTTTTTTCATATACTAGTGTGATATTTGTGAGCTGCAAACCATAGATCTTGAACTGATCTGTTTGAAGTAGAAGCAAGCAGTGTGCTGTTTAATTGAGAATTGCTCAGTGGATCATGCAGCTCCTTTAATGTTGCTACACTGCATTTGAAAAGCAGCTTCAAGTCTTATAATGCAAATTGAAAGGACTGAAACTTTAATGATAACTCAGAAGTAAATGGTGAGGAGTTGGTACTTGATGATATTCTGTGCTAATTCCTTTAGTTCTTATCACTAGAGATCACTGCTATGTAAGCATAGGTCATAGTGCAGTGTCATGAATTGAGTGCACAGGTATATGTTCCTAGCCAAATTCAGCAGCAAATTAAAACATGTTGCTTTAAACTCTTGTGAGGTTACCAGAACTCAATTGAAAGGTGATAATTTGTGAAGTTGCAGTCACTTTCTTTGATAGATGCATAAATTTAAAGTTTGGGACCAGTCAGCTGGTGCCAGTCTTCTCAGAACTCAGACACAGCTGTTAGCATAGCAGGGGTGCAAAGGGGCCCAGAAACTCTGCTCAAGACAACATACAACTGCTTGAGACAGTACAATGGTGACAGCATGCCACAGGGTACAGTCCCTGGCACCAGCTGGTGCAGCTGCCCTTAGCACACAGGCCCCAATCAAGATAGAACTCCAGAGGAAGGGTGCAGCTGTCCAGGTCTCAGCCTGCAGAGAACACCTGGTGCCTCCGCCCAGAGGAGGAGTATGAAAATGGCCTTGTCTGTGGGAGGTGTGCTCTGATCTAGGCTCTTTCACCTGGCAACTCAGTGTCTTCAAAAGGAGATGAGCAGACTGCATAGTATCAGGAAAGACAAACAGGAGATTAACAGGGTCTTCACACAGATCAGAGCCCCAAAAGGGAATGAAGGAGGGACAGCCAAAGACTATGCTCAAAGAAACAGTGGATAGAGACTCCCAGGATAGAGGGGGCTAGAAATTCATCGCTTCTGGTAATAGAACAAAGGCCCCTTCTGTAACTGCAGATCTGCAGACAGAACAAGTACAGTGCCCTGGGAAGAAGTGAAGAGGAGGACCTTGCATTGGTGGAGGCATCAGAGCCAGCTGATCCTCAACTAAGTGCCCACAACAACAGGAAAAGAAAGGTGATGCCATTGCAGACTCCCTCCTGTTAGGGAGGGAGGCATCCATCTAACCCACTTGAATTAATGTCTCAGGAGGCTTGTCAGGGGCTCAAATCCAGGATGCTGCACAAACTGCCAAGACTCATCCAACCATTGAACTATTACCTTTTGCTGCTCACCCATGTGGGCATCAATGCTGCTAGGGGTGACCCTGAGTATATCAAGAGTGACTGCAGGGCTCTGGGGCAAGGGTGAAGGGCATGGGGACCCAGGTGTTCTCCTCAATCCTTCCAGGGAAGGGGAAGGGCTCAGGGAGGAGTGGATACATCCAGCAGCTCAATACCTAGCTGCATGGCTGATATTGCAGCAGCACTTTGGCTTCCATGACCATGGGATACTGAAGAATGTGGACTGCTGAACATGGACAAGATCCACCTGATAAAGAGGGATAAGAGGGCCTCTGCCAAAAGGCTCACTAACCTTGTGAAGAAGGTTTTAAGCTAGGTGTGTTTGGGGAAGAGCTGTCATAACCTGAAGAGAAGTGAAGGCATGGGGGGCAGTGAGGAAGCATCTGGGGGACAACACAATAGGGAAGGCGCTCTCATTCCCCTTGTGAAAGCAGCCCAACTGGAGGCCCATCTCTATTGCCTGTACACAGAGACATGCAGCATGAGAAACTAACAGGAGGAATTAGAAGTCCATGCATACAGTTGCAGAGTTCTGACCTCATTGGGATTAGAGACATGGTGGGATGGCTCTTGTGATTGGAGTGCTGCAGTGGATGGATACAGGCTCTTTAGGAAAGACAGGCCAGGAAAGCAAGGAGAAGGTGCTGCACTCTATGCAAAGTGCCTAGAGCTTTCCCTCAGAACAGGATCAGAGGACAGACCAACACAAGCAATATTGAGGTGGGCATCTGCTATAAACCACCTGATCAAGAAGAAAATGCAGATGAAGCCCTCTTTAGACAGATAGAGGGCTAAAAATTGCAGGCCCTGGTACTCACAGAGGACTTCAACCACCCCAATATCTGCTGGAAGGGCAGTAGGGCTGGGCACAAGCAATCCAGAAGATTCCTGGGGTTGAAGCAAACTTCTTGACAGGTGATCCATACACTGACTAGGGCAGATGCTCGCCTGGACCTATTATGAACAGGGAAGAAGAGGCCACGGGCTTGACAGCCAAGGGCAGACTTAGCTGCAGAGGCCATGAGATGGAGTTGAAGATCCTGAGAGAAGTGAGCAAAACAAGTAGAATCACAACTCCAGACTTTAGGACAATAGACTTTTGTCTTGTTCAGGGATCTACTTGGCAGGATCCCCTGGAAGACTGCCCTGGAGGGCAAAAGGGCTCAGGAGAGCTGCTTGATCTTCAGGGACAACCTCCTCAAAGCACAAGAACGGTCCATACCAACACACAGGAAGTCAAGCAAGAGTAGAAAAAGGCCACCATGGATGAACAGGGAACTCCTGACTGAGCTCAAACACAAAAAGGAAGTACACAAGGTGGAAGCAGGCAAGGGCCACCTAGGAGAAATACAGAGACACTGCTTAAGCATGCAGGGATGGAGTTAGGAAAGCCAAAGTTCAGCTGGAGTTGGAACTAGCGAGGTATATAGAGAGCACCAAGAGGGGCTTCTGTAAATGCACAAGCAGACAAAGGAAGGCTAAGAAAAATGTGGGCCCACTGCTCAGTTAGGCAGGGCACCTAGTGACCAAGAACACAGAAAAGGATGAGATATTAAATACCTTTTTTTGGTCTGTTTTCACTGGTAAGGTTTGCCCTCAGGCCTCCCAGGTCCCCAAGCCTACTAGCAGAGCCTGCAGGAGTGAAGCAGTACCCACAGAAGATTGAGTTGGGGGGGGCAATTAAGCAAATTGGACATATACAAGTCCATGGGACCATAGGGGATGCATCCAAGGTGTTCAGGGAGCTGCTCTCATTGTGATCAGGAAAGGTTCCTGATAACTGGAAAAAAGGCAAACATCTCCTTGCTCTTTTTGAAGGTGGGTGTAAGATTCAGAGAACTACAGGCTAGTCAGTCCTTGGGAAAAACTGGGTGGAAAACTGGATGGACCACTGGGCTCAAAGGGTTGTGTCAGCTGTACAACATCCAGCTGGCAGTCAGTTAAGAGGGGCATAACTCAGCCATCAATACTGAGGCCAACACTGGTTAATATCTTCATTAACAGATCCAGACCATAAGACAGATCACTCTCAGGAATTTCACTGACAACATCAAATTTGTAGATACACTGGAGGGCAGAGCTGCTGTTCCGAGGGACTTAAACAGGCTGGAGGAATAGGGTGACAGGAACCTACTGTAGGAATTGCTACTAGAAGTGTAACAAGCTACAAGAGAAATGCAGAGAAAACATTTGAAGTGTGAGAAGTTGAAGAAAATTCCCTGTACATCCCTAGAGTCTTGCTTCTATGACAAGATATACTAGCTACTCCAATACAAAATGGATCTATAGTGAACCTGTTCAAGTACCTCTGCTGGAGGAGAGGGGAGTACTCATCTTTGTGGAAACAGGATATCACTAGGGATGCCATTATGTTGATTTTATCAGGGTGACAGTCTTCAAAAACCGTGAAAGTCAGTAACATTGCTAACCAAGTCAAGATAGATTTTACTGAAACAGAAGTCTCATGCATTAGCTCTAAGGTAACATAGTTCTAACCTGACAACTTGATTATCCTTAAAGGCAGCACTAGCGTGTGAAAATCTTCGAAGGTCTGTCAAGTCTTTGATTGAAGTCTCAAAAAAAAAAAGTTACATCAGAATTCATTTTTATTCAGAAAGCTGACCTAGAATCATTAGGTACTGCTGTGATATATCCTACAAGCTCCTAAGAAAGAGGAAACATTCAGATTGATGTGTGTTGAGCAAGAAGCCCAGGGACTTCCAGCACGTGAACAAAAAATGCTACTACTGCTGAAGACATGTACGAATCTCCAACATTGACAGTTTGAAGGGTGAAATGCTTTCACTGGGTTCTCATAAGGTACTGAGATCATTCTGATGAGCAAATGATTTAGCTTTAATCCGTCTATGGAAGAGTCCCAGAAAACAGATGTATATTACATTAGTACTATGAAGTGCAGTACTTGACAAATCATTCTGTTTTTCAGCAAGCTAGTTGTTCTGATATCCAGAAAATTCCAATATAGTCTTTTTAGAAAGAAAGAAAATGTTCCAGTTTTAAAACAAAAAAGTCCTCAATTATGCTTTTTATTTGGAGATCAGCTCATCAGTTTGGGTTAGCCCAGGGAAGAAAAAACAGTTTACCCATTTTAAAAATAGCTTCTTTTGACATCAGCAGCATGACTCGCTTAACCAGACAACTTAACTGAAGCACAGAACAAATACTTGCAGGCATAAAGTCACAAACAGGAAGTATTGTTACCTTTCCAGTTTTAAGACTCATCCTGGAAACTTCTGAAAGCCCAAAACAAAGGGTTTACTCTTCTGAAAGTCCTCAGCAGATACAGAGACTGCTAAGCAGAACTACCTGGATCAGCATAAGATAAGTGATTTCACCTCCACCTGCTTGAAAAAAATTCTTTCAAGAGAAGCTTGAAATAGAACAAATTATGCAGTTTGCTATGAAACAGCAGAGTAAACACCGTTAGGCCTTTTAATAACATTAATCAACAATATTCAGAAAAGTCACTACAACACACAACACTGACACACTTGAGACAACAAGTCTCCATTGACACTGTTCTGGATCCACATATCAGACTTGTTTAAAAAGCCCAAGTTGTCCAGACAGAGTAGTCCTAAAGCTCATGATTAGAATAACACTTGCTAAGTCAGCTTATTTGCTGTTACACATTCTTCCCACAAGCACATGAGTCAATTTAAAGCACAAAGGGAATAACACACAAAGTCTCTAGGCCACATCAGATCAAGTTGAACAACTAAGGATTTTAAACAAGAATTATGCAAATAGATAAAGTTAAAATACCTGATGTTAAGAACAGAAGAACAATCCCATCCTCCGCTCAAAAAAGCGCCACCACCAGAATTCAAGTGTCTAAACAAATTGCTCCAGAAAGATCAGACCTGGAGTCATCTTAGGTGTAAAGTTGTCTTCACTCACATTGGGTTTAAACTCAAGATTTTATACTCTAGTCCAGGCCCGAATCATGCATCCTGCCAGCAAGATGCAGTCTGACAAGCAGCATCTTTGGTCCACAGCACTGCTCAAGTGAGAAATTGTTCGGCCTGCCAGAATTTTCTTATCTTATCTCAGCATGCTGCTGTGCAGCAGCTGGCAAGAACTGCTACCTCTCACATACTTGGCAGGCACACACACACAAACAGGGCAGCCACCATCAACTAGTTCAACAAGGAGCTAGTCCCCTACCTTATGCACATTCAAAAGCGTAACAAAGATTTGACAAATGAAGGATTGTAGTAGTAGAGGGCTGCAAATACAGCATGCACATGGTGAAGAAGTGCTGAGAAGACAGGGAGCTGAAGAGTTTCACAAAACAAGCAATCCTATTTTGTCAAATACAGAAGTTGCAGTGGCCTATTCATTCAAGCAGGGCTCCCTGGATCAAGACAGTTGTGCTGAAGCAGCAGACACATGGAATTCCAGTTCCTCCCACTCAAAATTTAGGCAAGGGAGAATTCCACTGTTACTAGAACATTTAAGGTTTCTGGTACCTTTCTACATTGTGGATAAAAAAAAAAAAAGTAGCCATTTTCCAGACTAATTCCCCCCCCCCCCCCCCCCCAAAATTGTACTCTCTTGCTTCAAGAATATGAAGAAAAAGAATGAACACTTGCCTAGTTTAGTTCCTCTCTCATCTCCATGTATAGTACTTCATAAGAACAGGCAGCAACACTTTCTAGGGTCCCAGATTGCAGGAATATACAGATCATGCTCTCCCCCCATGTTTCTGTAAAATTAGTTTAGCTATTTGAGAATTAGCTTTACATTAAAACAAGTAAAGAGGAGATTTAGGGCTTTAGGGCTCGAGAATAAACTAGCACTGTTCATTGACAGAGCAATGGTGACAAAAGACCTGGAAAAATTGCCAATCTAGACTCAACCAAAAAACAAAGTCTCAAATTTCAAGTTCATGCACATGAAAACCGTTAAAGGTTTTGCCACAGTATGAGAACAGAATTCCAGCAATTCTGCTTTCTGCAAGAGACTAGTATGGTTTAGGAGTTCCATATTTGTATAGCAGAGCCACGCTCAAAGACAAACTACTACATAGGCTAAAAAGTCCCATTTAAACATTCTAATATTTAGACATGACTTCTGCTGCTGTTCCCATTGAGGACACAGGTTATCCATACCTTGATTACTGGAAGAACTCAAAATGATTACAGCAAGCATAAGAGTATCACTAACTGACCAGTATTCCAGACATACTCTGACAGACCACCTAGGCACAGGAGGGGAGGGGGGGCAGGACACACTCACCTTCTCCATCTCACTCCAAAAGCCTCAAGTAATTGCTTGGTTAGACTACAACAGTGCATTATAACTAGGTATTTTCCTTCAGGCTCTACACAACTGGAGAGCACTTGAAAATTAAGTCATCTGGCTGACAACTTAGTGCTCCTCTTGAGCTTTCAGTGATTATATGTGCATATAGGGTATTTTTTGAGTTATGGCCAATATTGCAGGAGTTATCACTGCTGTAGCATTTAACATGTTAAAGTTAAGTTTCTTTAATAGCATCATGATTTCTAACTCAATGCAAGTCTTATTTTCTGCTGCAAGCAATCCAGAATCCTTTGCATTTGTTAGCACAGCTCAAGGAAAGCAGTGCAGACAGAACAGGCAGAAAATATTTCTGTATTAACAAGTCAAAATTAACTCCAAACATATTGGCTACAGCTGCATAACAAATTTTCTGGAAACGCTCAGCTCCAAGGCAAGCCTTTCAAAGCCCTAGTCCTAGGCACCTGTTAATCTATGCACTGCATTTTACATCCAAATGACAAACTAATAGGACAACACTCCTGAATATCTAATGAATTAGCATCTGCAGAAGGCAAGATGAAACATAGAATTAAGCAAGACAAGCCAAACCATAACAGTTTCCATAAACTTGGAGAGAAGGAAAAGAAATGTGATTAACCCTTCACCTTTTGTAGCAAAAGTGCCTGTACATCATACTTCTACAGTATCTAGACTGCAAATGCAAGTAAATTTTCAAGGTCACAAAATTCATTTAGCTGAAAAATTGGATCTTGAGAGACTAAGAAGTTGACAACCTAAAGAAATCCCATCACAATATTATAGATATCCATTAGCAATGGAAGAGCCAAGCAAGAGCACACGTTTTGGGGTGAGGGTTCAGACTATGAACTGGCACATGAACTTCTGAGAGAAGTTATGGGCTTGTTTTGCAGACTTGATCCAATATATTAGTTGGGAATGTTTTTGTTGTTCCCCAAATTTACTCTGTCTTCATGTTTAGAAGGCAGAAAGCTTTTTCAAAGGATCCTGGTGCAAGCAAAAAAAAATCATTAGATGGGGAGCACCTGGATCTTTGTATTACCTAGTGCAGTCCAGGAACTGTACTGAGTTTCAGCTATACATGTCTTACTACAAAAAAACACAACTATTTCTAGGCTAGATCTTTAAAATGCATCCTACCTTGTCTCTTAGATGAGGCAGGCTTACATGCCAAACAGGAAGTAAGTTCTACAAGCCCAGAAGACGACAGGCTGGGTCTCCGCCCAGAAGACGACAGGCTGGGTCTCCGCCCAGAAGACGACAGGCTGGGTCTCCGCCCAGAAGACGACAGGCTGGGTCTCCGCCCAGAAGACGACAGGCTGGGTCTCCGCCCAGAAGACGACAGGCTGGGTCTCCGCCCAGAAGACGACAGGCTGGGTCTCCGCCCAGAAGACGACAGGCTGGGTCTCCGCCCAGAAGACGGCTTGTTTGTTGACAAGACAGACAATTAGAGGATTTTTCAAACAAAAGAAGCATTATTACAATGAGAGATAATTACAAAAGATTTGAAGCAAAGAAAACCGCTATTCTCTCCAAGTTCACAGAACCTGACTTCAACTGTTTTCTGAAATGAAACAGTCTAAAGCTTCTGCAAGAAAGTTTCAAGGAATTCAATGTAGGTAACTAAAACTAGTCAAGCACTCTTGATAAGAGTGGCAGAGACCTCAAGTCATGTATAATCTTCTGCTATGGGAAAAACCAAGTGGTTTTTTTCCAACTGTACAGCCAAATCCCCACTTAAGTAATGAACAGGCAAAAAAAAAAAAAACAAAAACAAAACAAAAAAAAAACACACACACACACGCATTTTTCCCCATAAGAAGCTACCAGTAACTGCGATAACCGAATCACATTTGTTGCCATTGTTGCCTATTGAAGCTAGGGAAGTGAAAGACCTCCTGAGGTCCCTTCCAACCTAAATTATCCTATGATCCTAAGCTGCAACATAGGAAATTCTAATTAGAGATTTAGGAATGAGAAGTAGATATTTTCTCAGCATCCTTCATACCAGCATGGCAAGACCATGTTATTTATGGTGACACAGGACAGCCTTTATGTACCAAGTGCTAAAGCAATGTCTCAAAATAATCCAGACCCAGGATTTCATACAACAATATCCTTCACTTCCTCAAACTTTAAATACAGATTTAAAATATACAAGTACATGTGACCAAGACCCAGTCATTATGTTCCACCAGAAACAATGCCATCATTCCCCCTCCCTCATGGCTACCAAAGGAAAAAAGTCAAGATACATTGCAACTGCCTTCCAACTATTTCCTAACACATATGCCAGCATCTCTCTAGATCTTGATGAGACATTGATATAAGAATCTATGGTTGACATGATCTTTCAGATAAAAATCACCTACAATAGTTTCATTGTCTTTTTTTGACATTATTACTATTTGTCTAGGTATGACATTAAGGAAAGAAACAAGTTGGTTTAAGAATAGTTTTGTTTTTAATCTATCTCAGGAGTTGATCAAGTTGTACATTTGTTTCCTCTCTCATGGCAGGCATGTTACCACTGCACATGAAACGGGACTTTCAACCAACACACTGCAATTCAAAAACATTCTTACCAGCAGCGTGATGCAAGCATTGTATTCATCTTGTATTCATTGCCTTGTACAGAGAAGTGACTGAAAAATTCTGTTTGCCAAACTAAGTATTAAGTGGCAGCTATCCCTTTCCTTTGTATCCTCTATACATATTGAATACGTGCATCTTTGAGAATCAAAAAGAGAGAAGCTACTTGGCCATGTAATACTTGAACCAAAGAAATGAGTCGGGTAAAACATGAGCCAGGATCTTACAAGTTTGTCGTACTCATTTAGTGGCCCGTTCCTCAAAAGGAGTTTGATAAATAATCTAATCTTAAACCTGTATAATTATAGAAATTAAACTGGAATTTGCTTTGAAAACTAAAGGGAGAGGATAAAGTGGAATAAAGCTAAGTGTTATTTGATGCTTTTAAACACATAAGAACACACAAGACACTAAATCAACCATTCATAGCAGGCAATAAGAATGAAATTACATTGCTTTGTAGAGACTAGAACCTCCTATCTATTGCAGGACAATAGTTTGCTGAAACTGGTAGTTTTGCACTATGTAATGCACCTGATTGATGCAAATACATCTGCATTGTCAAAAACCACTTAAGATAAATCCCAAAAGTCAATGCATTTCAGATTTGGTTAGCAACTGGAGATGAGCAACAGTCATGTCCCAATTTTTAAGATACTCTTCTTGTTGAATGCTAGTCTCTACGCATAGACTCTCATCCACATCTTTTAAATTCTTGATTAGCCCCATGGTTTAATCTTCTGAACATTAGAGCAGCAATTAACTGGTTATAATTCTTGCCAAGAATGACAGTGCTTTCCCATTACAGCTGAGCAAGCATATTTTGCTTCAGCTACATTTGATGCCCCATACATCTTTTTAATAGCATCACCAGTAAGTTGTGCCTGTGAGCTGCACACTCTTTGATAACCAATAGAAAGTGAGGCAGCCGTTGTAGTTTTGCCCTTTCTGCATTTCAGCTCCCTCCCCTACCTCCTTAACAACCAAAACAGTAAATAAACAGTAAAGGGAAACAAACCATACATAGTTCTTTGCATTGTGTTGCCTATCACTCAAAATAATCAAGAAATTGTTCAAATAAATTCCACTTCACAGAAAAAGGGGCTAAGCATTATTGAAACTACTAGCATAGCCCTTTAAAAACAAGGCTCCAGACTGCCCATATTTAAATAGCTGCTCATGTGAAAAAGTTCTATGGTTCTTACTTTTTCTCTACTAGGCTTTCCAGAAACATGGAGGCCTCCCAAAGCTCAACTTGGCTGAGCCTGGAACTGTACACACAATTTCAAGAAAACCCAAGAACAAGTTAAAATGCAGCCTTAAATCCATTTTGGTGTTATGGATGAGACTACAGACTTGACCATTAAACAAAGAGTCAGAGGACGATTTAGTTCCAGGTGAGAGGATGCCTTAGGCAAGGATTTGGAACAAGATGTTAGTTTTCTCCCTTGATCCCTCTGAATCTCACCACACTAGTGGGCTTTTTTTTTTTTTTTTTAATATATAGAAAAGATGACATCAGAGTATGTCGGGGAGTAACACTTTCTGCCAATGCAGATGGTTTAGCATTTCTTGTTCTCTTCCTCAGAGAATGCTTCATTGCAGAGCTAGAGAACCTGCCCCAAGCTCCAATGCCTTTTCTCAACTGTATTTTTTCTTATTCAGCCACGTAGATAATACCAAAATTCCTAAGAAATCTCTATTAGAAGAGTACCATTTTTCCAACAAACAGCTCTTTGCTCTAAGACATCTGTATGAAGTTTTGCTTATTGAAGGAAGTACAAAAGTTGAGCCAGATGATGCATTCAATAGTGAAGACGACCAACATGAATTAGCCAGAGAGACAGGCAGACTGATCCTTTGCTTCTCAATTCTCATCCTGTAGTTTAGTCTATAATAAAATGTATTTCAACTTCTGTGGGAAAGTCATAAATGTTTCCTTTAACTTTCTATAGATTAAAAGTATTTAGCCAGTATCTAGCACTCATGGCAGCTCATTTAAGGTGACCATCTTTAATAGTCTAACACAGAAGTTAAACTAGCATCATCCTGAAATTGATGCCTAACTTCCTTGGAAGAGTAAAACAAGGAAAATCCCCCCCCCCTGTTCTGAACTGCAGAAAGGAAGACTTGCTTAGGCTGGAAGATTTGTAAGTACTCATTCAGCCTCTGCATGAAAGATAAGGGAGGAACCTTACAACTCTTTCACTCAGTCTTAAGCATTTAGCCCTATCAGTAGCTCTCTCTGGAACTGTACCAATTACATCTTATACAAGACAATTAAGCTTGTTTCCTGTATTGTGCATTCATGAAGAAAAGGAGGTGCAATCAATTTACAAGGATCGCTCTCAAATGTTACATCTAACAACTTAATGAACTCGAACACTTGAGGAAAAAAACAAAAAAAAACCAACACATACACCCAACAGATGCTCCTGGTTCTCTTAGCAGCTTGTGAAGTTTAAGATTTCTCAAACAGCAAGAAATAATGAAGTAGAGTCTCAGCAGACATGTCTCTAAAATAACATTTATTGAAGTTACAAACATTTAGTAGGTTGCTAGAGTTAACAACTCCAAGACAGACTTGAAATAAATAACAGCCAGAAGCATAAAACTTGAATTTTTTGTTTTAAAGGGGGATCCAAAACAAATCCAGCATAATAAAGATCAAATACAGAGTGCAGCTATACTAATTTTATACTCAGTTCAGAGAATATAACACCCCAAAAATCTCTGAGTATTTCCAACATCTTTCAGTAGTCAATATTGGAAATTGAGAAATGAATAGTCTCTGCACTCCAGCTAAGCACGCAACAGCAATACTTGAATATATTACCAAGGGGATTATCAGGCATGGCATGTTGTCTACATGACATTGTTCAGACTATTAGTGGAATAGCATGCCTACATTCCTTTAATCCCTTAAGTACTCACCAGCTTCATAGCTTAAAAACAAAACCAAACCAACCAAAAAAACCTCCAAACAATTCCCCCCCCAAAAAAAAAAAAGAAACAAAAAACCAACCAAGCAGTGGTCCCCTTATTTTGTGGGCATAACTTACATACCTTAGACTTTCATGCAGGAACTTGTAGCCTTGCAGTCCAGTAAATATAATATTGCCATTGCTTGTAACAGGCTACCGAGTTTGCATTAAGCTAACACCACAGGCCTCAAGACCTGTCAGACTTTGTCTGACCTTGTCTTGGCCTGACTGGAGATTTGTTTTAGCTAATAGCCACCTGCTCATTATCTACATTGTTTTAGCTTTTGGTTAGCTTTGTAACATTGTGTTTCACCACACAATTGCACATGTCACTTTTGTAACTAATAGCTAGAAATAACAAGTAGCTGTTTTGCTTAGAATTAACTATGCATAACATTAGAATAAAATGCAGCATAGAGGAGTAAGGCATGCCACAATAGCAGGGGCCTTGAAAGTACAGGCACAGGATGATGCTGGAGGCCCCAGGGCTATAAACAACCCTCTCCCCCAAAGGGAATTGATCTTAAAGAGGAGGAAGAAACCATCGCCATCATACTCTTCCCAGCAAAGGACTTGGGAAGTGGATGACTTGGTGTACACCCCTCCCCTTCCATGCTGGGAATGTCTACTTGTGGACCCAGAGGGGAAGTGGAAGGGTGAGCGTTATACCAGAAAAAGAGGTAAATGCTAGTAAGTTGCACGTGTCATTTTAACTGTATATAAATTGAACCCATGAATATTATTAATCCAGTTACAATGACACTATTCCTTTGATTATACTTTTAAGACTTCAACTAATAAAAAACCTTGGCTTTGCATATACACTGTATTCCTTTTGCTCACAAAAGGATTTTAAGCATAACAAACTGGTGGGAATTCAAGCAACCTATTCTATAACTTTGATGCAACAAATCATGCATAGCACTCATTTTTAACACAAGCAACTATCCTGACTAATATTTACTCTGAAGACCAACCCCAATCAGTTAATCACAGCATCTCTCCATATCTCTGATCAAATACTAATTTTAGCTGTTCCTGATTACATACAAGTTACTTAAAAGTCTGAGAAATGAGCAGCTTAATGCCAAAACATTAACAGCAGGAAAAGAGATCTTTACAGCACAAATGTGATGGTTTGAACTTTGTATACTTTAATGAAATTCAATCAAGTTAGTATCCTTATATTTCTGTAAAAGGATTAAATATTAAACCTAAAGGTTTACCTGACTTCCTTTTATGGAAAACAGGTAAACAACCACATCCCATGCTGCAACACACAAAGCATCAGCACTTTGAGAAAGCTAGCAGAAGTGGAGGTACATAGCTGGAGGAAAAAAACTCAGTCCCAGAACAATAAGAAAAACTACTATAAGGGGGATTGGGGAGGGGAAGTATCCTTAGTTTTAATATCTAAGAGCAAGGGATAAGAGGTGCAGTCTCTCAGCTGCCATACAAGTCTATTTGTTCTACATTCATTTTCCTCTGCAAAATACAAGTTGTCAAGTTTCTCTATACAATCCACTACAGTAAGTGGATTAGCCAAAGACTGAAGTTATTATCAAGACTCTTCTATAGAACACTGATAAGAAAGTAAGACTTTGGAGGTAGTCTTGCACATGAGACAGGTGACTGAAAAGAAACAGCAATATTGTATTGACAGATGAGGGAGAGAGAGAGTCTCCTACCTACCATAAGCGGGAGGGGGAGAGAGTCTCCTACCATAAGCAGTAGAAGCAATTCAGCTGGCTGAGAGCGTCCACTTGACACACAATTGAAGAAAGCAGCATCAATTGTTTTGTAAGCTTGTTATATTCTAGGTCAAGTAATCCAGTTAAACTGAACCAGTATACGTTGACCTAACATATTCTATTCACCTCTGAATCATCTATTTATGTGTGTTCCATCCAGTTTTCAGTAAATATTTGTGAATGATTCAATAGCACATGGTCATAGGAGTCCATTACAGAGACAAAGACATCTAACTGACAACCAGGAACTCACATAATGAATGAATTCATCTGCTACACTTTCAATGAACTTGAAAAGTCATTGTTCTACACTTCATGTCTTCTTAGGTCACATGACACTTCATTTTGTCTAGATTACTGAACTCTGGCATAAAGTTATTTGAACACTGACAACTATATGCAACTTAAAACAGATACCCAGTTCTCCAGCAAGTCTAAGACACTTCCCTCTTAGAATGAGGACTCATGGAAGTTTGGGTGCACTCACTGGACCAGTTTAACAACAATGTAGTTATCCTTGAAGCTATAGGAACCCCTCCCCCCAAAAAACCCCACACACAAGACACATGAACAACCGCAGCCACCAACCACTCATCTACTCATTGTATTCAGCCTACCTTCACATCCCTGTCTCATTTTATGAGCAGATAATAGACACTTGTTGCATAAAAAACAATTTGAGCCTGAAGCCATCAAAGCACAGAAGTTCCTCTTTGTTTTTAGAGGAGACATTGAAAAAAATTAAAGTAACCAAGGGCCAGATTCAGTTGACAAAATAGCTACTGTTCAGTGTACTTAGCTCTTGCTCAAACTTGAGAACATAAACAGTAGGAACAGTTATCATTTGCAAGCTTCAATCAATAAAGGATGACAAGCATTAGAGGATTTTAAACTGATAGGATTTTTTCCTCCCACTTAAAAGCCACTAAAAAAACTCTGGGAAGAATCTGCAAGAAATATAAGTTAAGGGGTACTTGCACACATTTTTGGTATGCTGCACCTAAGCATCTTTCCACCCCCTCCCCCCAAACATGCCCAAACCAGCAGAATACAATCCTTTCAGGGACAAGGTGCCAAGAACTACAAGACTCCTTTTTGCTGAGTTCAAAGACTTCCAAAGCTATGAAGTCCTCTCCCCCTCTGTGCTATTAGCATTTTTAATCTATAACCACGCTCACAAATATTCAAATTAGGATGAGGGAATGTTTGAGTACATCTCAAAATAAGTTAGTGATAATACAGAGCTGCCCATAAGAGTAAAAGTTTCAGTTACTTCTGATACAAGAAAACAAGTTCTGCCTTTATCATCAGATCTACTTTTTCCCAGATAAATCAGGTCACAGGCAACAGAAAGCCTTCATTTAGCAGCCTTAATATAGGAAACTAACAAACATGAGGAAACAAACACTTCAGCCAAAGGAGGGGAGGGAGAAGAGGGAAGGTAAATGCCAGTACACAGCTTTAATTTTTAAGGAATGTATTAAAAACAGAATTTCTGTTCCATTTACCTCTCAACTAAGGTATTCTTTCTGGCAAACTTGTACTATCTTTACACATCTTAAAGCAGTCTATTAAAAAGAAGTGACAGAGACACTTGAATTGATAATCAGATTTTCTGTTAGAATCCAAATACTAATCCACACTGCATGGGGAAATGGAATAAAACTTTGAGGATTACTTGCTAGTAGCATAGTCTAACACCACAGGTAAAATAAAACTTCCTCTAAGGAGTCTATAGATTAAAAATGTTATACAGAAAGAAAAAAAACAAAACAAGAAAACACACCCACACCCCTCACACTTTCAATTAAGGATTACAAATAAAAAGAGACAACAGCTGTGATAAAGGTCCATCTTAAAACTACTCACCTTTCTGGCTAAGAAATACAACCAGTTAGCTCCCTCCCTGCCAGTTACAAGCCATGTTAACACTCTGAGGAACATTACATTGAGATTTCTCAAATAGACTATTAAGATAAACTCTTAATGAACTAGAATGCTTTCAAATGGAGACATCTTAATTTGAAAGAAACACTCAAGGTGGGAGTCTGAACTTGAAAAGCTAGAAGATATTTCACCTTGCAAAAGCCATCCACTAACATTGGCACAGAGTGGTAAGCAAAGAACTTGAAAATCTATGGTTACTCCTTAAACTTAGTGCTCAAAAGAATCCACCACCTGGCAAGTCAAAGAACACTGATAGAGGAGTAGTTTTCAGGACTACTATAGGAAGTTTTGGGTGCTCCTTTTTAAGGCCACAAGATAGATTTACTATTTAGAGCTTGAAATGATACTACCAAATTCAAAACAAAGAAATCCTGTGGAGATTAGGGTCAGACTCATTTTTATGCATATACTTGCTCTGCTCTCAACTAGCAAGATGATGGAAGTTTGAGATCTGCAAGTCTATACTTCCCTTTTGATTACTTCCTGGTCAAAGCTGCACACCCATTGTAGATTATATCCAGATATCATGCAAGTTAAGCCTGCTCATAGCAGCATTTTCCAGAAGAAACCAATCAGCATTTTCCATGAAGAATGACAACTTTGTTAATATTCTAGAACTGGCTTTCACAACTTCCCAAGCAGTAGCTGTTACAGACTCAGAAGTCACTAGATGAATATCCATCTATGCTATGATCACTGGTTCTCAACCTTCACCAACTTGTTCAATGTTGCTACCCATCAGTAACACTTCCTTCTGACTCTCCACCCTTACAACATCAAACCATTTTCTTGCAAGCAACATGAATGCAAGTCATTCGTTTAGGAACACTGCATCCAAGATTCATCCTATAAAGGTTAGGGAGAAGGAAAGACTCTAGATTTATGTATCTGACCCTTAATAGGGTCCTGTCAAGGCCAAAGACATTCTTTGAGGTGAGTACAAATATGTCTTCTCAGAAAAAGTATGATAGTCTTAATGAAAACCTAGTATTGCCCCAATGAAAGCAAAGTTACCTGGAGATGATGGTCCCTGTTAGAGAGTCTTCATGGTTTTACATATGAGGCTGTAAAAACATTTTGCAGGCATTAAAGAGGTTAACAAAAGGACTGAGTGAGTATATTATAAGTGCGCTTGTATTATGCTACATATTCTGCATGTGTTCAGTGATGCTTCATCCCCCAACTGCCAATATTTAAGGCATAATAAAAGCAACCCTGCCCCATGAAGTGCTGTAAAACTACACTTTATAGAAGTCAAAAAAAAGATTACAACAAAATTTGCCTCACTTCCACCTCTTATCTTAAAAGATACTTGCTTTAGAGTTCAAGATGATCACCTGAAGGCCAGGACGCTAAAAGGAAAACTATGTCAAGTCAAGTACTCCAACAAATAGCATTCTGGCAGCAGTCCTCTTCCATCTGAGTAAGCATATTCCAAGTGTAATCATCTCAGTTGATTCTGCCTTACAACAAACCAGGTTTTAATCAAAAAGTACTCCTGGATCCTTATACGTCAAAACAAACCAACCCACACAGCTCACCTTCAACCACACAAAGATAAGGGTTGGGGGAAAAGGAACAAGAGAATAGGTTTAATATGATTTGAAAAGTATTATTCCTTTACATTTGTATATGAGGAATTTCCCTCACTGGTACCTCTTATTCCAAATACAGAAAGCCTATTGTAATAATCCACTCTTCAGGAAAAGGCACATGTAGTGCTATGGCAAAGCATGCAAAGTTTAAGGTGTCAATTTTAGTTCAGCACATTTTTAAATTAAGAACCCTCTTACAAGCTCGCATGCAAGTAAACAGGACTGTTAAGCCTGGTAAACATTACATAATAAAAGGCACTTCGTTCTGGAAAGCAAGTTCTTGGCTTCCTAAAGCTTTAAGCAATCTTTAAGTCACATCTGCTACCCAGAGCCTTGCACTGTTTTATTATACTTGAAGACACCCAGTGGCAAGCCTGTGCAACAGCAATGTAGTTTCTCCAACTAGGAGAAAACATTCCTTGTATTTAAACCCAGTAAAGTCAGCAAGTAGGCGATCTGAAGGCAGGCTTCAATGATTTTACCCACTGCCTAAATGTGGGCAAGTTAAAGATAATTGCAGAGCCTCCCTATAACCTTTACAGAACTGCAGCCCAGCAGGAGAGTCCTTAAAACAAGGACTTACCTGGTACTTTACTTTCAGAACTTATTCAAAAAACAGATCCCAAACAACTGTCTCTCACAACTTGTGATATGGAAAGTTGCTGATGATTATAAAGGAATTGAACAAAGTCCACCCAATCATGCACTCTTCATCCCAGGTAGTCACCAGTAGTGGAGTGGCTATCATAATTTAAGCCTAGACATTTGCAGCTGGAGTCAGAAGAACTCTAAATAGCCACAGGGTGATCTTCAGTGCTGCTTTTTTGGCACAGTAAGTCTTGGTCTCAAGATGTAATTTAGACTGCAGCTCAAAAATCACTTCTGTAATGATGAAGACTTTACCACTTATAAAAAATAGGGGGAAGGAAGGGATAGCGACTTAGACAGGAACTCCAAACTAAATTCTGTTACCATCACCATCACTAACAAAAGCAGATATAAGTAGTGTGTCAAAAAGCAAAACTTAAAACAGCCAATGAAAGCAAGCTCTCAAGATCTGGTACTTATATCCTTAAAATAAGGGAAGGAAAAAGCATTCTAGACATATTTCTAAGTGTTAGCAGGTTGGCTGAACGTATACATGCATACCTAACTTAGCAAAGAGATTCTAAATCATTTCAGTCATTAGAATAACCAAAGTACCTTTAAGAGTTTTAACAGACAAAAAAGCTAAAGTAGGCAACAGAAGCACATTAACCAGTGGTACTAGCTTTAGTCATTAGAACAGCATTAGGCAAGCAGAATACAAGCTGTCTACTTCTAAATAGAAAAAAGAAAAGCTAAGCTACCGTAACTTGTGTAGCCCTGTAATACAGTATTGCCATTGCTAGTAACAAGCCATAAGCTTTGTCCCGAGTTTGCAAGGACTTGGGACTGAGGGACTTGTCAGGCCTCCTCCATCTGAGCTTTTCATGACCAGCCTGTAACTTTGTTTTGCTTGGTTTAGCTGTGACAGCAATTTGTCTAATTTACCAGGTGTCTATGGTCAATTTGTTTTACTTTTGTTTATTTGTGTGGTATAACCATAGTTTTATATAGATAGCAGTAACAAGCAGTTGTTCTAGGTAGAATGAGACATTTATGACTAACATAATGATGTAGTATAGCAAAATACAGGCCTGGTATAATAGCAGAGGCCTGAGAAGCGGAGACATGGGATACAGCGTAGGGGAATACAGGCATGGGATGATAAGATATGGGGCACAGATTGGCACTGGAGACCCCACGGCTATAAACAACTCACCAGTGGTCAGTTAAAAAAATGCAGACCTGAAACTGGACAAAGCTGGTTTTCATAGGTAACAAAGAAATAGTATCTAACATGTGTAAAGGTACTTCACATAGTAAATTTGGATGGGATCTGGAGCTGCAGACCAGCAAGGAAAGGTGTAAATGCATACCAGCAAACATAGAAGTGACCCTGAGTAAATCCTAGATTGAGGAAGAAACCAGCAATATCATATTCCTCCCAGCAAAAGGCTCCAGAGGCTGATGACTTAGTGTTATCCTCTCCAACAGTCCAGAACTACTGACTTTAAGACCCAGAGGAACAGTGAAAGGGTGAGCATAACACCAAGAAAAGGGATAGAAACTAAGAAGCATGTGTTACAATTTTAACCTCTATTAGTATTATTGATGCTTTTTATGTATAGAATTACTCTAACTGCATTATCAGTCTTTCTTTTTCTGTAATAATTAGATCTAGACTAAAGATGATTCCTGATTTAGGCTAAGATTTCCACTATACTCAAAAGAAATGCTTGGCTTTACTATGCACATGAGAGAGAGAACATGCTTCCTCTTTGTCCATAAGGAAGATTGAGCATAACATTACTGAGATGTTTCCACCATGCAAAAGCAACTGTCATGTAGTGCTCTAGCTATTCTAGTTATAACTGAGTACTGTTTACTTACAGTATATTTCATTAACATTCAGGAGCACTTGCATCATTTCACACATGCTCAGTCTCCACATCAACAACTGCTTTCCACAGTTATGTAAAATAGAATGACACTTAATGGGCACGGGGGGGGGGGGGGGGGGGGGGGGGGGGAAGAGACAGAAGCAGTAGACAAGACTTCCCAACTCCCAGTTTAAAAATCAAACTATTAAAGTTCCAATGCATTACCCTGTTGCAGCCTAAGTAACAGCTGGGGAAGGAACAAAGTCAACACAAACAAAGATCATCATTTTCATTAAAAGCCGAGGAGCGTATCTCCCATATGCACCATAGACAGACACTCATCATATTTAAAGATATGTCCCTTACAAATTATCACTAAAAACTCCCCATTTAAACCAACCCAATGGAAAAAGCTTTTTCCATCTCCAATAATTACATCAAAAAATAAAAGTCTCCTTGTAAGACTTACCTGACCGATAACTTCGGGTGATAGTGGCAGAACAAGGGATCTATTCACAGAATGGTTTAGGTTGGAAGGGACCTCTGGAGATCATCTAGTCCAACCTCCCTGCTCAAGCAGGGTCACCTAGAGCATATTGCCCAGGATCACATCCAGACGGGTTTTGAATATCTCCAGCGAAGGAGACTCCACTACCTCTCTGGGCAACCTGTGCCAGTGCTCTGTCACCCTCACAGTGGAGAAGTTTTTTCTCAGGTTCAGATGGAACTGCCTGTGGTTCAGTTTCTGCCCATTGCCTCTTGTCCTGTTGCTGGGCACCACGGAGAAGAGGCTGGCCTCATCCTCTTGACACCCTCCCTTCAGATACTTGTACATGTTGATGAGATCCCCTCTCAATCTTCTCTTCTCCAGGCTGAACAGGCCCAGCTCTTGCAGTCTTTCTTCATAGGAGAGATGCTCCAGCCCTCTAATCATCTTGGTAGCCCTCCACTGGACTCTCTCCAGGAGTGCCATGTCTCTCTTGTACTGGGGAGCCCAGAACTGGACACAGGACTCCAGGTGAGGCCTCACCAGGGCTGAGTAGAGGGGCAGGATCACCTCCCTCGACCTGCTGGCAACACTCTGCCTAATGCACCCCAGGATACCCTTGGCCTTCTTGGCCACCAGGGCACACTGCTGGCTCATGGTCAACTTGTTGTCCACCAGCACTCCCAGGTCCTTCTCTGCAGAGCTACTTTCCAGCAGGTCAACCCCCAGCCTGTACTGGTGCATGGGATTATTTCTCCCTAGGTGCAGGACCTTGCACTTGCCATTCATGCTACTCAATTAGGTATAACACATGTGACTAGAGAAAGCATACAAACACACACACAAGGTACTCTAAAAGGCTTCAGGAAAGCAAAAAAGTTCTAAAATATTAGCTCAGTACTGCTCATTGTGCAGTCATTAGCTTACTATTCAATTCCACGTTCTCCAACCTAACAGGTAGAATATACTCAGCTATAAGACCCAGGACAGTGTTCTGAGAGCTTGCTCAGGTATTCCATCTATGCTTAAGAGTATGCCCATTTCCTCCCTGAGCACAGAATCCAGCATTTGTTTTGAGCATGGACACAGAAGTCAAGGTAAAGCCCAAGACAAGGCAATACTACTTTCAGTAGAACTCTGCTAATGTTACCCTTGTTTTCTTTTCCTCTTTGATCAATTCAATCTGGTAAGTTAAGAAACTTAACCAGGAGGCTTAAGAAAGGAAAAACCCTTATGCCTCAAAAATTAGTATAAAAGATGCATCAATTTGATATCAAAGTTCATATACACACAGCTTTTCTGATATTTGTGCTACAGTTTACTTCCTTAAGGCTGTTTGTGACAGTTTCCTCATCACCCAGAAACAGACAAGACACATTATGCCTCTATAGAGGACTCAAAAGACAAATTCTCCCTTTAAATATATATGTATATATTTAAAAGCACACACACAGGAATTAACTGAAGCAGTCTCTAAATTAGCTAGATTCTACATTAAACTAAACACCCAGAAGGGAAGTTGCCTTGAAAACTATGGCTCAAGCAACAGTTTGTTAGTCATCACCACTGTCCTCCCTCCCCCAAGATACTGAACCCCATCTATGAGTTCTTCACTAAATCGACTCAGCTGACACCTCCTGAGAGCATTAAGTTTTATAGCAGTTTTGTGCCAAAACAACTTTTCCCCTCCACACACTTGAACTGATTCTTGCCTAGAGCACTTCAGACTATACCAAGCATATCTAGGTTCTTCAGTGTAGTGAGTAAACAGCAGAAGATTAGTGAGGAGCTAGGAGCATGCTGACTGATCAATTATTCCAGCTGCCAAAACACTTGGTATGCAGAATCCATGAGAAACAGCAGGTCATGACCCTTAGACTTATACCACATAGGCGTCAATCTGGACTTGCATACTCCTTTAGGTGTACAGATAACAAAGGAAGCAATGATTCTGTAGAATTATTGCTTCCCTTGTTATCTGATGGCACATGCACAGTACTCCAAATTGTAGCCTTTCACCTTAAACCCATGCCCCCCTGAATCTTGCCATGGGCCAATGCTCTGCGGTGCCTGGGACAGCCCAATTGCTTCCCCGCAAGGTTCCTGGAGTTCCCCTTGCAGTTCCAGGATTTCAAGGTAATAAACATCTAATAACCTTGCTCCAGAGTGGTGTCTTCTACCTCTGCATATTCCAAGTGTCAGTTAGCGCTGTTAACATTCAGTGACAAAAAGATGCTGTGGGAGACTGTCGAAAACCCTGCTGAAGTCAAGGAGGATGACATCCACTAATTTCTCCTCATCCACAGACTTAGTTGTTTCATCATAGAGAACAATGGTCAAGCATGATTCAGGCTTAGTAAACCCATGCTGGCTATTCCCAGTCACCTCCTCCCTCTTGGAATGCATGTTTGGACACATGAAGACTTGCTCCATGATTTTCCCAGGGACCAGAGTGAGGCTGATTGGCCTGTATTTCCCCAGATGGTCCTCCTTGCCCGTTCTGAAAATGGGCACAACATTCGCCTTTCTCCAGTTATCAGGGACCTCCCTTGATCTCCACAACCTTTCAAAGGTGACAGTGCTGAGGGAACTGGCTGCTGTCAGATACATCCCATCTTATCCCAGGGGCTTCTATGGGTTAAGATTTCTCAAAAGATCCCAACTCAATCCTCTTCAACTACTGATAGTAGTTCTCACCTTGAGCACTGTCTCCAGGCACAAAGGCCTAGGAAACCTTGTTGGTATAGACTATGGCAAAGAAGGCATTGAGTACCTCAGCCTTACTTGTGTCTGCTGCTACTGAATCACCCACCCCATGCAGGAACAGGCCCACATCTTTCATTAACAGCAAAGCAATAAATGAGAAATTGACAAGGCCAGTTTTAACTCCAGAAAGGCCAAAGTTCAACTAACCAACACCCCTGCATGCCTGGGTAAAAGCCTGTCCTCGCTTCCACCTCCTAGATACATCCTTTTGCATTGGAGCTCCACGATGAATTCCCTGTTGAGGCAAGCTGGTCTTCTGATATATCTACTCCTTTTCCTGAGTATCAGGATGAAGGGTTCTTGTGCTTGAAGACTATCCTTAAAGACCTGCCAGCACTCTGGAACTCCTTGGCTCTTCAGAGCTGCCTCCCATGGGAGGCCACCTACCAGTCCCCTGAATAAACTGGTCTGCTCTCCCAAAGGCCAGGGTCTATACTGTGCTACTCTCCTTCCTCACTCCCCTCAGGATCTTGAGCTCAACTCTTTCATGGTCATTACATCTGGCAAGATATGTGAAGGGTAACAAGAAGGGCTTCTACAAGTATATCAGCAGCAAGACGACGACTAGGGAAAACAGACCTGCTGAATGGGACAGAGGGCCTGGTGACAAAGGACATGGTAAAGGCTGAAGCACTCAGTGCCTTCTTCGCCTTGGTCTTTACTGGTAAGGCTTTACCTCAGGAATCCCAGGTCCCTGAGACTAGTGGGAAAGTCTGGAGCAAGGAAGATTAACCCTTGATGGAGGGAGATCAAGTTAGGGAACACTTAAACTGGACATACACAAGTCCAGGGGACCTGATAGGATGCATCCACGAGAGCTGAGGGAACTGGCCCATATCACTGCAAGGTCAGTTTCGATCATCTTTGAAAGGTCACGATGATCAGGGGAGGTTCTGAGGACTAGAAGAAAGCAAATGTCACTCCTATCTTCAAGAAGGACAAGAAGGATGATCTGGGGAACTACAAGCCAGTCACAGCCTCACCTTGATCTCCAAGACAGTGATGGAGCATATCCTCCTGGAAGCAACATACCCTTGTGGCAAAGGCAGCCAACAGCATCCTGGGCTGCATTAGGAGGAGCCTTGCCACCTGATTGAGGGAGGTGATCCTTCCCCTCTACTAAACACTGGTGAGGCCACATCTGGAGTCCTGTGTCCAGTTCTGGGCTCCCCAGCATGAGAAAAAAACATTGAAATACTGGAGTGAGTCCAGTGAAGAGCCCCAAAGATGATTAAAGGACTGGAGTATCTGACATGAGGAGAAACAGAGCTGGGACTGTTCAGCCTCGAGAAGAGAAGACTGAGGGGAGAATCTTATCAAGATGTAGAAATACCTGATGGGAGGGAGTAAAGCAGACAGAGCCAGACTCTGCTCAGTGCTGCCCAGTGGAAACACAAGGGGCAACAGGCACAATTTGAAATACAATAAATTCCATTTAAACATAAGAAAACACTTATTTACTCTGAGAGTGGTCAACCACTAGTTGCCCAGAGAGGTTGTGGAGTCTCCATCCTTGGAGACATTCAAACCCCAACTGGACACAGTCCTAGGCAACCTGCTGTAGATGATCCTGCTTTGGGCTGGGCTAGACAATCTCCAGAGGTCCCTTCGAACCTCAACAATTCTGTCATACAGTCAAGGCTGCCACACATCCCTGACTAGTTCTTCCTTGTTTGTGAGTAGCAGATCCAGGAAAGCATCATCCCTGCCTAGTTCATCTAGCACCTGTGTTAAGAAGTTGTCCCCACCCTTCAGAAACCTTCTGAATTGCTTGCATCCTGCTGTTTTGCCCTTCCAACAAATATCAATGAGGTTCAAGTCTGCTGTAAGAACCAGAGTCTGTGATCCAGATACTTGAAGTTATTTAAAGAAGCCTTCATCCATTTCCTCACCCTGATCAGGTTGTCTGTAAGAAGCTTCCAGTGCTGTTATTTTCAGTAGCCTCTCCTCTAGTCCTGACCCAATCTCTCAACCAGCCTGTCACCTGTTCCATAGAAGAGCTCCACACATTCAAGCTATTCCTTCATGTAAAGGGCATTCCCCTCCCCCCTTCTTCCCTTCCTGCCTTTTCTAAGCAGCCTGTACCCACCCATCACAGAACTCCAGTCATATGGGCTTTTCCCATCATATCTCATTTATTCCAATGAGAAGACAGCTCTGTGTCCACATCCAAAGCTCTAGCTCCTCCTGTTTCTTTCCCAGGCTATGTACATTTGTGCACAGGCACTTGATGTGGGCCCCCTTTTGACCTGGTTTATCCTTCCCATCCCATTACACTATACCATGTACTTAGCACATCTGTCCTCTGTTCCCTCACTTAACTACAACTTATCACCATCACAATCCATTTAGTTTAAAGCCTGCCTCACCATGTTGAAAAGCCTGTTAGCAAAGATGCTTGCCTCATTTTGTCAAATGGATCCCACCTCTTGCTAGCAGTCCTCATTCCTTAAGGGTGTCCTGTGATCATAGGAGCCAATCCTGCCTGTGGCACCAGCCACACAGCCAGGTGTTGACCCTCTGGGTGCACCAACTCCTTCCTGATCTTGCAGCACACCATCACCTTCACTAAAACAGTCCCACACTGTCAGGAACAGAGTTTCTGGGACTCCTCTACATCCCCTGTTGCACCAGCTGCCCCACTAAGAGCCCAAACTGTGCTCTCACCAGCTAACTAGGTGTCCCCACAACAGCTGACCAGAAGTGTGATATTCTCTAATCAGCAGGTGTTTACAACCTACAGGTGTAAGCTTTTTTCCATTAAGAACCAGTCTACAAGGAGACAGCTAACAATCCAAAACTCAGCAATCAGGAGACAATCAGTAGCAGGTGTTAGCAGCACAAGCCTTTAGACTCCACCAAAAGCAGCAATCCAAATATAAGGAAAAAATAAATGAGAATAGCAAAACCAGAGTAAGCAAACCCCACAAAACAACTGCTAGGGAGAAAAAAACACTGCTGAAAAGACAGAAGAATCCCTGTTCTTGACAAAACATTATTGACTGGGGAAATTTCATTTAATTTATTGCCAATTAACACAAACTTTTAATTATTGATTCAGGTATTGGCAAGGGAGGGTAGTGAGATAGTTAAACAAACATTCAGGGAAACATCTATCCTTCACCTTCCATAGGCTCAGCTTCAGTCAACCACAACCATCTTCTCCTCTCTTCCTAGTCTCAACTTCTCTCACTTTCACTGTGCATTACACTTTGGACCCTCTCAAATCCTTCAATGAGGTGATGGGCAGTGCAAGAGGTTGGGGGTCAGTGCATAATGATTTCTTTCTGCTGCTCCTTGCTTCTTACTCATTTTCTTCCACTGCTCCTTGCTTTTTACTGCTCCAACAGGGCTTCCTCCGTGGGCTACAGTCCCCTCAGGGGTGTCCCTGCTCTGACATGGCTTAGTCACAGGCCACAGTTCCTTTAGGGGCACACCTCCTCTAGCATAGAGCACCTCCTTCCATGAGCATGCCTCCAGCTGTGTCCACAACAGTATTCCCTTCCACACATTTCTCTTTCCTCTTCTCCAAACACTCTCTTCATATCTCCTTTTACACACCCTCCCATGCCTTCCCCTCATGCTGCTGCTCTTTCTTAAATATGTCTGAGCAGAGGCGCCATGTGCTCCTCTGATTGGTTGAAGTTTTGGCATGTGATAGGTTGTTTACATTGGTTTTGGAGCCAGCTGTAACCAGCACAGGGCAGTTCCTGACCTCCTCCTATATGGGGCACCCCTGCAGCTCCCTGCTACCTAAACCCTGTAATTTATGCCCAATACACCCCCCCACACCCACCCACCCACCCACCTACCCACTCACTCACCCACCCCTGGAACACCCTGCCTAAATAAGAACCCCCCATGAACTAAAACAAACACGCACACCCAACATTCATTTGTGGGGGTGTGACCAACCCAATAAACCCCTACAATGGAAGAAGGCTCAGAGGAGGTGGACAAGGGTGATGTGCCCATGAAGCTCAGGGAAGAATGCAGGGAGTGACTGACCACAGCTGCTGCACAGAGAACTGACTTTATCTCAACACAAAGGGGATCAGAGGGTGGCCTTTGTTTTAGATAAACATCTATGTCAGTTGAATGGATCAACTGGTTGTGTAAATGTTTCTCCCTTAGTTCATCAGAAGAGTGTGAATGTCTCCCTGAGTTAGCCAGACCAGCATGGGGGGAGTGCATATGTGGCTCAGCCCAACATAGAGTATAAAACCTGAACAACTACCAAAGGAATTTTGAAGAGAGCAATGGCTTGAGCTGGCTTAAACCCATGTATTCCTTTCCAGCAATTGGGGATGCCCAGTGTCATGACGGTGAGCGTATTTGAGATCGGTAATGGGAATCACATTTGTATTGTGATTGAACTGTATATTGCAACGTCAGGGGCGATGTGTACCAGAAGACGACTAGGAGCAGCAACAAAGTATTTTCTCAGTGCCAGAAGCCCTGGGAAAGTGCACATAATATGAAGACTTGTGTCAGTGCCAAGACGGGCAGGTGCGCGTGAGCTATCCGAATGCAGATATTGAAACTAGGGCAAGGACGTGAGAGAGGGAAGATAATCTTAATGCAGAACGTGGCTTGTAGTAATGTAGCAAAGCAACTTTAATCTGTAAACACAGCTGTATTCTCACATAATAAGGGTCCGGTATATAAGAGAGGACGAAATGTGAAATAAATAATCTTGCTTCACTACACGCAAGGTTCATGCTTCAATCCCCACATTGCAATTGCTATATTCTGCTAATTGTAACTTACACTTGTATTGTGATTTCAGTATATTGCTGTATCACTCTGCTAAATCAAAAAAACATGCAACACCAAATATCTTCAATTAAGTAAATTTGATATTAAACATTATGCCCTCCACATGTGGAATATCTAAAAGAAACTGGTCAGAGAGTATTGGACTCTGACAGGGGGGTTGAAGCTGCCAAGAAACAGACCATGACAACTAGCCACCTACCACACCTGCCTAAATAAAAGCCTGCAGATAGCAAGAGCAAGCAATCCTGTTGTCCAAAAAGAAGGGTTCTTTCACCCGGTGTGCAATGAGCCGAAAAACACACAGAGTCGAGATATCTGTTTAATTCATTTCTGCACAGAGATGGGTGCTAGGTGGTAACTCCACAAAGCTAGCACACCTGGTTACTACACAGCCGACACCTCATACAGTTTAAGCAACAGTTATCAGTACAGTTCACAACTACATTGTCACCCTCGTTCCCATTGGTTCTGCTAGGTCTTGTCTTCGTTTAAAGTCACAGTATCCTCTTTTTCTACTATGCATGCTCTATTGGGAAGGGGCTTTGATCAGCAGGGGGCTTCCCTGCTTGTGGGTGGGTTTTTTATTATGCTAATTAGGATAGTTCACCCATAGTTCAAGTAGTTCTCTCCTGTTTATCAGCTGTTTTTGTTCCCTTTGGGCTTATTTGGGTACTTCCTTATCTGGCTGTCTTATAGTGTTGTCTTGCTCCTTCCTCCAGGGCCTTGTTTTGTTAACTACCTGTGAAAGACTGAGTAATGCCCTAATCTCCTTTTTTCTCCATACCTCCAACAAGATGAGGAGACAGGAGAATGACTAGGGAGCCAGAGGGTACTAGGAACATGAGCTCAGGGAAATATCTGAATCTATCAGCGCTGAACCTAGACGGTGAATATGTGGGAAAGTAGTCGGGACTTGAGTCAGTGGAAATACAAGCGGCCACTACTCCCACTTCTAAGGATTCAAGTCCCAAGATGACGGTCACAGTTAATGATTGCTACTTTGCAGCCCAAATCTCAAAGGTAATTAGGACACTTATAAAGGGCAGCCTCCACTAAGAAAACAGTTGGTTTCTGTTGTTGGCATCAATGGACAAGTCACTACCCACCCCCAGTCAGGGCTAAGTTAATTCTGTCTAAAGGACAGACAATTTGCCTGACCTTGCTCTTAGGTACCTGCAATATCTTAGGTATGGATGTCCTGAAGAGCCAATTGTGGGTGGACTCGTGGGGAAAATGGGAAATGGGGACCCCACCCACTCTGCCCCACAATTTACCCCACATTGACGCACCCCTAACGTGAGCTAGTTTCAGAGGGCTGCTCCCCTACCACACAGCAAGCTAGTTCATGTTCCACAGTACAAGTGACCTTCTGATGCCATCAGTCATGCTACTGAATTGATAAAACTGTTGGAAGAATGGGGAATCGTTATCAAGTCTCATTCCCCTTATAATTCTCCTGCATGGCCTGTAAAGAAACCTAATGGCAAGTGGCAGCTAACAGTAGATTATAGAGCCCTGACTGCTGTCAGCAAACTGCTTACTGCAGCTGTCCCTAGTGTAACAGCTATCATCACTTCCCTTAATGAACATGCTTTTTCATGGATGGCGACTATAGATGTGAAGGATATATTTTTTTTATGATCCCAATACCTGAGGCAGAGAGGGGGAGATTTACTTTCACCTGACAGGGACTCCAATATGCATTTACTTGTTCACCACAAAGTTTTAAACATAGTCCTACCATTGCTCATGTGTACTGGCTAAGGAGCTGCAAACATCAAAATTACCAAAAGAGGGCAGTGTTGTACAGTACGTAGATGATGTCCTAATAGGTGACCACTCTGCAGCATTTGCGAAACAGGTCATGGACACTATTACAACACACCTACAGGGGGTAGAGGTACTGGAAGGAAAGAAACAAGGACAAGAAATCCAACAATTACCCATCCATGAGAATAAGGAGGAGTTGCATGCTGTGCTAGGGACTTTAGGATTTTGGAGGGAGCATATTCCAGGTTTTAGTATAATAGCCCGACCACTTTATAACTTACTAAAGAGAAATGCAATCTGGGAATGGATCTCACAACATGAAGAGGGCCTGAGATTTCAAAGGAAAATGTGAGTGTATATTAATCACTGGGACCCATCCACCCTACGTGACCCCTCTCGCTACATATCCAGGTGGGAGAGAAGGGATATTGGTGGGGACTATGGCAAAAAGGTCCTACCAGTTCCAAGGGATGCCCTATTACTTTTGGCTCCAAATCATGGTGGAATGCTCAGCGCAATTACTCAACCTTTGAAAAGGTGCTATTAGCAGCTTACAAAGGGCTAGTAGCAACTGAACCCTTGACCCAAGGAAGGAGTGTAAAATTGCATGTGTCAATACCTATTCTCAATTGCCTTTAGGCATAGCACATAAGACCACTGTACAAAGGTGGGTGCTGCATATTCATCGTCATGTTACCGCAGATGGCTTCACTAAGGAGAACAAAGTTACTGAAGTTAGCATACAGGAATTCCCTTTGAATACATGGAGCCTCCGTGCTCTCCTATCAAAGATGTCCCTGAAATCAACCTGTGTCAGCCAGATGATGTCTGGTTTACTGATGGAAGTGCTCGCAAAATACAGGATAAGTGGCAGCCGTGTCCATGGCTGATAAACAAATAGTGACTGAGCGAATAGATGGTTCTACTCATTTTGCAGAGCTCTACACAGTGGTGCTGGCTGTCAGAAATGGTGCAAAGACCATATACATCGATTCTTATGCTGTTTGGGCTGGTGCTACACAATGGCTAGGAAATTGGGCAAAACACAATTGGCAGGTAGGGAACTGAGATATTGGGGAAGATAATTTTGGGAGCAACTAAACCATATCACTAATTCCCACATGGCCAACCAATTACCCAATATAAACGTGGCAGGATTCTCTCCTACCTTGAGTACTGAACGACGAGGTAAATGGCTGCAGGAATGGTTGGGACACACTGGTACATATGACCTCTACCAGCATGCAGCAAGACAGACTTGGCAGATTACTAAGCAACAAGCAGTTCATTTAGTGAAAACCTGTGGATTTTGCAATGAAATGAAGGATGATCTTGTCAAAAAGTCAACAACAAGCAAACCTTAGGGAAGGCAAAGTCCTTTGGGGTACTTAGCAAGTGGACTACATCAGACCCATGACACGTATCTCTGAGGGGTGGAAATTTATGATGACCGGAGTCAAAGTAGTGAGTGATTTATGTAATGTTTGCCGTACGTGCACTGCATCAGGATTGGCAACGATAACAGTATTAAACCAATGATTTGCTACGCACCCAATGCCGCAAGAGATACAGTCAGAGAATGGATCATATTTTAAATATAAAATAGTACGAGAATGGTGTCTCAGGCATGGAGTTAAGTGGACTTTCCACTTGCCCTATCAATCTCAGAGTAATGGTATAGTCAAAAGATGGAATGGGTTGCTTGAACAACAACTCAAATGGCATAATAGTGCCTCTAAATGGGGAAGCCGTGCGAGCCTTAAACTCCTGGCAGACTCCTACTGGTAGTCCACTATACAAAGGTTTTCAGCAATCCCCTGAGCTGAACCAACACCAGCAGGGTGCCTCACACACCTCAGTATGGCATCCCAGAGATCAGGTGAGAATTCAACAACCATCATTCAGAAAAAGCTGGGTTACTTTGCAATGCTTTCAAGGGAAAGGAGTATGGGAAACTGTAGCTACTATGGCAGTGAAATTAATCATTACTGAGGCTTGGACATGATCCAAGACCTGAGCCTTCTTTTTCCCTCCCTAGCAACTGCTGACATCCTGGATGACTGAGTGAAAACCTCTACTTAACCAGCATACTATGAAAGGTATCCACCTAGCAAGTACACTAAGCATCCTCTGGGATTTTGTTAACACTCTCTATGGTGTGGTGTTATTGCCAGGGAGAATGTTGGCACTCTCTAAGAATACAGGACCCCTCATGTATCAGACAATTCTGACCCTTGTGCTTGGAAATCCAGGATGCTACCACATAAATGTTGATGTACTCTGCAATAATCCAGCAAACCCACAGATGCTGGTAACCTCTGCTGTGACATGGGGTGTGAGGCCCAACATATCTAAAACCCACCAGTGGGGCAGTAAAAACCTCCCCACACCAACCTTACCTTCTACTTAAGTGTTAGCAGTCCCTATCCAGGAACCTGGACTTGGGTTGGAGAGACTAATACTCACATTATAGAAGGAGACAATACCCTCCCAATATGATCACGATACTACTGAAGGGTCTATTAAATTAGTCCTCTTACACACCTGTACACATATAAAAATATCAGATAATCCCGGCAAGGGGGGATAATGCCCGTAGGCAATGGAGCCATTAGGACTCATTATGGGAGTCTGTATGCCAATTGACCACTTAGCTCATGACTCGTGTGCCACAGTTGGCAGTATGCAGTTTGAAATTTCCCTGATTCCCACTACCATTACTGCAACACCAGTAATAGTTGCCCAAGGTTTTCGCAAAGGATTTGCAGTTTTTACCTCTGAAGTACATGAATTTTACATTAAGATTCGATGGGACAATGTTGATATTAGTATGGTATATTCAACTTGTTCACAATGGACAATGCCCATATATGATCAATGGCTAAAGTCCCATTGGAAAACCTGCAGAGTTAGGGATCTTTCCACCAGATTGATAGCTGCTGGATTGGGCATAGGACTGCTGAATTCCAAGGATTTAGAGATCGTTAATCATAAAGTGCCTAGAGTAGGACAATTAAGCTAACAAGCTATAATTGATCAGACCATAGATATGGTAAAGGGAATGGACAGTTACTAAAACCCTGACTATTGGTCTAAATCCTTGGACAAAGCTCCAAGAGATTTTGCAGGAGATGTATACGAATGTTCACAATTTTGTTTCTAACTCCAGCAGTGCCATTGCTTGTGTTACCATGCAAACCTTTGTTATAAATTAATATGAACAACAAGCCAATTGGCTCTGCAGTGGAAATACTGCTGTGTTTTAATTCATTTCCCTATTATTCAAAACCCTATTATCAGATTGGTGTCAGGATTGTAAATCCCATTTTACCAAAATTGTATACTCAGGGGTAGGAAGCAAGAGAAGCTTGTTGAGTGGATCCATTTATTACTGCACTATAAGAAAAGAAATTAAAGAAGAAACAATTTACCAATATATCCCACTGCCCATTATTATAACTAACAGAATATGGGCTCCAGTTCAAGGAAGCAAATGGATAGATAATAAAGGTAATCTAATCGATACTGGTGGATGTGAACAATGGGGAAACCATGAATAGTACTGCCCTGAACATTTAGTATTACAAGACCCTTGTTCGAGTAATATAACCTCAGGCACCTGCTATTTAGACTCAGTGTATGATAACTGCAATGTTGTACTTAAGGGAAAACTGGGTTGTATATGTGTAGTTTCTCTCTGTGATGTTCTATGGAATGATGGGAATAAAACCATCGCTCCTAGCCTATCAGGTACAGTGGCACAAGTAACCTCACAAGCAAAAAGAGCACCAATTTCCCTGCTCCTGGCCAATCAGGTACTGAGACAAAAGTGACCTCACAAGCACAAACAGCAGCAATGGGCCTGCTGCTGGCCTATCACCTACTCAATAACAAGTGACCTCACAATATGCATCAGAGCCATGTTCCTACTGCTGGCCTGTTACGTGCTGAGGCAGAAGAGACCTAAACAAGCAGAAACAGCAGCAATGTGCATTGTGCTGGCCAATCAGGTGCTGAGGTACAAGTGACCTCACAATCTCCATCAAAGCATGTGCCTGCTGCTGGCCTATCAGACACAGGCATTAGTGACCTCACAAGCAGCATTGAAGCCATGCACCTGCTGATGACCTAACACAGACTGAGGCAGAAGTGACCTCAGAAGCATGAACTGCAGCAATGTGCCTGCTGCTAGCTTATCAGGTACTGAGTAAAATTGACCTCACAAGCACAATCAGCACTAATATGCCTCCTGCCATCCTATCAGGTTAATGCAAAAGGGACCTCACAATCTGCTTCAAAGTCTTGTGCCTGCTTCTGGCAAATCAGGTATTGAGGCAAAAGTGACCTCACAATCAAAAGAGCAACAAAGTGCCGACTGCTACTCAAATACTGAAGCAGAAGTGACATCACAATCTGCATCAAAGCCATGTGCCTACCCCTGGCCTATCAGGTTCTGTGGCAAAAGTGACATCTCCATCATCACCGAAGCCATGTGCCTGCTGCTGCCCTATCAGCTACTGAGGCAGAAATTACCTCAAAAGTACAAACAGCAGAAATGTTCCTGCTGCTAGCCTATCATGTACTGAGGCTGAAGTGTCCTCACTATCAGCATTGAAGCCATGTGCTGCTGCTTGAGTATCAGGTTCTTTGGCACAGGCGACTTCACAAGCACAAAGAGCAGGAATGTGCCTGCTGCTCACCTCTCAGGCACTGAGGAAAAAGTGGCCTCCCAATCTCCATTGAAGTCATGCCCCTGCTACTGGCCTAATATGTACTGAGGCAAAAGGTATCTCACAAGCACAAGCAACAGCGATGTGCATGCTTCTCACCTATGACATACTGAGAAATAAGTGAGCTCATAATCAGGATCAAAGCCATGTGCTTGTGGCTGCCCTATCAGGTACTGCGGCAAAAGTGACCTCACAAGCACAAACAGCAGCAGTGTGCCTGCTGCTGGCCTATCCGATATTAAAGCACAACGACCTCACAGTAAGCATTGAAGCCATGTTCCTGGAGCTGGCCTATAAGGTACTGAGGAAGAAGTGACCTCACAAGCCCAAACTGCAGAAATTTACTTGCTGCTGGCCTATCAGGTTCTGAGGAAAAATTGACCTCACAATCTGCATCAAAGCCATGTGCCTACTGCTGGCCTATCAGGTACTGCAGCACAAGTGCCCTCACAAGCACAAAAAGTAGCAATGTGTGTTCTCAAATAATGAGTAAGAAGTGACCTCATAGTCAGCCTCAAAGCCATGTGCCTACTTCTAGCCTATCAGGTTCTGAGGCAGAAGTGACCTCAGAATCAACATTGGAGCCTTGAAAATGGTGTTGGCCTATCAGCAGCAGAGACAGAGGTGACTTCGCATGAACCTATATCAACCGAGGGCCTGCTGTTGACCTATCAGCCTCAAAGAAGGAAGTGATATCACAATGAGCATCTAATCTGCCTGCTGCTTGTCTGTCAGTTACTCACACAGAAGTGACCTCACAATCAACATCCAAGTCATGTGCGTGCTGCTTGCTTATCAGATATTCAGGGAGGAGTGACCTCACAAGCACATAACCCACCCATGTGCCTGCTGCTGACCTATCAGGTACTCAGGCAGAAAGGACCTCAAAATCAACAATGAAGCCATTACTCAGTTTCTTGCTTATTAGGAGAATACGCAGAGGTGACATCACAAGAACGTACACCAACCAAGAGCTTGCTGATGTCCTAACAGCTCCAGAGAAAGAAGTGACCTCACAATCAACATCCAAGGCACATGCCTGCTGCTGGCCTATCAGTTGTACAGTCACAAGTGACCTCACAAGCACGTGCCATTCATGTGCCTTTAACTGACCTATCAGGCACAACAGAGGAAGAAAACTCACTTTCAACATCCAAGGCACATGCCTGCTGCTGGCCTATCAGTTGTACAGTCACAAGTGACCTCACAAGCACGTGCCATTCATGTGCCTTTAACTGACCTATCAGGCACAACAGAGGAAGAAAACTCACTTTCAACATCCAAGCCATGTTCCTCCTGGCTGCTTCTGTGACCTGCTACCTTCTGCTGGCCTATCAGGTACCCAGGGAAGTTGGACACGTTGAGCTCTGTCTTCCAGTATTCAGACTGATCTCATTTGGTTTCAAGATCTAAATGTGGGCAAAAAAAAAAAAAAAAAAAGAGTTGTGCAATTGCTTTGCATGCTATTTGTGACAGGCATAGCATAGGCTTGTGGGATTTGGTTTGGAGCTGTTTTTTCATCTCTTGCACACTTTCTGAGAAAAATGGAAATTAGACTCCAAGAAAACTTCCAGTCTTCATTACCACTGTGCTCTTTTTGTGGGGGATGGGTAACAGGGCTGGAGCTTATGCTGACAGCAACAGCAATACACCCTGGTTTCTTCCAGTGAATTAATGAATCATTCAGGAGAGAGAATCCTATTTTAGGATGGATGCTGCAAGCTGAGCTCACCCTTTCCACAATTACCTGAGCTAGCATGTCTGCACCAATTGGTCACAAGGCCATAGATATCTGCCTGCTCTGATCCATGATGGATGAATTTATCTTTCTATAAGTTGAACATCTAACTTCCTTCCAAGACCTCCCTGCACCCCTCCAACAGCTTTGTGAGCCCAGAGAAAATTGAGTATCTCATTGGAGACACCGTCTCCTTCCGATGTGTGGGTCCCCTTTCAAAGGACAAGATGCAGGCCTTTCAGTTCTCAGGGACAACCGGATGGGCCGTGGACATTTGGACCTTCAAGAAAGCCTACGCCTAGAGCTTCAACATCACAGGGCCAAAGGATGCTGGGTCACACACATGCAGATATACTATAATAAATCAGTTCCTTAGACCAGACTGATCTAAGGAAAGCAAAGCGATCATCATCAGTGTTAAAGGTAAACCATCCTTGACAGATCTATTTCCTCATCACACCTCCCTCCAGCTTTAGATACTTTCCTACAAGTCTCAGACCTGCAATGACTCCTTGATATTTAATAAAGGATATTGAGTGGCATTCATCTCTCTTGCTACTTGTTCTGAACTCACCATGCTCAATTCTCTTTAGAGCTGCATTTCAAGATCATGATTTATGTAACTGAAACATAGATGGTTAAAAGAGAGAGGAAGAGCTGAGACCTAAGAGTATCTATTCGCTTTTTCCCTTTAGACCCTCCAGCCCACACTTTCTCTGAACACTTCCATTGGAGTTGTGAGTGAGGGCTACCCCTTCCTTTTCATCTGCACAGCTCCTGGAAACATGGTGGAGCATAGGTTTCATTTCTGCAAGGAAGGAGCTGAGGTCATCCCCAGATCCGAGGTCAACGTATCAGAGACGAGTGCTCAGCTATGCATCCCACAGAGCAGTCAGAATCACATGGGGAATTTTACTTGTGCTTATGAGGAGAAAGTTGAGGGACAGTGGATCTGGTCCTTTATGAACAGTGTTGTGACTGTTTTTTGTGAAAGGTAATACCTTGGTAAAAGGGATGAGGACAATCTGCACAAAAAAACAATGAGAGAGAGAGCAAAGCTATTCCTTAACATGCCATCTGGGTAGCAAAATGCCCTAGGTTGTCTGTCATGGCCAAGATGGTTGACAGAAAGCCAACATTTTGGCCATCTTTTCCTCCCACTGCACCTAATATGTTTTTTCCAGCTGTGCAATGACTGGTTATTTCTCCCTTGCCCAGATCTATACAGCTGCCATTTTAAACTTTTTTTTCCCCCCAACTTTTCTCCCTAGAGCCCCCTTTTGCTCCCAAACTGGGAGTGGATTCTTCCTCTGCTGTGGTAACTGAAGGCTACCCCTTATGTCTCACCTGCATTGCCTTCAGGGATGACTCAAGGCTGAGATTTCACTTCTATGGGGATGGAGTTGAGATCCCAGTGTTGGAGGTATAGGAAAAAGGAGATTAGGGCATTACTCAGTCTTTCACAGGTAGTTAACAAAACAAGGCCCTGGAGGAAGGAGCAAGACAACACTATAAGACAGCCAGATAAGGAAGTACCCAAATAAGCCCAAAGGGAACAAAAACAGCTGATAAACAGGAGAGAACTACTTGAACTATGGGTGAACTATCCTAATTAGCATAATAAAAAACCCACCCACAAGCAGGGAAGCCCCCTGCTGATCAAAGCCCCTTCCCCATAGAGCATGGATAGTAGAAGAAGAGGATACTGTGACTTTAAACGAAGACAAGACCTAGCAGAACCAATGGGAACAAGGATGACTTAATGTAGTTGTGAACTGTACTGATAACTGTTGCTTAAACTGTATGAGGTGTCGGCTGTGTAGTAACCAGGTGTGCTAGCTTTGTGGAGTTACCACCTAGCACCCATCTCTGTGCAGAAATGAATTAAACAGATATCTCGACTCTGTGTGTTTTTCGGCTCATCGCACACCGGGTGAAAGAACCCTTCTTTGGGACACCACAAGCAGGACAGGCAGGCTCAGAGACCACTGCCATGAACCCTGGGAATTTCACTGAGTTCCTGTTCCCGCAGACCCCAAGGAGGTTCAGTGGGAAATTCACTTGAGGATTCAAGGAGGATGTGAACGGGACATGGGTGCCATCACCCCAGAGCAAGGTTCTGGAGGTCACTGTGAAGACTAAGTTTGTCTCAGGATCTACTGTGAGATTTGACAGCATCCAGACCTCCAAGAGCATATGTGGATATAATTATATACACTTCAAATTTAGGACTGATTTTTGAGGTAGAGTTCCATAATGTTCTTCCCACTGTGAAAATAAATAGTCAAAACCATCATCATTTTTTATCCTTGTTACTGTCTCTCTAACTGAGGATAATTTCAATCACCCAAGCCACAGAATCACAGAATCACAGAATCACAAAATGGTTTAGGTTGGAAGGGACCTCTGGAGATCATCTAGTCCAACCTCCCTGCTCAAGCAGGGTCCTCTAGAGCATATTTCCCAGGATCACATCCAGACGGGTTTTGAATATCTCCAGGGAAGGAGACTCCACCACCTCTCTGGGCAACCTGTTCCAATGCTCTGTCACCCTCACAGTGGAGAAGTTTTTTCTCAGGTTTAGGTGGAACTTCCTGTGTTTCAGTTTGTGCCCATTGCCTCCTGTCTTGTTGCTGAGCACCAAGGAGAAGAGTCTGGCCTCATCCTCTTGACACTCCCCCTTCAGATACTTGTACACAATGATGAGTTTCCCCTTTCAGTCTTCTCTTCTCCAGGCTGAACAGGCCCAGCTCTCTCAGCCTTTCTTCATAGGAGAGATGCTCCAGTCCCCTCATCATCTTGGTAGCCCTCCGCTGGACTCTCTCCAGCAGTGCCATGTCTCTCTTGTACAGGAGAGCCCAGAACTGGACACAGTACTCCAGGTGAGGCCTCACCAGGGCTGAGTAGAGGGGCAGGATCACCTCCCTCGACCTGCTGGCAACACTCTGCCTAATGCACCCCAGGATACCCTTGGCCTTCTTGGCCACCAGGGCACACTGCTGGCTCATGGTCAACTTGTTGTCCACCAGGACTCCCAGGTCCTTCTTGGCAGAGCTACTTTCCAGCAGGTCAACCCCCAGCCTGTACTGCTGCATGGGGTTATTCCTCCCCAGGTGCAGGACCCTGCACTTGCCTTTGTGGAACTTCAGGAGGTTCCTCTCCGCCCAGCTCTCCAGCCTGTCCAGGTCCCTCTGAATGGCAGCACAGCCCTCTGGTGTGTCAGCCACTCCTCCCAGTTTGGTATCATCAGCAAACTTGCTGAGGGTGCACTCTGTCCCTTCATCCAGGTCATTGATGAGTACATTGAACAAGACTGGACCCAGCACTGACCCCTGGGGGACACCACTAGCCACAGGCCTCCAACTTGACTCTGCGCCATTCACCACAACCCTCTGAGCTCGGCCATCCAGCCAGTTCTCAATCCACCTCACTGTCCACTCATCTAGCCCACACTTCCTGAGCTTGCCTAGGAGGATGTGATGGGAGACAGTGTCAAAAGCCTTGCTGAAGTCCAGGGAGACAACATCCACTGCTCTGCCCTCATCTACCCAGCCAGTCATTCCGTCATAGAAGGCTATCAGAGTGGTCAAGCATGATTTCCCTTTGGTGACTCCATGCTGACTACTCCTGATCACCTTCTTGTCCTCCAGATGCTTAGTGATGACCTCCAGGATGAGCTGTTCCATCACCTTCCCAGGGATGGAGGTGAGGCTGACTGGCCTGTAGTTCCCTGGCTCCTCCTCCTTGCCCTTTTTGAAGACTGGCGTGACATTGGCTTTCTTCCAGTCCTCAGGCACCTCTCCTGATCTCCAGGACCTTTCCAAGATGATGGAGAGTGGCCTAGTGATAACATCCACCAGCTCCCTCAGCACTCATGGGTGCATCCCATCGGGGCCCATGGATTTGTGGGTGTCAAGTTTGTCTAAATGATCTCTAACCTGATCCTCCTTGACCAAGGGAAAGTCTCCCTTTCTCCAGCCTTCATCTCTTGTCCCCAAGGTCTGGAATTCCTGAGGACTGGCCTTAGCAGTAAAGACTGAAGCAAAGGCAGCATCTTCGAACTCATCCTCGAAGTCTTCCTAAGTGGCCAGCATTAGCCCTCAAAAGCTCACAGCATGGTTTACTAGGCCTCTGCTCTGTTTTAACCCTCCTCAAACTCCCGGGATCCATTACACCTTGAAGAGGCAGGCCTCAGTCCTCCTGACCATCCTAAAAGCACGTGTTTTATCTCATTCTTGAGGTGTCTGTTGGTCTCATTCCTTCCAGGGCAAAACCCAGGTGCATTTTCTTTGCTCCTCTAAGTTTGCCTCTGTCCACCCTTTGCAGCCTTCCAGCAGACAGTGTGTCCTTAAATGCACTCAGTTTGCAGCACATTGAACATAATGGTATAATGATACCCCTCACCTGCCTGTGAAAGTACCTCTCTATCCTTTGAGGAAGGGAGCTGTGGATAGTTTTTCTTTTAACTCAGAGGTCCTGGCTGAGTCTCAGACTACTGTTTCTTTTGCTAACTCATCTTCTGTGTTTCTTCTATCAGATTCCCCTGCTCAGCCACATCTGATCTTGAACTCCCCATCTGGAGAAATGGGGGAAGGGGACTCCTTCCTTATCACTTGTGTAGCCTATGGCACTAGTGGCGAATGGAAGTTTTACTTCTATAAAGATGGGACAGAGCAATTCTCAGAGGCTTGCACAAGGAACCACTCTCTCTTCAGCATCCTAGCAGCCAAACCCACCATGACAGGGCAATTCACCTGCAGGTACGAGGAGAGAGTCAGTGGAAAGTGAATCCCATCACCTCTGAGCCAGGCAATGATGGTCACCATGCAAGGGGAGTCCCTACAGCCAGTCCAAGCTTTTCCCAGTGTTAAGGAAATTTCCACTATACTCTAGTTTTTGCAGACAGAACATGCAAGGTCACGAAGAAATGCAAAGAGACCAGTTTAATCCAGCCAGCAGTACAAAAGTTGTTCAAAGGTAACACCAGAAGAGGTGCAAAATCAGCTAATGAATAATTATAAGATATACCATTTAAGGCTGGCACGGAACTATCTCGTACTGTAACATGGCAAAGGGATTGGTAAAACTAAGAATCGTGGATTGATCTGATTGGTTATGTAAACTAAAGTATTGAATATGTAACAACTTACCTTCACTTAAAAGTTGTAACAAAAAACTGCTTGGTGTCCTTCTTGTGCTCCCAGCCAAGAGGCACCTTATTGCTAGCAATAAAAAACTTCGCAACTAAGAAATTTGACTCCTGCTGCTCATTACCGGTGCCCGCGAACAAAAAAAAGAAAAAAGATAAATTTAACACCAGGCAAGACCACAACCAGAAAGACTATAGGTACCTTCAAGTTGCATTAGAGACAGATTCACACACACATGTCTGAATTTCTTTACATTTGGTCTAGTTCACCTCTAGCCCACCATAGTTCTGAAACATAAAGGCTAGAGCAAAAGATAAAGTAGGCAAGGGAATGCTGTTCATCTTATGCTCATGTAGCAGGGTGGTCATATCTGATCTCACTGCAGAATGGTCCCTGGCTTATTTGAGCCATGGACCAAGACCCCAAATGTGCCTTGGAGAGTGTTACTTGCCTCATGGAAAGGAGAGCAACAACAACTGAAAAATATAACCCACCAGGTCTGTGGTGTTGTAGCATGTTTTTGAGACAGGATGTTGACTGGAGCATCCTTCTGATGCCATGTTTGAGTCCCAAGACTGCAGGGGTAATAGACTTTTTTTGGCAGGGGGGAGATGGAAGCAAACTGGGTGCTGCCTGCATCCGCATCATCTATAGGAACGAGAGTAAGACATCACATCCAGCAACTCTGGGTTTCCTCTCAGAGGGAACCAGTATGGAAAAAGGGAAAGTTTGACTTTGTAGATGCATGGACTGAGGCTCTCTTGCTGATGGTTTGCAGTTGCTTATCTTTCCTCATGCATCTGATAAACAGCCTCATCTCTACCCATCCTGTTGGTGACTGGATGTGCAGTTGTTGCAGCTGCTCTGGTCCTGGTGTTGCTACTGGCTGCCTATATCTGCCAGAGGAGGAGAGGTAAGTGATGAGTGCAAAGGAAGGAAGGAGGATCCAGGCTGGCTCAGATCAGAGGATACTTTTGAGGGGAAAGGAGAGTGTGACACTGATGAGAAGAACATGTGCAGTCAAGGGGCAAGGGCTTCTGCTCCTAGTATGCCTTTGGATTGTGAATGCCTCCAATGCATGGATCACAGTTTAGTCCACAAAAGGTTGAGCATGCAGAGCATCCTCCCACAAACCCATGCTGTGCAGCATCCTCTAATGGGATGGGGGCAACCCAGACTGGTAATATCACCTCATCCCTTACTTTGATCCTTGGAGTGTACAATGGGGGCTAACACCACATTCACTGCCAAAGCATAGGACATTTTGGGGATCTCCTATGAGCTTTTTCAGCTGGTGACAGTTCATTTTTAGCAAACCAGGTGTTTTAGCCAGAAACTCTCATTCCTCTCTCTGCTGGGCCACGTTCACTGGAAGGGGCTCCACAACAAAGATGACAGTGCTTATCCTCTGTCCCTGGTCAGTCAAACTGGTATTTGATCTCAGGAGTGCTTGGCCCATGTCTTTGCTCAAAAAAAGCACTCACTTTCAACCTCTTCTCCACCTCAGTGGAGCAGGAAAGAAGGAAGAAAGAAAAGGATTGTTTCTATTCTCCTTTGCTTTGAACATTGAAGCCAGCATTCACTTTGTAAATGCCCTTGTCCAGCTGGTCAGTACATCTCTTTTCAAGCCCCCCAATGCTTCTTTCTCTCATTCCCTTCCACCATCTTTCTGAGCCTGGTAGAGATGGGGAAAAGGGGTCCAGGGCACACAAAAGGGTTGGTCTGTCCCATGTTAACTTGTGGCAACATCCCACACAGAGGACATTTGCATTGATCCATGAGCCTGAAGTGACAGAGAAAGCATCAGACAGCAAAACAGTGTTGTCCAAGCACTGTTAGGGGAGATGAATCCCACTCCTCCAGTCTCTGCCATTTCACTGTTTTAACTGGATGTTGATGCATTTTAAGTGAGCCCTTTGCAGCTCCCAAATAATTCAAATGTAGCCCCTGTACAACAGCTGATGCTATCCTGACTCTGATGTAACACAAGAGGGCGTTGAGGAAAACATTTGTCCATTGGCAAATGTCCCTTCCCAGCCCAGTGGACCACTAGACTGTAGACATCTCTAGTCTCGGCACACTTTGGTTGGTCATAGGCATACTTTTGTCAGTCACAGACATACTGGGAATTGGGGAAAAAATGGAAGGGGAAGGTGTGATTCTGCAGCCTGACCAGCTGGGAAAGTCAAGAACAAGAATGAAGGGCCTTGTCACTATTGGTTCTAATCATCACCAGTCATGAGGAAAGCACCTAAGGCAGCGTAAAGTAGAGACAGACCTCTTCTCTCCTCTGGGTTTAGTGATGAATGAGATGGGCTGCAGTTCATGAGGCAAAGATGATTCCCCAAAATGATCCAGATCACGTGGGGAGGAAAATATCACCAAACGTGAAAAACACATGAACAGCAACCCTGATATTGTATCTGAGCAAAGGGCCTACCGAGCCAATGTGACTGCCAAAGCCAACCCAATACAGGCACACCTCTGGAAGGGAGAGAGGAAGAGAGACATTGCCTTGGTCTGCCACGTGCCTCTGAAGACAGGCTCATCTACCTTCAGAAAAGGCCAAAAGGATAATCAAAGGAAATAGAGGCTTGTCAGCCTCACCTCTGTCCCTGGGGAAATCATGGAGTGAGTCCTCTTGGAACACATTTCTGGGCACATGGAGGAGAATGTGACTGGGAACAGTCAGCATAGATTTCCCACGGGTGAATCATGCCTGAGCAACCTTATTGCCTACTAGGATAAAACAACTGGATTTGTGGAAGAGAGGAGAGAAGTGGATGTCACTTACCTTATCTTTAGCAAGGCTTTTGACACAGTCTTGCACAATACTCTTGTATCCAAGTCAGGATGTGATGGTCTAGATGGCTGTATGCCCGGATGAATAAAACACTAGTTGGGTGATTGGACTCAAAATAGAGCGGTTGATGAGTCATACTGTCTCTGGGGGCCATTAAGATGCAGAGTGTCTCAGGGGGGTCTATCCCAGAACCTGACCTATTCTACAACTTTATCGGTCACCTAAAGGAGGTCTGTAGATGACAAGAAATTGAGGAGACCAGTCAATATGCTCAAGGACATGGCAGCCATCCGGAGACACCTTTACAGGCTTCAGAAAAAGACAACAGGATCCTCATGAAATTCAAAAAAAGACAAGAGCCAAATCCTGCCCCTGGAAAGGAAGAGCTCTTGCAATGATCCAGGCTGGGGACAGACTGCCTTGGAGAAGCTCCACAAAAAAGGCCATGGGCATAGTGGTGCACAGCAAAATGGAATGATCTAGCAGTGTGCCCTGGCAGCAAGGAAGGCCAACAGTATCCTGGGCTGTGGGAATAGGAACATGACCAGTAGATCAAGGGAAGTGATCACCCCCTTACTCAGTGCTTGATAGACCACAATTAGAGTACTACGTCTAATTTTTGAGCCCCCAATATAGAAAAGGACATTGACAAACTGGACTGAGTTCATTTGAGGGCCAAGAAGATGTTCAGGTGGTTACAGCACTTGCCCTGTGAGGAGAGGTGAAAGCACAAGGCTTGTCCAGCCTGCAGAAGAGATGACTTTGGAGAGTAATAATACCAGCTTTTTAATACCTACAATGAGCTCGTAGTGATGATAGAGCCAGGCTCTTCACAGTGGTGCACTGTGGGCAGATGAGAGAAAACAAGACGTTGAAAGAAGAATGGTTCAGACTGGACAGCAGGATAATATTTTTCACCAGCAAGGTAGTCAAATATTGGAAGAGGTTGTCCAGAGAGCATGTGCAGTCTCCATCCTTGGAGGTTTTCAAGAACTGATGGGATAAAGCCCTGAGCAACATGGTCTGACATCAACCTGATCCTGCCTTGAGCAGTAGGTGGGACTATAGACCTCCAACTTGAATTATCCTTTGATTCTATGATATCTGTGTCTGGGACCATTTCTGATGCTCCTGGGTATTTTTTGAAAGACCAGAGGAGTGTGGAGATGTGACATGGTGCTTCAAGGTGATTCTCAGCCTTCCCAAAAGACAGCTGGAGGACAGAGACACACTACAAGAGCTGAGCTGCACTGCCTTCCCATGCACAGGGAAAGGCCTCCTGCACACCAGCACTCCTGAGTGGATGAGGAGAGCACGTGTCATGCTCCAATGCACACCTCTGTGTTGGCACTTATAGTGAAATGGCTGTGATACTCATAAATAAACAATCTTTCCACTGAGCTAAATCTCTCCTGTCCTTAGCAGCTAGACTACAAATGGCTGTGTCCACAGGGCCATCATCTCCTGCCTTTCCAGCCAGTGCAGAGGCTGAGGAGAATGCATCTCATGACATGCAGTCCAACAGAGTTGAGAGGAATCACCCCCCTCATGGCTCACATTTGTGAGCACATCTGGGCACCTCTCAGGGAGGAGAGATGTACCTGAACCAGGAGGACATATGGTATCTCCACTCCCTTCAGATCCTTACATGCCAGGCCCCTGTGCCTCAGGGAGAAGTTTGGGGCCCTCCCCCCTCAGAGGACAGAACCTGACACCTGAGGGGGACTCACTCCATGCCCCAGGGCAAGTCTCAGGCCCTAGAAGGAAGATACAACTGGTTAATATTCAAGGATCACTTCCCCCAGGCTCAAGAATGGTGCATCCCTATGAGCAAGAAGTCGAGCAAAGGGGGCAGGAGACCTGCATGGATGAACAAAGAACTCCTGGCAAAACTCAAATAGAAGAAGGAAGTCTACAAAATGTGGAAAAGGGGACAGGCCACTTGGGAGGAATACAGGGACGTTGTCTAACTATGCAGGGATGCGACGAGGAAGGCTAAGGCCCATTTGGAATTAAATCTGGCAAGGGATGTCAAGGACAACAAGAAGGGCTTCTTCAAATACATCAACAGCAAAAGGAAGACTAGGGAAAACGTGGGCCCGCTGCTGAATGGGGCAGGGGCCCTGGCAACAGAGAACACAGAGAAGGTAGATATACCGAATGCCTTCCTTGCTTCAGTCTTTACTGCTAAGGCCAGTCCTCAGGAATTCCAGACCTTGGAGACAAGAGAGGAAGGCTGGAGAAAGGAAGACTCTCCCTTGGTCGAGGAGGATCAGGTTAGAGATCATTTAGACAAACTTGACACCCACAAATCCATGGGCCCCGATGGGATGCACCCATGAGTGTTGAGGGAGCTGGCAGATGTTATCACTAGGCCACTCTCCATCATCTTGGAAAGGTCCTGGAGATCAGGAGAGGTGCCTGAGGACTGGAAGAAAGCCAATGTCACTCCAGCCTTCAAAAAGGGTAAGAAGGAGGAGCCAAGAAACTACAGGCCTGTCAGCCTCACCTCCATCCCTGGGAAGGTGATGGAGCAGCTCATCCTGGAGGTCCTCACTAAGCATCTGGAGGACAAGAAGGTGATCAGGAGTAGTCAGCATGGATTCACCAAAGGGAAATCATGCTTGACCACTCTGATAGCCTTCTATGATGGAATGACTGGCTGGGTAGATGAGGGCAGAGCAGTGGATGTTGTCTCCCTGGACTTCAGCAAGGCTTTTGACACTGTCTCCCATCACATCCTCCTAGGCAAGCTCAGGAAGTGTGGGCTAGATGAGTGGACAGTGAGGTGGATTGAGAACTGGCTGGATGGCCGAGCTCAGAGGGTTGTGGTGAATGGCGCAGAGTCTAGGTGGAGGCCTGTAGCTAGTGGTGTCCCCCAGGGATCAGTGCTGGGTCCAGTCTTGGTCAATGTATTCATCAATGACCTGGAGGAAGGGACAGAGTGCACCCTCAGCAAGTTTGCTGATGATAGTAAACTGGGGGGAGTGGCTGACACACCAGAAGACTGTGCTGCCATTCAGAGGGACCTGGACAGGCTGGAGAGGTGGGCGGAGAGGAACCTCATGAAGTTCCACAAAGGCAAGTGCAAGGTCCTGCACCTAGGCAGGAATAACCCCAGGCACCAGTACAGGCTGGGGGTTGACCTGCTGGAAAGTAGCTCTGCAGAGAAGGACCTGGGAGTCCTGGTGGACAACAAGTTAAGCATGAGGCAGCAGTGTGCCCTTGTGGCCAAGAAAGCCAAGGGTATCCTGGGGTGCATTAGGCAGAGTGTTGCCAGCAGGTCAAGGGAGGTGATCCTGCCCCTCTACTCAGCCCTGGGGAGGCCTCACCTGGAGTCCTGTGTCCAGTTCTGGGCTCCCCTGTACAAGAGAGACATGGCACTCCTGGAGAGAGTCCAGCGAAGGTCTACGAAGATGATTAAGGGCCTGGAGCATCTGTCCTACGAGGAACCAGCTCTCAAAGATACAGCACACAATGGAGAGAGGTAGCGGTTAACCTTCGGATAAGAGAAGGCACTATGAAGCAGGAACATAGCGACTGTCCCGGGATGTAGATGTGAACCAGTCAAAAGGAAAGAGACCATCGACTGAGTAAAGACGACTGGAAGAGACTGTCACTGGCAGGCAGGGAAATAAGACTGTAAGGAGTATTATTACCCCAAAATTTCTTTGATTGAGGTCCCTCCCCGGAGGCACCCAGCTCGAGCTGTTACTTTGCTGTACCATCATTTAAATAAATAAATAAATTCGCTGCTAGATGTATGTGAGACTCTGCTCCTCGGAAACCTAGGGTCGAACTATTTCCATAGCACCATATGCTCATGATGAACTAGTTCACCTTGCAAAGTTACAAATGAGTTTAACAGAACACCACTGGGATGATATTTTTCGTGGTTGGTCCCAAAACGTAGCATTACATCCTATCATAATTTTGTTTCTCTTGTGTGGTATTGTTTGATATTCGGTGTATTCTTATCTGTTTTGTTAAATGCTTTTTACTACGAGTTTAGTTTGTACAAGCACAACTAAATGCTTTGCCATAACCATGTCTAAGGCCAAGGGGTAGAGTGTCAGTGGAAACGCAGAAGACATTTCTCATCACAAGGAGCTAGTGACCTTGGACAGAGGTATGACAATGCTAGTTAGCTCTGCATAAACAGCTTGCATCTGCATGTTATATAAGCTGCTTATGTAACAAGAGAAGGTAACTATGAGGGAATAAAAGCAGGGGCGTCCCAGTCAGCTTGAGCCTCGGTCCAGATGGGACTGTGCAGTGTGCTGTACACCAGAAGAAACGTCTGTCTGATGCCATCACCTTGGGGCTTCCAATGTCAGAAGGGATGTAAGATACCATCTAACTTAATTGCTGCCATCTATCAATTGCTCCTTTTGTATCAATAAACAACCTCTTTTGCTTGCAGCCTTGACATGGTGTGTTGTTTCCTTGAATCCACCTTGTCCGTCCAATAGCCAGACAGAACACCCTCTGATCAGACAACTAGAAGAAGCCTCAAGATTGCAGGCCCTGGGGCCAATACTGTTTAACATCCTTATTAACAACTGGGACAACGGGATGGAGTGCACTCTCAGGAAGTTTGCAGTCAGCACCAGATTAGGGGGCATGGCTGATCCACTGGAGGGCAGGACTGCTATTCAGAGGGACTTTGACAGGCTGTAGAAATGGGCTAACAGGAACGTCATGGAGTTCAACAAAGGGAAATGCAAAATCCTGCACCTGGGCTGGAATAACCCCATGCAATAGTACAGGCTGGGGCCAACTGGTGAGAAAGCAGCTCTGCTAAAAAGGGCATGGGTGTCCTGGTGGACCAAAAGTGGAACATGAGTCAGCAGCGTGCCCTAGCAGCAAAGAAGGGCAACAGTGTAGCCATCAGGTTGAGGGAAGTGATTCTTCCCCTCTATTTGGCCTTCGTGAGACTGAATTTGGAGTACTTCGTCCAGTTCTGGGCTCCCCAGTACAAGAAAGACATGGACATACTGGAGCAAGTCTAGTGGAGGCCAAGATGATTAAAAGGCTGAAGCACATGGCATACAAGGAAAGGCTGAGAGAGCTGGGTTTGTCCAGCTTTTGGTAGAGAAGGCTGTGGGGAGATCTGATTGCTGTCTACAACTACCTAATGGAAGGGTGTAGAGAAGATGGAGTAAGACCCTTCTCAGGGGCTTTTCCTTGGTTGCTTTCAGATTTTTGTGGTGTGCTAACTAGTGTTGACTAAGTTCAGGCTTGAAGACTTTTTGAAGCAGGAGGTCCTATTTTTCTGGGAGATCAGTCTGCACTTTACCTTAGGTAGATGACTTCAGTGAGTTTGGCTAATTCTTTTCCATGATTCTTAGCAGGAATCACAGAATCACAGAATCACAGAATGGTTAAGGTTGGAAGGGGCCTCTGGAGATCATCTAGCCCAACCCCGCTGCTCAAGCAGGGTCCTCTAGAGCATATTTCCCAGGAATGTCCAGGTGGGTTTTGAATATCTCCAGGGAAGGAGACTCCACTACCTCTCTGGGCAACCTGTGCCAGGGCTCAGTCACCCTCACAGGAAAGAAGTTTTTCCTCCTGTTCAGATGGAACTGCCTGTGTTTCAGTTTCTGCCCATTGCCTCTTGTCCTGTCACTGGACACCACGGAGAAGAGACTGGCCTCATCCTCTCGACACCCTCCCTTCAGATACTTGTACACGTTGATGAGTTTCCCCTTTCAGTCTTCTCTTCTCCAGGCTGAACAGGCCCAGCTCTCTCAGCCTTTCTTCATAGGAGAGATGCTCCAGTCCCCTCATCATCTTTATAGCCCTCCACTGGACTCTTTCCAGTAGTGCCATGTCTCTCTTGTACTGGGGAGCCCAGCACTGGACACAGGACTCCAGGTGAGGCCTCCCCAGGGCTGAGTAGAGGGGCAGGATCACCTCCCTCGACCTGCTGGCAACACTCTGCCTAATGCACCCCAGGATACCCTTGGCCTTCTTGGCCACAAGGGCACACTGCTGGCTCATGGTCAACTTGTCCACCAGCACTCCCAGGTCCTTCTCTGCAGAGCTACTTTCCAGCAGGTCAACCCCCAGCCTGTACTGCTGCATGGGATTATTCCTCCCCAGGTGCAGCACCTTGCACTTGCCTTTGTTGAACTTCAGGAGGTTCCTCTCCGCCCAGCTCTCCAGCCTGTCCAGGACCCTCTGAATGGCAGCACAGTCTTCTGGTGTGTCAGCCTCTCCCCCCAGTTTAGTATCATCAGCAAACTTGCTGAGGGTGCACTCTGTCCCTTCCTCCAGGTCACTGATGAGTACATTGAACAAGACTGGACCCAGGACTGACCCCTGGGGGACACCACTAGCTACAGGCCTCCACCTAGACTCTGCGCCACTGACCATAACCCTCTGAGCTCGGCCATCCAGCCAGCTCTCAATCCACCTCACTGTCCACTCATCTAACCTGTACTTCCTGAGCTTGCCTAGGAGGATGTGATGGGAGACAATGTCAAAAGCCTTGCTGAAGTCCAGGGAGACAACATCCACTGCTCTGCCCTCATCTACCCAGCCAGTCATTCCATCATAGAAGGCTATCAGATTGGTCAAGCATGATTTCCCTTTGGTGAATCCATGCTGACTACTCCTGATCACCTTCTTGTCCTCCACATGCTTAGTGAGGACCTCCAGGAGGAGCTGTTCCATCACCTTCCCAGGGATGGAGGTGAGGCTGACTGGCCTGTGGTTCCCTGGCTCCTCCTTCTTGCCCTTTTTGAAGACTGGGGTGACACTGGCTTTCTTCCAGTCCTCAGGCACCTCTCCTGATCTCCAGGACCTTTCAAAGAGGATGGAGAGTGGCCTAGCAATAACATCTGCCAGCTCCCTCAGCACTCGTGGGTGCATCCCGTCAGGGCCCATGGACTTGTGGGTGTCAAGTTTGTCTAAATGATCTCTAACCTGATCCTCCTCGACCAAGGGAGAGTCTTCCTTTCTCCAGACTTCCTCTCTTGTCCCCAGGGTCTGCAATTCCTGAGAGCTGGCCTTAGCAGTAAAGACTGAAGCAAGGAAGGCATTCGGTATATCTACCTTCTCTGTGTTCTCTGTTGCCAGGGCCCCTGCCCCATTCAGCAGCGGGCCCACGTTTTCCCTAGTCTTCCTTTTGCTGTTGATGTATTTGAAGAAGCCCTTCTTGTTGTCCTTGACATCCCTTGCCAGATTTAATTCCAAATGGGCCTTAGCCTTCCTTGTCGCATCCCTGCACACTCTGACAACGTCCCTGTATTCCTCCCAAGTGGCCTGTCCCCTTTTCCACATTCTGTGTACTTCCTTCTTCTGTTGGAGTTTTGCCAGGAGTTCCTTGCTCATCCAGTGGTCAAGGTCAATAGGAGTGGGGCTATTTGAACAGGTATTAAAGGCGTAAACAGCCATACACACAGTGAAGGGCAGTCAAGTCTCAAATGTAAGCTTACAACTCTTTGCTCAGTAATCACAAGTGGCTCAGATGTATAGACTTCTACCTCCCCGGAGGTGAGCAGGCGGGGGGCAATCCCCCCTTCCATTACAGATATCTGAGCGGGAATCGCTAGGGTTGGCTTGGCTTGTACTCGCTCATAGGGAGGAAGCATTCCAACACGCCCGTTGTTAAGCATAAACAGCGCTTGGGGGAGCATGCTCACCCACCCCCTTAATGTCTGCGTGGTGGTAAGTTTCCGAATTTGTTCTTTTAGCAGGCCATTCATTCTCTCTATTAATCCACTAGCTTGAGAGTGGTAGGGTATATGCAAGACCCAGGTGATCCCCAAGTCCTTTGCCCATTCTTGTACTACATGGCCGGCAAAGTGGGTACCTTGGTCACTCTGTATTTCTTTTGGTATACCGTAAGTATACATGAGCTGCTCTAAGCCCCGCACAGTAGAGGATTGATTCGCATGGGAGGTAAGCTATGCATACATAAGGCCTGTGTAAGTGTCTGCAGCAGTCAATATATACTTTCGCCCCTGTGAGGCGGGCAATGGGCCTACATAATCTACTTGCCAGGTTGCAAAGGGTTGTTTGCCTCGCTTGAGGCGACCGTATGCGCTGGTGAGAGGCCCTTTTGTTATCTTCATACAAACGGGACAGTTAGCATGTGCTGGCTTACACCAATGTAACACTAACATGGGATGGCCTCGTGCTAGATCCCAAGCCTGAGCTGCGATGGGGCCACGATGCCCTGATCGTTCATGCGCTTGCCAAGCTTGCTTTAACTCTGAGGGAGTTGCCATCTGGTCGACTGCTGTATTATGCTGAGTTTCGAGGGTCTCCTGTTTCTGATGGGCATCACCATGTCGCACAGACACAGCTTTAGTTTGCACACTGTCCCAAATCCTTTCCCACAAGGGGCTCCCCTGGAGTTCCTTATCATGTATCTGCCACTGTGCGGCGACCCATGTTGGTAACCAGGTTCGCAGACCCTTGTATACTCCCCAGCTATCCGTATAGAGGTAGCGTGCATCTCCCTCATCGAGGGCTATAGCTGCGGCCTTTAATTTGGCCCACTGGCTTGAGTATCCCGTTCCTCAGGCAAAACAGATAGTACCCGTGGCAGGACTGTATGCTGCAGAGCACCACACTCGCTCTCCTGCCCAGGAATACGGTGCACTGCCATCAGAAAACCAGGCCCACTCCCGTTGCTCAGGAGCTAACGTCTCAAAAGGAGGCGCCTCTTGGACAGGCAATGGCTCTATCGGGGGAGCAGGGGAGGGCAGCCCCTCTGGCTCCGACAATAGAGGCATGTGCTCAAAATGTACTTCCCCTAACAAGGGTGCATGCGGGGTACTCATGTCCTTTCTTCCCCCCTTAAACCGGGCTTGTAAATAGTGTTTCCATTTCCACTGAGTTGCACCTTGGGCCACCCCTACATGGGCCCTGACTGTATCATCAGTCACCCATGCCTGGATGGGGATGGGGGTGTGTACAGTCACCGGGTCACGTCCTGTAACTCGTTCGGTATCCTGCAAAGCCCACACCACAGCCAAAAGCTGTTTTCCCAGAGGTGTATAATTTGCTGTGGCCCCTTGCAGGGAACGGGACCAGAAACCTATAGGTTCCTGCCTTGTGTGAGCACATTGCTGCCACAACCCTCAAGACACTGTATCCCCCATAACCGTTACCTCCAGCTCGAAAGGTTGTCCCTCATACGGCATGAATAGTTTGGAGTGTTGGACTACCGCCTCCTTGCACAGGTCAAAGGCTTGCTGCTGTTCTTCAGTCCATCGCCACTGGCTACTTTTTTTGGTCAAACGCTGTAGAGGCCACATTAAATATGCTGAGTGGGGTATAAAGGTCCACCAGAACCCCCAAAGGCCCAAGAAAGCTTGTAGTTGTTTTACAGTAGTGGGAACAGGGTACTGTTGCATAGTATTGTGCACTTTCTCAGGGACAGCTTTCGTCTGTCCCCTCCAGACTATCCCTAGGAATTGCACACTAATGTCCGGCCCCTGCACCTTCTTAGGGTTCACAGCCCACCCCTGCTCCTGTAGGGTCTGTACTAGCAACGATAGCTGTTCATGCACCCGTTCCTTAGAAGGTCCCGTTATCAAAATATCATCAATATAATGATGGATGGTACACTCTGTAAGGGGTGGGGGGAGATCAGCTGCGACCATCTGGTGGCAAATGGTGGGGCTATGTTTATAGCCCTGAGGAAGGACTTGAACCGTATATTGCTTGTTATTCCACGTAAACGCAAATTGATCTTGCAATTGCAGGGATATAGCGATGGAGAAGAATGCATTCACCAGATCAATGACAGTTCTCCATTCCTGCAGATGTTTCCCTACTCCTTCTAGCAGAGCTACCATGTCAGGTACTGTGGCTGCTAATGGTGGGGCAATTCTATTTAGCTCCCTATAATCCACAGTCATACGCCATGAACCATCAGGCTTCCGAACAGGCCAAATAGGACTAGTGAAAGCCGACAGGGCAGGGCGTATGATTTGGGTATGCAATAAAGCATCTAGAGTTTCCTGAATCTCCTTTTCCCCACCAGGCATCCTATACTGCTTCACTTGCACCACAGTGGGGGGAACTGGTAAATCCACGGGGGGGGTCCCATTTTGGATACCCTCTAATCAAAGTGATGGATCGCAACTGCAGTAATGCAGGACTTTTTCCAAAGGAGAACAATCCTTGCAGGGTCTGAATATCTCTGCCCAGTAACATGTCGATCCCCAAGACGTACTCGTGAATCGGTGCTAATAAAACAGGGGCAGAAAATGTTTTTTTTTTTTTCCAATTGCTAAGGTAACTACAGCCCGTACTGCTGGGGTGGCCGATCCTCCCAACCCACACGTGTGGGTAGTGGCCTTCCCCGGAGCTACCACGCTATGTAATGCGGAAACTTCTGCCCCAGTATCTACTAAAGCCAGCACAGCAATTTCTCCTCCAGAGCGGCAGCGAATTCGCAGGGGTACATAAGGACGTCGGTCCCCCCAATGGTAAGCCGCAACTGGCGCTCGTATCGCGGGGGACCCGCCTCCCCCTCATTGTCTTTTGGCTGGCGGTTTCCACGCTGTGGCTGGGGCGGGTGGGGCGGTAGGCTGTGTCCGATATTGCTGATTCGCAGGTAGCCGCTGCCACCGCTTAAATAAGTCAGCAGTAGAAAGACTGTTTATCTCATCACGTAATACCCCTGCCTGCAGCAAATCAGTCCACATCTGCCTCCTCGGTCCCTTTCCACTCAATTTAGTAGTCCCTGCCAATTTTCTCGCCTTGGAATTCCGAGCTGCTCTCGCTTGCGTAGTATCTGGTCCACCAACAAGTGCCAAATCCCTCATGTTGTTTACCAAAGCCCCTACTGTCCCAGTTGCAGGCATTACTGTGCCAAGTAGTAACGGCTTTGAGGCACTTGGAGCCCCCCTTAATAATTGGGTTTTCATCTGCCGCGTTATTTCCACACCATCCGGTCCGTCTCCATCTGCTAACCCAATAGCTACCCCGAGCTGCCGCAACGCGTTGATCCCTTCCTCAAAAGTACGCCATGCTCCCACTGTAGCGGCTAATTCTCCTGTGGATGGGTAAGCATCTACCACAGCGATGCTGTATAAAAGTGTGTTAGCAAACATATAATAATAACTCAAAGTAGATCCTAGCAGGAAGAGGAAGAAACCAGTAACACGAACATCATATTCTTCCTGGCAAAGAACCCTAGATGCTGATGACTCACCATAACACCCCCCCCCCACACACACACCACCCCCACCACTGACCTTAGGACCCAGAGGAATAGCAGAAATGTGAGCATAACACCAGGAAAAGGTGTAGAAACCAAGTGTGTGTGTTACAATTTTAATTGCATTATTATTCTTTCTTTTTCTGTAACAATTAGATCTGGACTAATAATGATTAGATCTTAAGATTTCAATCATACTAACAATGCATTCTTGATTTTACTTATATATAAGGTGTACTTCTTCTTTGCCCATAAACAAGATTTTGAATGTAATAATACCACCAGGCACCTGGTCATGGAAGACATTATTAAACGCCCAAGAATATGATGATGCCAGCCCTCCAAGCTAATGCCACTTGAATCCACGGAAAATATATTTGTGACTTGTATTTGTGGCATATGTACATAGGCACAAAACTGTCTTCAGTCAAACAAGTCTAGGTACTTCTAGCAGCTAAGCTACCGGCAATGTTTCATTGTTGTACATGTTCATCTAGGCTGTATCTTCGTCCGAGATTGCTCCACTGTATTCCCATCTACTTGCCTCTCCCCCTTCGATTGCACAAGAGGTCGGACCTGGGGAGTAGCCGGTTCTCCTTCTAATCCAAATTCAATCTCCGAGTCAGATGAAGTGCTCCAAATATTGCCATCCCACTCCTCAGGGTCCCAGGAGAGTCTAGTTATCATTGCTCTCACCTGGGCCACTGTAGCTGGGGCTTTACCATAGTGCACACGGCGTTTGTTAGCCACTCGTAAAGCCAATCGCTCTCCCCTATGGGTTAATTCCTGATGGCCCCCACCACTCAGTCTGGGGCCATCCTGGCAGCCACAGGTGAGCAGCCCCTCCTTGGCTCTCGCCCTCCCTGTTCACTCTCCTCGGCCACGGCATTGTCGTTTGTGTATCCTGCCAACTACGCCAACTGTAAGGGTAAGGCGGGGGCACCGCCTGGACTCCCGGCAGGGACAGATACACAAACACAAGGCACACTAGGGTCGATACTGAGCGTTTATTACCTGTGCGTCTGAGCGGGGGTTCCCCAGCGATTTCCTGATCGAGGCACTAATGGAGTGGGAGAGTCCCTGGCACCGCTGAGCATTGGTCCATGGTGAGGAACGCGCCAGGGGGGCACTATGTGAGATTTTTATGAACTACACACATGCACAGCAAGCATATTGAGCTCATCACTGCTTCTGATTCAAAGCCCAGGTGCAGCGCCACACTGGCACGGGCTCGGCCACGTGACTATGGGTCAGCCTGCTCTGTAGATGCTCCTTTTCTCACAGAACAGTCTGGCTAGCTTCCATCGCCTATCTCCTCAATCTTCTTCTGCTTTTTCCCATACAATGTCCAAATGCATTTTTTGCAATGTCTTGAGTGGCGCTTTTAACATGTGACTTAACAATGTCAAAGCCCTTTTCAGGAGCGGGATGGTGTTTCTAAACAAGCTACGGAATATACCTCCAACACCCACCCCATACATCACAGGAATGCCTTGAAAACCAGGGAGACCGATGCTAGCCTGGGCTGCTGGGAGATTCCTGACACGTAGTGCAGCTTATCTTATGTCACCGTAACAATTTTCTTCTTATTACTACTGGTCAGAACACAGCGCAAAAATGGAACCCAAAAGTCCCCGACAAGCTGGTGCTCTACGAGATCCATGTAGAGGTAGAGTGAGTTAAACCCTCTGTTGATGTTTGTCACAAAGGGAAACATCTTAGCAGCAACCTCCAGAGAAGCCCCCAAAATATGTGCTAGATTCCCAGTTGTAGAAAAAGTGCAAGGATTTTCACCCCTTTTATGCTTTGTTTTCCTTATGACAGGGTCGTAGACCAGGCTATTGATGGAGAGTTGATGGCTGAAGCTTTGTTATGGTGGTTAATAAGATGATTCATATGTTCCATCAACATGGAGAGGGATGGATAATAGCCTTTCTGCAAAGTATACTGCCCTGTCTTACCCTGCAGCCCTATTTCAAAGATGACATCTTCATTGATGTCATTCTAGCCTTGTGGGTATTGTATTTCTGCCAACCTGGGGGAGCTCTAGGGGACTCACCAGCTGTACGGTAAAGTCCGAGCTGGTGTTTTGTGGGAAAATTTTGGTGCTGGCATTGCATGATGTAGAAACCCCGTACACCATCCTTCTTTTTCCCCCACTCCACCCCCACTCGCTGGATGTCCTGGATTTGGAAAGCTTCTATCCAACTGTTAAGCTTCTGGGGCCAGCCATGCCACTTCACTTGCAGCTGTCTCTTTCTTCCTTTCCCTTGTGCAGCAATGATCTAAATTTTGTAGATTCTGTCCTTGTAAGGATTCACTTTTTGAAGGTCTTCAGGATAAAATGTCTCAATGATGGCTTTGTGACCGTTGTCTATTGAGCGGTATCTGGGTATCTGTCCCCTTCTGACAATTTCAGCTACTATGAAAATTTAATCTGTGAATGTCTGCTCATAACTTTTCTCAAATTTCTGTTTTGTTCTAGATGCCCTGACAGGTCTGGCTCTGATAGCTCGGTGGAAGCTATAGTTATAGCTTTTTATTAACTGATAACACATCAGTGTCACAAAAAGTGTTGCATGCTGTAAAATATCTCCATGTCTTGGTTTTGAGCATCCTGTTAAAATGCTCTATGACAGAGGCTTTTAATTCATTAATAGCAATGAAGTGGTGAAAGTTATACTGCTTTAACAAGCTTGTTTAAAGGCTGATTTAAAAATTCTTTTCCCTGGTCAGTCTGTAATTCCTTAGGCCTGCGCCTCCTGCTAAAAATTGTTTTAAAAACCCTGGCTTTTTAAGAACTCATTTTGCCTTTTAGACCAATGGCCAAGGCATGCTTGGATAATATCTCTATCACTGTTAAGAGGTACTTGACACCACTGTTGTGTTTGGAAAACTGTTGCATATCCACCAAGTCTGCTCGCCATTGAGCATCTACCTCTACCACAATCACCTTGTTCCTTTTAAAGTGCTTTCTTGCCACCTTGGGTATGTTGTAAGTATCCTGGTTTGCAAGCCAGTTTGCCACCTGGCTTCTGTTCAGATCAGCAATTCACCTTTTAGCAGCTTCAAAAAGGGGATTTACACCCCAAAGCTTCCCACCTCCCCAGGAGCATAGTAAATGTCTTTCAACAGAAGTGGTGGCATAGACATGTCTTTGACCATGCCACTACAACACACATGTAGGAAATGAAACACTGGACAATCAATTTAACTCATGTACAGAGAAACTATTAACAGGGTATGAGGGGAGTTGGTCTCCAGTCAGGCTTCTCCAGCCTTTTCCTTTTTTCCCCCTCACACCCTGCTGTCCCTTCTCTGCCCATTCTTTCTTTGCTGCTACAGGCCCGGACAGGAACAGAAAGAGTTCATGGGACACTTCTGTCTTCTCCCTCCTCAGTCTGTCAGTTGGAACTTTTTGAAACATTCAATAGGGTCATCGACCTAAGAATAAGGAAACACATATAGCACCAGCCTGCACCCTGTAATGGTCTTACGGGTAGCTGTAAGATCCTCCACAACCATGGGCAAAGGGAGCCCCCCTCCACCACCACCACTTGCCCTCTCTGTCTCTCTGTGATGCTTACCTCTAAATATAGTTTCTAATTCACAGGCCCATTGGCCAGTTATTCTAGTTGATGTGAACTTTTTCAGGAAACTCTTAGGGGCTATTTCTTATTGTCCCAACACGCATGTTCTTATGAAGTTGGCATTTTGTTCTGGCTTTCCGTTTTTGTGCACAGTGTTGCTTGTGTCTTGAAGCACTGTGCAAAGCCCAAAGACTGCTCCAGTAATACTGCATGGTCATCCTGTTGGGCAGGAGCATCTCAATCCAGCTCATAGGATTGGTCTCTTTGCACATGACAGTTTGTACAAGTGGCCCCTTGGTCAGCCTCTTAGGACAGGTCCCTAACCCTCGGGCATACTCCAACTTGTTGGTGCCTGTACCATCACCCTTTTGGCATCCCCCCACCCCACCCCAGACATGTTAGGTCTGTTCAGCATCCTTGTAAAGTAGGGGCCCCCAAGCCTACCTTTTACTTTGTTTTAATTACTTTCTCTATTCACATTTAAACTTTAATCATTCATTTTATTAGCTCTTATTAAAGAATGTTTTACCCATTTTATACCTACGTTTTTACAGATTTATATATAATTAGTGTACACACACACACACACACACACACACACACACACACACACATATATACATAGAACTGTATCTACATTGTGACCACGAGGCGGGCAAGAGAGGGTCGGGTGCCGGCATAGAGAGACGCTCAAGGTTCCGGAGGGGTTAAACCGGGTAGATTTAATAGAGGACTTACGCGCCAAGCTGCGCGGGGAGCCCCGGGAACCGCGTGGAGGGGTCGCTGATGGGAGGCTGCTGGACACCCGGGTCGGACGCCCAGGCGGGACTCACCTCGCTGTAGCCTAAGGGCCCCTTACATCTACTCGAACTCTCTCCTTATCTCAGCTGTGCTAACAGGGACGTTGTCAGAGCGTGCAGGGATGCGACAAGGAAGGCTAAGGCCCAGTTGGAATTAAATCTGGCAAGGGATGTCAAGGACAACAAGTAGGCCTTCTTCAAATACATCAATAGCAAAAGGAAGACTAGGGAAAACATGGGCCCGCTGCTGAATGGGGCGGGTGCCCTGGTGACAAAGGATACAGAGAAGGCAGAGTTGCTGAATGCTGCCTTTGCTTCAGTCTTCACTGCTAAGGCCAGCCCTCAGGAATTGCAGACCTTGGAGAAAAGAGAGGAAGGCTGGAGAAAGGAAGACTCTCCCTTGGTTGAGGAGGATCAGGTTAGAGATCTTTTGTCCAAACTTGACATCCATAAATCCATGGGCCCCGATGGGATGCACCCACGAGTGCTGAGGGAGCTGGCGGATGTTATCGCTAGGCCACTCTCCATCATCTTGGAAAGGTCCTGGAGACCAGGAGAGGTGCCTGAGGACTGGAAGAAAGCCAGTGTCATGCCAGTCTTCAAAAAGGGCAAGAAGGAGGAGCCAGGAAACTACAGGCCTGTCAGCCTCACCTCCATCCCTGGAAAGGTGATGGAACAGCTCCTCTTGAAGGTCATCACTAAGCATCTGGAGGACAAGAAGGTGATCAGGAGTAGTCAGCATGGATTCACCAAAGGGAAATCATGCTTGACCAATCTGATAGCCTTCTATGACGGAATGACTGGCTGGGTAGATGAGGGCAGAGCAGTGGATGTTGTCTCCCTGGACTTCAGCAAGGCTTTTGACACTGTCTCCCATCACATCCTCCTAGGCAAGCTCAGGAAGTGTGGGCTAGATGAGTGGACAGTGAGGTGGATTGAGAACTGGCTGGATGGCCGAGCTCAGAGGGTTGTGGTGAATGGCGCAGAGTCAAGTTGGAGGCCTGTGGCTAGTGGTGTCCCCCAGGGGTCAGTGCTGGGTCCAGTCTTGTTCAATATATTCATCAATGACCTGGAGGAAGGGACAGAGTGCACCCTCAGCAAGTTTGCTGATGATGCTAAACTGGGGGGGAGTGGCTGACACACCAGAGGGCTGTGCTGCCATTCAGAGGGACCTGGACAGGCTGGAGAGCTGGGCGGAGAGGAACCTCCTGAAGTTCGACAAAGGCAAGTGCAGGGTCCTGCACCTGGGGAGGAATAATCCCATGCACCAGTACAGGCTGGGGACTGACCTGTTGGAAAGTAGCTCTGCCGAGAAGGACCTGGGAGTGCTGGTGGACAACAAGTTAAACATGAGCCAGCAGTGTGCCCTTGTGGCCAAGAAGGCCAATGGGATCCTAGGGTGCATTAGGCAGAGTGTTGCCAGCAGGTCGAGGGAGGTGATCCTGCCCCTCTACTCAGCCCTGGGGAGGCCTCACCTGGAGTCCTGTGTCCAGTTCTGGGCTCCCCAGGACAAGAGAGACATGGCACTCCTGGAGAGAGTCCAGCGGAGGGCTACCAAGATGATTAGAGGGCTGGAGCATCTCTCCTATGAAGAAAGACTGCAAGAGCTGGGCCTGTTCAGCCTGGAGAAGAGAAGATTGAGAGGGGATCTCATCAACGTGTACAAGTATCTGAAGGGGGAGTGTCAAGAGGATGAGGCCAGCCTCTTCTCCGTGGTGCCCAGCAACAGGACAAGAGGCAATGGGCAGAAACTGAAACACAGGCAGTTCCATCTGAACCTGAGAAAAAACTTCTTCACTGTGAGGGTGACAGAGCATTGGAACAGGTTGCCCAGAGAGGTGGTGGAGTCTCCTTCCCTGGAGATATTCAAAACCCGTCTGGATGTGATCCTGGGCAATATGCTCTAGGTGACCCTGCTTGAGCAGGGAGGTTGGACTAGATGATCTCCAGAGGTCCCTTCCAACCTAAACGATTCTGTGATCCTGTGATTCTGTAACCTTGGGTAGCTACCGGCCGGGAAGCAGCCAGACGTTGCTGACCAAAGGGAATATGCGTGCCTGGCCCTGACGGGAAGTCGGTCAGCGCGTAGAGAGCACACTCCGGGGCTGCTACCACGTACTCTGCCAGCCACCTGGCTCCTCGCCAGAGCTTCCGCAGGTGTTCTCACTACATACATATAAATAAATAAAATGCATCTATACATATTTGTACGCTTGTTTTTATATATGTATTTCTATATATGTGTATGATGTATATAAATGTATATATTTTATATATATGAGCATTTCCTGGTCCAAATGAAAGGGGCAGTAAATCAGAGAGGGATCTGAGATCATGTGGGTATGATGGCTTCAAAAAATGGCAACCATCTAATCACAGAGTGGTATGAAAAAATGTGGGGTATGAAATCATCAAAAGTGGCAGCCTCCGTATATGTAGCGGGCAGGGGCTTCCTGTTCTGACATACATCCAGGTAAACTGGACGGGGTGGCTGGTCCTGCTAGCCAATCACAGGGCAGTCTGTGAACACATGGGGTAGGATGTTTTACAAAATGGCAACACCTTCCCCTCCCCAGGGGAAAAAAGAGGTGGAGTAAACAGAACACATGACTGGAAGAAGGGAGGGACTTCTGAGGCAAGTGGGACATGTGACAGCCAGTAAGGGGCAGAGCTTCCACCAGAAATTCGGGGATGTGGCACCAGTCACATCTTATCTTGGATAAAAGTTGTCCTTATACTACTTGCCTCACTTTGGTACCTGGGAAAATCATAGAGCGAGTCCTCTTGGAACATATGATGGAGAAGGTGATTGGGAACAGTCAGTATGGATTTACCAAGGGTAAATCATACCTGACCAACCTGATTGCCTTCTATGATAAAAATGACTAGATTTGCAAATGAGGAAAGACCAGGGGATGTCGTTTACCTAGACCTTAGCAAGGCTTTTGATACCGTCTCTCACAATATTCTTGTATCCAAGTTAGGAAGTTACAGTCTGGATGAATGGACACCCAGATGGGTAAAAAAAAAAACTACTTGGATGATTGAGCTCGGAGGGTAGTGGTTAATGGGCCATACTCTACTTGGATGCCAGTGAAGAGTGGAGTATTGCAGGGGTCTATTCTGAGACCTATCCTGTTTAACATCTTCATCCATGACCTGGAAGAGTTGACAGTGCACTCTTGTCAAGTTTGGGAGGACCAGTTGACATGCTCAAGGGCAGGGCTGCCATTCAGAGGGACCTAGACAGGCTGGAGGAATGAGCTAACAGGAACCACATGAAATTCAACAGGGACAAATTCCAAGCCCTGCACCTACCTGAGAAGGAAGAACTCCTTGCAACTTACTGATACAGACTAGCAACTGACTGGCTGGGGAGCAGCTCTGCTGAAAAGGAACTGTGAGGCTTGGTAGAAAGCAAGCTGAATACAAGCCAGCAGTGTGCTCTGGCAGCAGAAGTAGTCAACAGTATCCTGGGCTGTATCAACAGGAGCATAGCCAGTAGATCAAAGGAAGTGATTATCCCCCTCTACTCAGCATTTGTGAGACCACATCTAGAATACTGCATCCGGTTTTGGGGCCCCCAATACAGGAAAGACATGGACAGACTGGAGCGAGTTCAGTGGAGGGCTACCAAGACAGTCAGGGGGCTGGAGTACATGCCATATGAGGACAGGCTGATGGAACTGCCCTTGTTCAGCCTGGAGAAGGGAAGGTTTGGGGGAACCTTCTGAAGCCTTGCAATACCTGTGAGGAGGTCATCAAGAAGACAGTCAGGCTCTTCACAGTGGTGCATGGCAGGAGGATGGGAGACAACAGGCATAAGTAAAAAACAAGAATAGTTCAGACTGGATAAACTTTTTCCCCATGGGGACAGTCAAGCAGTGGAATGGGTTGCACAGAGAGGCTGTGCAGTCTCCATCCTTGGAGGTTTTCAATACCTGACTTCATAAAGCTCTGAGCGCAACCTGGTCTGACCTCATAGCTGATCCTGCTTTGAGCAGGAGGTTGGACTGGAGAATCTCCTGATGTCCCCCTCCAACATGAATTAACTTATGATCCTAACAGAGACACCCTATAGGGGGCCAGTCACAATATATATTTAACTGCTGCTATAGAGAAGGATGGAGAAAATGCCTCTGCTAGCTCTCTGCCTTTCTCATTATTTTGTTCAGTCTTTACCCATTTGAATGTTCCTTGCTGACAGTCATTTTTGATCAAAACAGCATCTTTCACTTTTCCCTTGACTCTACAGAAAATCAAAGCTCACATTTTTTTCCAATTTCAAGGCCTATAGTTAGACATTAAATTTAGATGTTCAGGCATCTAAATAAATGGTCTGACTTTCAGATGCTGTGAGCACCTATAAGTCTCCATGAAATAGGTGAATTCTTCAAGCACTCAGAACAGTTCTTAGTGGCTAGCTATAGGTATCCACATTTAAAAATGCTGACCCCAATTTATGTGGGGCTGTTTCCATCACTATGACTCACAAGCTCTTAAAATAACCTACTAAATACTAGCACAATCTTAAAATTCCTTAGCATTCTCAATGTTTGACTATCAGAGAAAAAATAGTTTGAAAATATTAACTATGATATCACAGTTTGAGACCAAATCAACAGTGTGGAGACTAAACAGGCTCAGATACCAAAAACACTTTTAGTCACAGATATATGTAATGTTAGAGTGACACGACTTCCCTGTTCTGTGGGAGAGACAATGCAGTCCAAGAGAGAAGCTGGGCGGGTCAGTGTAACAGTTTCTCATACAACCTCCCTATCCCGTGGGGGAGACGATGCAGTCCAGAAGAAAGTCAGTTGGGTCAGCATAGTGGTTCCAGCCATGCTGTGCATAGTCTGGGTACAGGATCATGGAGTTCCCTCTGTTAGGCCTCAGCCACTTCTGCAGACTCTTATGGGATCTCTGTCAGGTCTTTCCCCAAGCAACTCCAGACCATGCCAATTATAGGATTGGGTAGAGAATACCCAATTATGATAGGCTCAAATTCCCATGGCACCTAATGATTGGCTGTCACCGTCACTCATAGTCTGCCCCTCTGGAAGGTTCTCTACACTTTAGCAATAACACAACAATTAACGGGTTAGTCATAGGGGAGTAATTTGAGGGTCAACAAAGTTTAACCAGTCCCAATCCTGTGCCAAACTACTACATATGACTATCCTTATAAAGGTATAGCATCTTCCAGAGGGCTCAAGTCTATAAGAAACAGCAATGTGGAGGAACACAGCAACACTACCTTGATAAATCAAACCCCTGTATTACTTAAAAATATGAAAGTAGCTTAATAAAACTATGACTTTACAAAATAGTACATTTTATATTGGTTTATATTTGAATTCTGTTTTTAAGACTTAAGCATGTCTTTGACATACTTTCAACCTTCTTTCTTCGCTTAGGAGAGTTAGAAATGAAGGTTAGTAAAAATGAAAGTAGAGATAGTCACCTGTCTTCAGAAGTTTTAGTTTTATGTAAAATATTAGTGAATGAAAGGATCTAGTCCAGTGCTGTTAATTCTTATGACTCCACTACATGTTTCTGGATTTTGATGTTTTACTTAAACCTTAAGCTCTTGAAGACAAGTGATATCTCTACTTTTATTTTTACTAACTAATGTTTGTGCAGTGTATTACAGCGACATACTAGTTTATGGCAACTATGTATATCTATCTCAGAAGATCCATTCTAATGGATCAGTTTTTGGGACAAGAGAGGAGAAGGGAGGTTGGGTTGGGATTTTATTATTTTTAATAATAAGGGTTTTTTTTCTTTTGGGAAAGACAATTGTGGTCTGAAGCCTAGCCCTATATTACCTGTTCTCCCATAGAAATAATTTGAAACTAAGGAAAAACATTGATAATTTGAGTCATTTTTAGACTAACTCTGAGCAGCTCTCAGAAAAGCTCTCATAAAGGTGCTTTTTGTTGTCCTTGTGAAACTTCTATCCAGATTTGTCAGAGGCTGTAAAGTACATTTTCACATTCCCAGTACTACCCAATATTAATTCTTTTTTTTTTTGGTGTATGCTCTCAGTCTGATTCATGTGTGTCTGGAGAAAAATAAATAAATAAGAAGAGCTTGTATGGAGAACCTTCCTTACTTCTTTGTACCACATCCACCCATGGCACAGTCATTTCTGTAAAGCATGAGTCAATTCTCATTTCTGCTTTAGCTCAAGAGATTGAGGTAAAAAGGATATTAAGAAAACTGTGGAAGCTCTAGCATTTACAGGTAGAGGAATAATATACACAGCTTCATGCTCACATATTTGTCATATCTGCATCACACCAAATCCTTTTAAGTAGTCACACTTTAAATAGCAGTAATAATTATGAAAGTTGACTAATAGTGCCAGCTAATCCTAGTCATACTGTAGCACATGTAAAAGTTATGCAAGTTTACTAACTCTGCTCGCACCTTACCTTTGAGCTGTACCCTCCTGTAATTTCAGTTCTGAATAGAGGAAATCTAAGCCAGTACAAATTCTGTCATACAAACTTTTTTTGATTGTTCCTTTGCACACTATACTTATTTTATTCAGCATTGCTTAACCTCTGGTACCGAATCTTGCTGGTTGCAATGACAAATTTCATATATACATTTTGAAAGTTCATGTGATGTTGAGTTATTTGCCAGCGTGACCTGCAATGAGAAGGGCTATTGTTTACATTACTATTGAAAAATATCACATGCTATCAGAAGTTTGTTTCAAGTTGACCATAGACCTGCCTCCTGTGCTCCTTCCTGCTCCTCTGCAGGAAGAGTTAGAGATCTGTGTGCGGTCGCAGGGCCATGATCTCATTGCAGTTACAGAGCCATGGTGGGATAGCTCACGTGACTGGAAGGCTGCCATGGATGGCTATGTGCTTTTTAGGAAAGACAGGCCAGGAAGGCGAGGTGGTGGAGTTGCCCTTTATGTGAGAGAGCAACTGGAATGTAAGGACCTCTGCCCAGGGGTGGATGATGAGCAGGTTGAGAGCCTATGGGTAAGGATTAAAGGGCAGGCTAACATGGGTGACACGGTGGTGGGGGTTTACTACAGGCCACCTGATCAGGAAGAGGAAGTCGATGAGGCCTTCTACAGACAGCTGGAAGTAGCCTCACGATTACAGGCCCTGGTTCTCATGGGGGTCTTGAACCACCCTGACATCTGCTGGGAAGAGAGTACAGCTAGGCACAAGCAGTCGAGGAAGTTCCTGCAGAGCATTGAGGATAATTTCTTGACCCGGGTGGTGGAGACGCCAACGAGGAGAGGTGCAACGCTAGACCTTGTACTAACGAACAAAGAAGGTCTAGTTGGAGATGTGAAGGTTGGGGGCAGCCTTGGCTGCAGTGACCATGAGATGATGGAGTTCAGGATCCTGGGAGGAGGGAGCAGGGCAATAAGTAGGATCGCAACCCTGGACTTCAGGAGAGCTAACTTTGGCCTCTTCAGGGACCTTCTTGGAGGAATCCCATGGGATCAGGCCCTAGAAGGAAGAGGGGTCCAAGAAAGCTGGTTACTATTCAAGCATCACTTCCTCCAGGCTCAAGAGCAGTGCATCCCTCTGAGGAAGAAGTCCAGCAAAGCGGGCAGGAGACCTGCATGGATGAGCAAGGAACTCCTGGCAAAACTCCAGCAGAAGAAGGAAGTGTACAGAATGTGGAAAAGGGGACAGGCCACTTGGGAGGAATACTGGGACGTTGTCAGAGTGTGCAGGGATGCGACAAGGAAGGCTAAGGCCCATTTGGAATTAAATCTGGCAAGGGATGTCAAGGACAACAAGAAGGGCTTCTTCAAATACATCAATAGCAAAAGGAAGACTAGGGAAAACGTGGGCCCGCTGCTGAATGGGGCAGGGGCCCTGGTAGTGAAGGATGCAGAGAAGGCAGAGTTGCTGAATGGCTTCTTTACCTTTTACTGCTAAGGCCAGCCCTCAGGAATTCCAGACCCTGGGGACAAGAGAGGAAGTCTGGAGAAAGGAAGACTCTCCCTTGGTCGAGGAGGATTGGGTTGAGCTGGTATCAACCCACATATTCCTTCCCGGTGACTGGGGACGCCCAGCGTCATGACGGTAAGCATATTTGAGACTGGTAATGGCAATCAATCACATTGGTGTTGTGATTGAACTGTCTAGCTAGATTTTCTTAAGTGTATACACTTGAATTGTGATTTCAGTATATTGCTGAATCACTCTGCTACATCAAAATCCCGTGTAACATCAAATTCCCTCAAAAATAAACTTTTATATGAAACACTGCACTCTCCGTATGCGTGGAATATCTAAAAGAACCTGGTCAGAGAGTACTGGACTCTGACACTAATTGGCGTCACGGACAGGATATTCCTGAGAGTGAATATTTTCTATTGTATTGCTAGCATTTCAGCAATACTGGGATTTCTGATTTAAGGTTACAGTCGCGAATAAGAGCCTGACAGAGGCGACTCGCGCTGGGTAGGAAGGGTAGTGATGAGACCGGCTACAGACGGGACCACTACCATTAAGAGGGTATAAACCATCATGAATAGTAACAAAGGCTGGAAAACACTAGCCGATAGATTTGAAAAAGAGGGATGTAAAAATCCTATCTGGGATTTTTTTTTTGTGGGTAGAACAACATTGTACTGATCCCAGGGATATTTGGGATGAATTTGAAAAATGGAAAAATTCAAAAAAATTGAGGAAAGGAAAGGGAAAAGCAAGTCTTTGCTGGTTGTTAGGAAGTTGCTTGCGAGCAGTAGTGGAAAAGTTAGAAAAGGAAATATGTAAGAATAACATGCTAGAAAGAGAGAAAGAAGCAGTTATAAAAGATAACATACTGTATAAAAACCAGACGGGACGTGGCGCATGACTATTGACTATAGGGCTTTAAATAAAGCAACTGGTGCTTTAACAGCCGCTGTTCCTAGCATAGTGGATATAGTTAATAGAATAAATGAACGTGCTTTTCCGTGGATGAGCGTGTTAGATATAAAAGATATGTTCTTTAGGATCCCTATACAAGAGCAAGACAAACAAAATTTGCTTTTACTTGGGGTGGAATACAATACACCTTTAATCACCTACCCCAAGGTTTTAAACATAGCCTCACCATCGGCCATGCTATTTTTAGCTAAAGAACTAGACTCAATCATCCTTCCACCTGAAGTAACGATTTTACCATATATAGATGATATTCTAATCGGAGGACCAGATGAGGAAACGGTTCGCCAAAGTATGAACGCTATTGTCCAGCCAGCACTTGCAAGGATTAAATATTAGCATTCCCAACTCAAAACAGCGAGGACCAAGTCAAGCAGTTATCTTTTTAGGTACTCGATGGATAGGAGGACGGAAACTGTGCCAGAATCTGTATTAACAGAGATACAAAATATTCCGGCACCTTCTGATAAAAAAAGAATTGCGGGCTTTATTAGGAACTTTTGGGTTTTGGAGGTCACACATTCCTGGATTCAGTATTCTCGCGAGACCTCTGCATGATTTGCTGAAGAAAAACGCGGTATGGAACTGGGAACAAAAACATCATGCGGCATTAACTGCTTTAAAAGATGAAATAGTTACTTACCAGCCTATGGGACCGATCCACCCTACACCCTACCCTATAGAAAAATAATAAACATATTTAACTTTGGGGTAAATTTAGCTTCACATATAGCATTAATTTTAATGGAAGCTTTGTATTTTTTTCTCTTTTGGATAAAAATATAAAATTAAATTTTAATTGTAAATAGTGTCCAGATACTAGTCATTTCCTGGCTCAAATTCTTTAGCACATATGGCACTAGCATAATCTTGTGACAGCCTACCTATTCTGGGTAATTTTGTATGCAAATAGTTTAGTATTGAGTTACTAGAATGTGTTTAGTACACTTGAAAATATTTGCATTGCAAAAGGAGAGCTGATCTCCTGAGGAAAATCAAATTGATATTTTATATTAAGGGACTACTTTGGACATTGTGTGGTACTGTTCTTTGGAAAAGATTTACAGTACAGCTAGCATATTTAATTGACCTTCATAAGAGAAGGACCCACTACTGCTTCAACAAATTCATAAGCTATTGGAACATTCTCTAATATTCATTCCTCACAGTGCTCTTTTTATAATTCTGAATCTTTGCTCTGATAATTTCACCACTTACTTTGATTCCCTATGAACAGGCTTAGCAGTGATTGCAGTGTTCAGTAAGTTCTCAGGAGACAAGTTGGTTGGAAAAAAGAAAGAGCACTTATTAATGACACAAATAATTAGTGCAGCTGGGTATGCTTTGGCTTCTGGAAATGTCTATTTCACATTGGACATGCTCAGAGGCTCAACACATGGCCACTGCTATGCTTCCCTTACATATCTGTGTTAGTCTATCCATTCCCATACTAGTAAATTGATATTCAGGCTTATGTTTCCCCATCCCCCCACCCCTTTTAGTTATATAAATTGCTCTATGACAATATTTGTCTTTGAAACAGCATGTAACTGGTCAGTACATCATCTAATATTTTACCAGTCCACTTAATTGGTCCATGCCATTTGGATTCTGTCCTTTTTGTATCTGGCCAGCTCCCTCAAGACATGGGACTAGAGTGACTCACTCCATTCTGATTATGTTAAACTTTCAGCTGTACTCACTGTGGTCATTCTGGAGTCAGCACTGACTCAACACTCATGCCTTCTGTGATACCAGAATTTCTCACGCTACTGCCAATGGAGCTTGCCTCAGGTCCCATAGCATGAATGCTGTTTGTCAAGGTGGCTTTTGAATTTTCCTTTTGGCCCTTCACAACATTCTACCTATAATCCAGCCTCAAATTTCTGTAGCTTCAGCACCATGTATAGGATAGCATAACATTAGAATATTTTCATTTTGATTTTTGTAGCTCCTGATGCAAATACAACTTGTTGCCTCTCCTGCAGAAAAAGCTCGGCTGGGGTCCAACTGAAAATTGCCTTATACAACTACCATAAACACTTGAAAAGAAAGGTGTAAGCACATTGGAGAATATTGTTGATGCTGTAGCCCTTGATGTAGAGGATAATCAGGATCAGGGCAGAGGGGGTGGGAGACTGTGCAATCAGCCATACAATTCTGCAACAAGACAGTGGCCTGCAGGGCTAATTCCTTAGCACTGACCAAGGCTGTGCTTCATTCCTTCTGAAGATGTACTGAGAGATGATGCAACTGATTAGCTAAGTCTTAGCAATTTAAAATTGGTGGATTGATGATCTGCATGCAACTGCTCAAATGCCTGTTTATGAACGTCTACCCAATACCAGGGGTTTGAGACTGAATTGACAGTGCAGAGACTAAATGGACTTGGATACCAAAGCATTACTAGTCACAGATATATTTAATGTTGACGAGTGACACAATTTCCTTGTTCCACAGGAGAGATGGCACAGTCCAGGAGAGAAGCCAGGAAGGTCAGCGTAACGGTTTCTCACATGACCTTCCTGCCCCACAGGGAAATTGACATGGTGCAGGAGAAAGTCGGGCAGGTCAGCATAGTGATTCCAGCCATGCAGTGCATAGCCTGGGGGCAGAGCTGTGAGATCTCCTCTGTTAGAGCCCTCAGGCAATCCTAGAGCCTGTCTGGGGAGTCTTCTTCCAGGTGAGGAACTCATCCAGGCTTTTGCTCTCTCAGGGTCTCTTCTGAATCTCTCCCCAAGCAACTCCAGACCACATCAGTTATAGGATTGGGTGGAGAATACCCCATTCTGATTGGCTCAAATTCCCATGGTGCCTAATGATTGGCTGTCACTGTTGCTGGTCCTCACAGTCTATCCCTCTGGAAGGTTCTCCACACATTGGTCACGACACAGCATTTAACAGGTTAGTTATAGGGGAGTAATTTGAGGGTAAACAAAGTTTAACCAGTCCCAACCCTATGCCAAACTACCACATCTGTACACATAAGTCTCTGTAGATCTATTTTACATTGTGCATGTAGTATTTCAATTGTTGCCTTTTTTGAAATCTGAATTAGCAATTAAGCTATCTTTAGTCAATTTATGTCCAATAGACATAATGGCTACAACATCAATTTTTGGACTCCTTAAAATTCAGAGATTTCTGTTCTCCCTATAAGGACATTCCATAGGTTTTCGTTATTTTTTATGATTTCCAACCCAAGTTAAATCATCATTCATTACAATGTCAGCACCTTGTAGTCCTTCAAACATCTGTGAAATTACTCTTTAAAATACCTCAGGAGCAGAACTAATATCAAATGGCATGTTCTTAGGCTTCAAACCTCTAAATGGTATATTTGGACTAGATGATCTCCAGAGGTCCCTTCCAACCTCAACCATTCTGTATATTTAAAGTCATCTAACTTAACTTATCCAACTTGCCGAAAGGCAAGCCCTGAATCCAAAATTTCAAATACAATTGTTTCCAACAGATTAACTGGTACTTCATCAGTTTTCATTGGATAACACATATCTTTCTTTTGATACCTTTTCTGGAAGGGTGTAATGCTTATTAAGCACTTGGGAGACAGACTAATTGGAAGGAAAACGTAAGACTTCTATTAACTGCATGATGCTCTTAGACATTGTTGAGGCTTTAAAATGTTTCTAAATTATTCTGGGCATGCTCAGAGACTTACCAAAGGCCATTTGTCCTGTGCAGTATATAGTAGATCTAAATTATTTGTCAAGAGCCCTAGAATGATGCAGCTGAGAACCTGGAATGATGAAAAACATCCCTTCTGCAAGCTACCTTGTCCTCAGAGCCTTCCTAGCAGAGTACTGTACTATTAGTCCAGAAGCTGCTATCTTATATTATTACTTTTTCAATCCTTATTTCCATTTATGTACTTCCATGTGTCAGTGAGCCAAAATTTGGGGAATGGGAGGGGGCACAACTGGTTTTAAATGCTGCCATATATATTTATGTGGTAGAAGAAACCACTGGGAAATCATAAGGCTTTTGACCCTCAGGAAGGCATTAGAGTTGAGTTTGATTTCCAGGTGCCAACAAAGGAATTTGTTACAAGTGAGTCAACTCAAGATATTGCCTCTTTTGGGATTGAGTTGGGAAAAATAAAAAAGAGCTGAATTCCATGTTACTCAGCAAGTATCCTCTTTTTCTTTCCCAGTACCAGTAGCCCAGCTAACCACATGCTTGGTGGTTCTCATCAGTGAGACACTTAGTAATATCAACATTTAAAGTGTCACCAGTAGCTTTCTCAATTAAAATAATAATGACAACAATGGAAGCAGTTGAAATGATCTAAGAGCTATGTGTTAGGCTGACTGCAGCCTCAGGCTTGCACTCCATTCACATTTCAAAAATTATCCTTCCAGTTATAAGGCAAATGTTTAGTATTTCTGATTCTAGAGTATAATTATTCAGCAACTTTAAAAAAGCATTCAAATATGCATCCATTTGAGCAGCTGTATAATGGTATTATGGGCCTGTGTATGAACACATCTGTCAGCATAGATACTTCCATAGAAAGTATGTTAGTATAAGCATTGTTAGCATATTCAATCCCATACTAATAATATGATACCTATCCATACAGCAAGATAACAAGCCAACTACAAAGACAATTTGATGAGAAGCAGTGGTTGCTGATTTGCAAGCACTAAAATACCCTATTTTCTGGGAATCAGCTGGTTAGAACCTGAACTGAATCAAATAACACGCACTTTGGTGTATGCCATCAGCTGTGCTGCTTTTTGTCATTCATTATGTTGAATCAAGAGAAGCATGGTCAAGCAGTCTGGATGCAGGTCTGGGAGCTACAAACTCAGAGGATATATTCCTGGTCTGACAGTGTCATGTGTGTCACTTCCTAAATTTGAAAAAAATTTAAAAAAAACTTCCTAAATATGAAAAAAAAGGGAATAGTTACTTACCAGCCTATGGGACCGATCTTCCCTACACACCCATTTACACTACATATAGGCATAGGTGATAAGGGCTATCAATGGGGATTATGGCAGCAAGACGTGCAAGGTAAAAGGGATTACCCTATTACCTTTGGCTCTAAATCGTGGCAAGGCTCTCAGGGGAACTACGCTCCCTTGGAGAAAGTGCTATTAGCAGCATATGAAGGGCTGCTAGCTACCGAGCCAGTAACTCAAGAAAGGGAAATCAAATTGTGCATGCCTATTCCTATTTTAAAACCAATTTTATCTGGTAAACCTTTACCCCCAGGGGTAGCACAAAAGACTACCGTGCAGAGATGGGCTTTGTATATACATCGCCGGGTGACAAGTGATGGGAGGAGTAAAGAAAACAAATTATCGGAGAGCGTAGAGTGAATTGGGGTGCCTGTGGAGTACTCCCATGCGCCCTCCTCCCCGATGACCGGCCCCCAATGGAGAGGCAAAGCCGCAGCTCTGTCGGTAGAGACCAGAGAAGCTTTCACAGAGGAAATGGACGGCTAGGCCCAGCTAGCAGAGCTCAGAGCAGTGGAAATAGCCCTGGAGCAAGGAGCCGCTTGTGTCTACACAGACTCATATGCTGTATGGGCCGGTGCCACCCAATGGCTAGAGAATTGGGTGAAAAAACAATTACAGAATCACAGAATCACAGAATCGTTTAGGTTGGAAGGGACCTCTGGAGATCATCTAGTCCAACCCCCTGCTCAAGCAGGGTCCTCTAGAGCATATTTCCCAGGATCACATCCAGACGGGTTTTGAATATCTGCAAGGAAGGAGACTCCACTACCTCTCTGGGCAACCTGTTCCAATGCTCTGTCACCCTCACAGTGAAGAAGTTTTTCCTCAGGTTCAGATGGAACTGCCTGTGTTTCAGTTTCTGCCCGTTGCCTCTTGTCCTGTTGCTGGGCACCACAGAGAAGAGACTGGCCTCATCCTCTTGACACTCCCCCTTCAGATACTTGTACACATTGATGAGATCCCCTCTCAGTCTTCTCCAGGCTGAAGAGGCCCAGCTCTCTCAGCCTTTCTTCATAGGAGAGATGCTCCAGTCCCCTCATCATCTTTGTAGCCCTCCGCTGGACTCTCTCCAGGAGTGCCATGTCTCTCTTGTACTGGGGAGCCCAGAACTGGACACAGGACTCCAGGTGAGGCCTCACCAGGGCTGAGTAGAGGGGGAGGATCACCTCCCTCGACCTGCTGGCCACACTCTGCCTAATGCACCCCAGGAGACCATTGGCCTTCTTGGCCACAAGGGCACACTGCTGGCTCATGTTTAACTTGTGGTCCACCAGCACTCCCAGGTCCTTCTCGGCAGAGCTGCTTTCCAGCAGGTCAACCCCCAGCCTGTACTGGTACATGGGATTATTTCTCCCTAGGTGCAGGACCTTGCACTTGCCTTTGTGGAACTTCAGGAGGTTCCTCTCCACCCAGCTCTCCAGCCTGTCCAGGTCCCTCTGAATGGCAGCACAGTCTTCTGGTGTCTCAGCCACTCCCCCCAGTTTAGTATCATCAGCAAACTTGCTGAGGGTGCACTCTGTCCCTTCCTCCAGGTCATTGGCAAGTAAATGGTAGAGATGTATGGGGAAAAACACACTGGGAAAAGATTTATGATATAGCTCAATCTATCTTAACCATAGCTGAGGCTTGGATTATGTCCAAGACCTAAGTGTTTTCTTTTGCAGGAAAATGTGGTGTTACTTTGTCGCCGTGGGAACACTGTTAACTGGAACGTACACCCAAAGCCAGCCTCTAACAGCTTTCACCTTTTCAAGCTGCCCATGGAACAACTCAGGTATTGAAAATAAGTCACAACCCATCGTTAAAGCTACAGTTACAGGAGGAACGCTATCTGTAATAGCACGAGGCCAAGGACTAGTAGTAGGCAATAATGTTACGTTAACCCTAAGATCTATGGTTGATCTAAATTTAACTGTTTGTAATAACACTGGATGGGAAGCCGCGCATGGTTTTAACAATCAATCAGTTGAAATGGGTACTACAGACATGTAAGGCAACTAATCATACATTAGTGGCCCACGAGAAGTACATTCTAAGTGTAAAACATGAGAACAACATAATAATATATGGCAACTTTTCTGTAAACACCAGTAACAACCAATGGGCAAGTCAACGTAAACGGACAAAATCAAAATACCGACTGTACCTGATTGTATTTCTTGTAAAACATCCCAAACAACCTCTAAACAAAAATATTCCCCACCTAATGCAATTGCATGATGGACAAAAACCTATGATTATGGCTCCAAGATTAATGACAATGAATGTACATTTGGACCTGACCAATTTACGCACCAGTGCATGGAATAAGACTTGTGCTGATTATAGTGACCCTCTCTATGCTTGGTGGCTACAAAATCATAGACCAATAGGACATAGAACTAAAAGAGATATTATTCAAACTCTGTTAGGTGCAATTGGTACAGGAACAGGAATACTGAATTCATTTGATATTGAAACCCTAGCAAATACATTGTCAGTATTGGGAGAAACCAAAGCTGGTGTAACCAGAATGACTGCAAGCTGGCTATCAACACCTTTACAAAGTTCAGTGCAAAATTGGCAAGGTACTTGGCACCTCTGGCGACACACTAATGTATCGCTGTGGTCCCAATTACTAACTACCAAAAACGTATCACGAAAAGTTGGCTCTACTTTATCAGGTATTGTATTTCAGTTAACAAGTATGTACCAAATCGGTCAGATTTGGGTAGCCATTGAAAATAGTCAAGAGCAAACATTGGAACGATTGTTCCCTGACCTAGTGAAAGACAAATTCAGAGGAGGATGGCTTAAAACTATTGAAGGCCCTTATTATAACGCCAGCACAACAGAACTAATGTTCCAGTTGCTAGGGATTGGACGGATTGGGGACACTCATACAAAAATAATACCTTTATGCCAATTTGCTGTCATTCCTAAAGTCTTTAATGAAAATATGTGGGTACCTACAGTAGCAGGAGACCGTTTGCATTGTAATACTAATGACACTTATGAAATAAGTAAACATTGCACCTACTGGCTATCCAGTCGAGGATGGACCTGCCGTACAACGTCTAGAGCTCCAGAATTATGCTGTATGAAACACTCATCCGGTACCTGCATCTGGCAACGTATCTATGGTAATGAGACACGAGTATATGACAATGGTTTTGGATGTGTGTGTGTATCCACCCTCAATGCTATTCACTTCGAAGATTCTGTTAATTTTGGACCTGGCAACATTTGCCGTTGTGATGTGACATATGTTTTTGACCAAATTACTAAGCAGACTTACTGGCTAACTTCTCATGTGACTGAACAAAAGATATCTTACTTTGCACCATTTAATACTTCAATAACACTCGGAGTGACATTCCATGAACTGGACAACTTTCTCAGACAAAACACCAAGGTTACTCAACATCTGTCTGAAACTGGAGAAGGCTTAGAAGATGATGGAGAAGTGAAGATGACATATGATAATAATGAACTGATTCGTTTAGCAAACGTAGAAACTAGTCTTACAGAGCATCATTGGTATGACATCTTTACAGGCTGGTCACCAAAAGCCACCAATGTGCTGTGACTAATGTTACATCCTATGGTCGTATTGTTAATAATCTCTGTATTGTTATTTTTTGTAACCCTGATTATCTTAAAAATCAAATAGTAAACATGAATGAAATCTTAACTCAAGTTAAATCCCATACTAACTTATTGTAAGTTACCGGTCTCACATATATATATAATATATTTTATATATATATATATATGTTCTTACCTTCACTGTGCACAGGCAAGAGAGCTGATCATTCATACGATGCGTATATAAAGCTCACTGTGCAACACCAGTAATCGTTAAATGTTGGTCTGAGCCAAGGGGTGGAATGTGACCGACCAACAGCCCCTACAATGGGAGAAGGCTCAGAGGGCAAGGTGCCCCATAAATCTCAAGGACAGTGTAGGGTGCGGCTCACTAACCGCAGCTGTTGCACAGAGAACTGACTTTATCTCAAGACAAAGGGGACCGAAGGGTGGCCTTCGTCTTAGATAAGCAGCCATATCCATTACCTGGACCTGGTGTAAGTTTTTTTTCCTGAGCTGACCAAAAGGATGTGAATGTCTCCCTGAGATTAGCCAGACCAGCATGGGGGAAGCGTATATGTGGCTCAGCCCAACAGAGAATATAAAACCTCAACAACTAACAAAGAAATTTCGAAGAGAGCAACGGGCTTGAGCTGGCATCAACCCGTGTATTCCTTCCCGGTGACTGGGGACGCCCAGTGTCATGACGGTGAGCATATTTGAGACCGGTATTGGCAATCACATTGGTGTTGTGCTTGAACTGTCTAGCTAGATTTTGTTAAGTGTATACACTTGAATTGTGATTTCAGTATATTGCTGAATCACTCTGCTACATCAAAATCCCGTGTAACATCAAATTCCCTCAAAAATAAACTTTTATATGAAACACTGCACTCTCCGTATGCGTGGAATATCTAAAAGAACCTGGTCAGAGAGTACTGGACTCTGACAGAGATGAAGAAGGCAAACAGTCATGGCACAGGTGTTAGACATTACTTACAGTATGGACATAGAGAATGTAAAAGTGATGCCCGTGGAAGTGGCAATGGACTACTTTCTCAGGATTCTTGGACCGGGAATCAAAGATGTCTCTTTGCATGTATTCCTTTTTAGATAGAAGTGAGAATCCTTAGCTGTTGATTTTACAGCCTTGATCTTGCTTGAGGCTCTGGTGTCAATAAAAATCCTATGCGGTGTTCCTGCATTTCGTCTTCCTGCTGTGGGTGAGGATGTTGGCCCAAGTATTCTATTACATGGCTGGAAACAAGATATGCCAACTCCAGCATCTGTATTTAAGGTAGCTTACATGCCTCATTCCCTGTTTTCCTTCAGCTGCTGTTGGCCCACGTCCTGAGTCTTCTGTTTAGGCTACTCATTCCAACAACACTAATTCAGCAACTTATAGTACCCACTCTTTAGTAGTTCCTTGGATCCCTTACAGCACTGCTATCTTATTTCCCCATGCTAAGCCTTCCTCTACTTATACTGAAATAAATATAACAATAGCCCATCCTGGGTTCTACATGGAATTTCTATTTATAAATATAATGTAAGATCCCTTGCACAAACACACCAGCAGCTTTAATTCCTTCTTCCAGTTCACAATACAGTTATGGATCAACAGCATCGCTGAATCTTTCTAAATTTCAAAATAACACTAACTTCCCAAAATATTAAAAAGTGGCCTTTGGCCATGCCCCCTCAAAATAAAGATATTCTAGTTAATTTGTTGAACTATGACTTTGAAGATGTAGGGTAAAATTCCAATTTGTGACACAGATTTCTAGTTGATCTTGGGCATATCCCTTAATCTACCCATCTTCATCTGTGAAGCAGGATAACACTTCCCTAACCCAAATGGGTTTGGTGAGGATAAAACTCATTAGTGATTATGAGGCTCTTGGATATTGGGCTCATACAGCCTAGAGAAAATGAAATAAACCTAGATAAAGTGCAAATTGCATGTATGTATATGTATGCAAAACACTGAAAATATTTTTGAATTTCTAGTTGAATAACAAGTTACCTTTTCATAATTCTGTGTCTGTGCCCAGTTTTCTATTCATCACTCTGTCACTGACTCAGTACAGAGCTCTGGTTAAGTCAGATCAGGACTCTGTATTGCTTCCCGATCGGTATTATTACCTCCATTTTATACACTTGCCTCTCAGAGATGTTGTGAAGATTAGCTAATGTCTGTAAAATGCAATAAAAATGCTAAGTATTATTCAGCGTGTATGTAACAGCATGGTAGAACTAATAGTATAAACTAGGAACATCACAAATACTACAAACACAGCTAGATCCAATAAATATAATCCTTAGGGTCAGATTCTGCAATTGCTGAAAAGGGTGAGAGAAAGATCAAACTATTTAAATGAAGTCTGGGAATCATTAATGGTTGGGGATGTGTAGAGAATCCATTTGCAATTATTTTTGTCTACCTCACAATACTAGCATGTTTTCCTATTGATTCTTACATGAGATTTCTGAGCATTATGTTCTGTAACACCTGCTATGACATTGCACAGTTTAAATTTAAAAAAGCCCTTTTCCATGGTAGCCAAAATTTTACCATGTGTGTGCCATCTGCCTGACTTTGACCACAACTTATACAGCAGCAGCTCTAACTTAAACACTGTATTTGAAAGTACCAACTCTCTCTTCAGGAAGTTGTTGGAAGCTATAGCCTCAGTTCAAAACATTTGTTTCATTTACAGGCTCTGACAATACACTGTAATGAATATGTCTCAGTCACTGAGAACACTTACCTACTTCCAAGTACTTATTATCCATTTGCGAATACAAAAGGCACAAATGTTTGGCGGTACATGTTTATTTTGCAGAAGTACATGTCCTTTAATTGGAATATGTTTGTCTCTACCTGACACGCTGAAGGTATATTTTTAAATAACTGCTGTGCTTTAGAAAAGAAAACAAAACCTCATCAATCTCATATATTGTGTCACTTTAACCTCTCTGAAATAGCAGAATGAGCAAATCATAGAAATAGCTGCAAGATCATTTGATGGTATAATTCTGATTTCATAACAGTAAGTAACAGAAGTAACTGAGGACACCAATAGCTGAATAGTTTTCACTGAAACTTGTTTTGCTTGACAGTTGCTTTTGATTAAATTTTAAGAATAAAGAGGTGCAAACTTGGTGTGCTTCAAATGGAGTACAATGGACTTTCCACCTCCCTTACCGACCTCAGAGTAATGGGATAGTAGAAAGGTGGAATGGATTACTAAAACAACAGCTACACAAGAGTGAATCTATGAATACCTCTAAATGGGGATCCCTTTTGTGGAAAGTTGTAAGTCAGCTAAGTGACAGATTCCCATGGGAAGGCCCATAGATATGGGATTCATGTCAGTAGCCACACAAATTCCTGTTAAATCAGAAGTAAAATCCTATCGAAATCCTGGAGATGAGGTTGTGGTTAAGCACCCTACACAGGGATCGATCTGGGTGACTTTGTTGTTTTACAAAGGAAAAGGAATATGAGCACAGCCCTGATACCCAGCTGCACCACAATTATAACAAAAGAACAAACTTGATTTTCATACTTATAACTTACTTATAACTTAAGCCCCATAACTTCTGCCACACCAGGTCTTTGGAGATCATCATCAGGTCATGGATAAAAATACATATTCCTGTTTACAGATAACAGTTAATTTTTGTTTTAGTGACAGAAATTGTCACTTTTAGGATACAATCTCAAGAGCATGCAAGCATGTGTTTATCTTCAAGTCCTAAACCATTTTAAAGTGAAAACTGCAATGGAACCTCTAACCTCAATAAAGATAAGCGTAGGTTTGCAGGACCAGGGCCTTATTGCAGGGCATCTTTCCTCTGCAATTTCTGCCATTGGTAAGGTCTTAGCATCAAGCACGGTGAGCCATATCAAAGGGGCCAGAATACAAAATAAGCTTTGGAAAGTTGTGTGATCAGAGAAGACAATATTGCAATAGGAAAAACTTCTAACTTTTCATATAACTTCAGTCAAAGGATTTATTTCTTTATAGATCTCTAAAAATAAGCCCTTAAAATAGAACTCCCTCCTGCTCTCCTTGAAAACTTTTTCGAAAGGACAACTGACCTCTTTTTGTTCTCACTTTGCACTACTGTCAGTCACAAAGAAGATAATACTTTAAGCAACACAAAGACATAAAGCAAAGACATAAAGTCTTAGATAAGCAGCCATATCCGTTACCTGGACCTGGTGTAAATGTTTCTTCTTGAGTTGTTCAAAGGACTATGGAAATCTCCCTGAGATTAGCCAGACCAGCATGGGGGAAGTGTATACGTGGCTCAGCCCAACAAAAAGTATAAATCCTCAACAACTAACAAGGAAGAAAGGAGGGAAATAAGGTTCTGGATTTGAAAAGGGCAAACTTTGATGAACTAAAGAAACTGATTAGTAAAGTCAATTGGACTGAAGAACTGAGGGACTTGATTAGGGGGGAGACCTGGAATTTCTTCAAGTCAAACTGCTAAAACTACTTGGAATCTGAATTTCAAGAAAGGGGAAGTTTTAGAAGGAGGCTCTAAACCTAACTAAATGAATAAACATCTCAAAAATGATATCATGAATAGGCAGAGAGCTGACAAAGAATGGGAATGGGAATGGGAGAAAGGACTAATCTGCAATGTTGTAGAAGGCAAGAGTGGCGGAGATCAAGTGAGAAATGACAGAAGCCAATCTGTGAGTCTATACCTTGCTATGGTGTAGCAGTGAACACCTGCGGAAGCTCTGGCGAGGAGCCAGGTGGCTGGCAGAGTACGTGGTAGCAGCCCCGGAGTGTGCTCTCTACGCGCTGACCGACTTCCCGTCAGGGCCAGGCACGCATATTCCCTTTGGTCAGCAACGTCTGGCTGCTTCCCGGCCGGTAGCTACCCAAGGTTAGCACAGCTGAGATAAGGAGAGAGTTCGAGTAGATGTAAGGGGCCCTTAGGCTACAGCGAGGTGAGTCCCGCCTGGGCGTCCGACCCGGGTGTCCAGCAGCCTCCCATCAGCGACCCCTCCGCGCGGTTCCCGGGGCTCCCCGCGCAGCTTGGCGCGTAAGTCCTCTATTGAATCTACCCGGTTTAACCCCTCCGGAACCTTGAGCGTCTCTCTACGCCGGCACCCGACCCTCTCTTGCCCGCCTTGCGGTCACATAGTGCAAAGGTCTGAGATAGTAAAACAAATAGGAAAAGGCACTTCAGTCCTGTAAATGAAACTGAAAAAGGGAAAGAAGTGGGGTCGCTAGACAGTGGAGATGGGATAAAGGAAATGTACAACTCCAAAGCAAAATTAATAGTTTTCCTCCATTTTCAATATGGATAATCATCTGTGCTAACAAATGGGTAGAGGAGATGGTATAAAGTTTCTTTCATCGTTCTCAGCTACAAGGAAGGGAAGAAGCATATGATTTCTTTTTTGTCATTACTTTTTGGCCCTTACAGTACTTTAACAGAAAATTTTTGTTTGGTCTAAATCATGATCTGTCAGCAGGCACCAAATGACTCAGTTGTGTTGCATCTGTAATGCCACCTCCATCATCATTTGAATACAGGGTTCTCACAGGAGTAAAGGCCTCAGGTTTGAAATGTTTTTAAAAAATTAATTTAAAAGGAGAGCAAATTTTCCCTAACTGCTAAATACCAGAGGAAATGACAGCAGCAAAACAAAAATGGATCTGACTTATACAAAGTCCAATGTCTCAGATACTGAGATATGCCATATTGTTACCAAGTGACATAGAGAAATCTGTTTCACAATAGTACAGACACCAATCCTTCCCAACCCGTCTATCTTAATACAATGTTTCATTTGATTCGTCCACTTCCTCTAGCAGAACTCAGACTTTAATAGCAATGCTAACTAGCACTTCCCATCATGATATCCTAAGGGGCTTTAGAGAAGATGTCTGCATCCTTGTCTCTATGCTATAGATAGGGAAATTGAAGCACAAAGAGGTAAAGTGAATCATCCAAGGTCATACCTGCCTGAGGTAATGTGAACAGAACCCCTCCCAGGGGTTTGGCTGCCTGGGCTCAGGGCCAGCTTGGAAAGAATACAGCTGGTGACCTTGAATAAAGTTGCTGTGAAGAAAGCTAGGGGTCTGAGCGAGGGCTCCCCCCTCTTCCCCTGGGAGGAGCTTTTAAGCTGAGGCTCTCCCACCGGGCCTTGTCTGAGCTGTATTTCAGCTGTGTCTTATCCATGCCTGTGCCTGGCCATGTACCCTGTTGAGCTGGACCCTTACTGTGACATGCAGGCTAACTTCCTGGCTTGACCTTGGACCTGCTTCATCTCCATGGACTTGCCTGGAGATCACTGGACTGTGTCTAACCCTGGTTACTGTCTCCAGACCTGATCCTGAACCTGACTTTCTGGCTTGACTTGCTGGCTTGACCTCAGACATACTTTGTCGCTATGGAAGTATCTGATGATCTGGACTCTCGGCTGAACCTGGCTGCCATCCCCAGGCCTGCCCTGCTCGGGTACTGTGGGACTGGGGCCTTGCTGCTCAGACCCCTGCTTGCCTTGTTATCATGCTCAGCTCCAGCTCCCCTGGCCTTAGGGAACAGCTGGTCCTCGCTGCTCCCTGACAAGTACGAACTTCAGGAGCCAATTGTGTGTGTGAAACCCAAATTCTACCTAAAAAGAGGTCTGCCCTGTTAAAAAATACTATTGGGAATGACCTTTATAATTTTTAAGTAGGTGTTTGGTTGTAGGGTGGCAGACAGCATTAAAAAAAGAAAAAAGAGAAAGAAAACCAGCTATTTTCCAAAAAACAAAATTCATAACCACCTGGGCTTGGGCAGGGAGTCAACTTGATACTATTCTTTTAATTAGTGAATGATTTTGCTTATTGCAAATGTTTAACAGATCAGAAAGAGTTTCATACTGCCCTTTACACTTTGTCTGAAAATGAGGCTTCGTGTCTTCTAACTGGAAAGCATAATTGTATGTGTTATTATTATGCTAAGGGCAGGTGTGTTATCCTAGAAAATGGCTCCTGTCAGAGAATTTTGTCATCTTTTTAAATTCTAGAAGTTTAGATATTCCTATGTTAGTAAATAGCTTTACATCTTACACATTTTGGCCTGAGACTACACACACAATTACATAGTAGTAAACAGTCATACCTGAATCTTTTTAATATCACTGATGGTGATATTAATAGCACTGATGGAGCTGAGTCTGTGCTGCTGTTATTACTTCACCTCTGGCACCATCAGTCACTGTAAGTTTGGAAGCCCTAGCATCCAGATGTACAGCCCCTGGAATGAATCTCTCCAGTAGTGGCACCTGGCTATCACTTTCCCTTTTCTGGTTTTCTCAGCAGATCTGAGGTGATGGCACTGTGCATCATGCTGACATTATCTGTTTTCACACCATTTTCCTGCAGCAATGGGGGACTAGCTCACTGTGACATGTTTTTAATGTGAGAGAGGAATGAATTATACACAGGTGCCCTTCCTGTTTATCTTGCTTACATTGATTTAACTTCATTGACCCAAATAGATTCAACCTTGATTGACATTGACTGAACAGAAGAAGGTTCAAAATGCATTGTAGATTTTTAAGCTAGCAACAGAGCAAATTCACCCTTCTCCTCCTTTTTGTGTATAGTATAGAATGCTCCAAAATTCAGAAAGACTAACTTGAACAGTAGCTAGGACTGACAGATAGAGTCTCATGTACTCAGTCTGAAAGTTTGCTACTCACACTTTTAACCAGTGTATTAAGATAATACCTGAAAGGAAACAGTTGGCTCCCAGTCATCCAGGAGAATATGGGGATGAAATAGAACAGACTGGATAAAATCAAAATTGCAGATAATACAAAGCATATGTAAATTATATTATAAACATATATTTAGCATACTGACTTTTGAAAAAAAAAATATTAAAATGATTTCTGCTCAGAACAGTGGCAAGTTAAGAAGTAACAGGCAGAGCAGAGCCTGAGCAAGTAGTATGCCCTGTATACCATTCACTCTGTGGCAATAGGCACTGACTAATCCATAGTCCAGATAATCTAACCGTAGGTAATCCAGAATTGACTGCACATGTCAACCACAAGTCCCCACTGTGTTTGCCTTTGTTTAGGTTTTTTCCCTATGACTAAACTGAAGACAAAGCTTCTTCCTTTCCCTTCTCCATGTGAGAAGAATGACTTACATTGATGACTGATGGTGATTCAAGTCCCAGATGCAGGAGGATAGCGGTCAGAGTATGGTTGTCTATACCTGAACATCTAACTGACCAAATTTCATCCTTTGCTTTTGGTTCATGTAAATAAAGGAAGATCACTGTAAGTTGTGAAGCACAGAGTATTGTTTTCTTCACAGCATGTTACAGAACATATTGAAAGGGGAAGACAAGCACTGCTGATTTTTTTGGATACATAGACATTTGTGTGGCAGTCATAAAATACCCTTGAGTTTAGGACAGTGTCTCATTGGTTTTCTTGAGAGCAAGTTTTTACTCTTTATGTTAAGGTTGGCATCTTCTGTCTCCAAATCCTGCTTTCCTTTTGCTTTATTTGTCCAACAACTTTTTGCTGGAACCAAGTTTCTATATCCCAACTTTGCAAAAGTTCAGGTCCAGATCTTGATGGAGACTCTAAAGGTATGCAGCTACTTATGCATTTTGCAAGAGGATCCTTTTGTAGACAGTGAATAGGATAAGCTTGAGTGAGGCTGTTAAGAGAATTTTTAGCATATGTTATTTTTAATTGTCCAATTATTCCTTGGGTTACAGCCCAACAGAAAAAGATGAGCTGTAAAATTAAGTAGATGATTATCAAAAATCTTTTTTATTTTTCCAGTCATAATTTTAATCTCCAAGTGTTCCCATTGTGCTGGCCTGGACCAGCAGATAAGATGATAGGACTCTTTTTTCATTCTGGGCAGCATGTTGGAGGGCTGTTGGCTTTTCACTTGTTTAGAAAGTGAGGTGTATGGAAGAACCTAATCAGACTTTTTCCACTGATGTTGCTTCCAAGTTGTCAAAGATAGATACATGTTACATGATTCTCGTAACATTGTACATTTCAAAGGTAAAGTGCACAGAATGCAAAAATAGCAAAAAGAAAAAAGAGAGTGAGAGACAGAATTTAATTTTTCTCCTGACAAGATGTTTTTAAACCTTTAGCCATATTAAAAGAATGGAGGAGGAATGGAGAGAAGGCTCATTTAATTTACTCTTGATTAATCCTTTGATGTCCCACATCCATTGCTAGTACTCTCTATCTAAGTTTGTATTCTATTTAGTTTTGTCTCTCTTCTACTCTAGCACTTCCTTACTTTCAGCATCACAAGCACTTTCTGGATCATTCCTGTTTGGTTTTAGGGTTCTGACTTTCTGCTTTATGTCTCAATACAAGTACCAAAAATGATAGTATCGCTTTTTTATAGGCCTTTTCTCTCCTCAAAATATTTTTGTATATACCCACTTTGGGATTTTAGTAAATCTGGCACTTTTTGCTAGTCCGGCTGCTGTCTTTTAATCTCTTATCAGAACAGGTTGTATAAGATGTGATATAAAAAGGGATCAGGAACTTTTAAGAGGTTCAAAAATGTCAGATTAGTTTCAGACATTTGAGGCCTTATCCAAACCAACCTAAGCCTGTGAATTCTGTTTTATATCATCCTGATACTTCTGCTGGTACTTAATTAGCACTTGAGATATTATCTACTAGCTCTTTCTGCTATTTCACACTATTCCTTTGGTATGATTTGTTTTTGGTATCATCTTTCAGGTAAAATCATCTTTCAGGTAAAATAGAAAGCTAAATTTGCAGGGGTCTATTGCAGAGTCTAACAAAATGGTGTTGGTCATGAAGGTGCCACTGTGCTTTTTCTAACACTAAAGGTATAATTTTAATGCCTTAATATGTGCTAACTTCCTTTGTGTTGCTACTTTGATTTCTTTTCTCTACCTAAAGTCCTTGTGTTTTTTTTCTCAACATTAATATCATCGTTTGCTGTCATTTCTGTCATTTGAAGTGACTGTGTTCCATGTCAGTAGTGGCACAGAGCCTTTGGTGGATTTAGTGATCAAAATATGCCCTTTATCTCCCTATTTTATGAAGACAACTTGTCTGTGGGTTATGTAATCCTCTCTCTCCGTAAACCCTGCTATAATAATTGCTTAATAATTTTAAGTTATGCATATCTTGCTTGCAGAAACTCTTTGCACCCAGCTAAAGGTGCCTGAACAAACTGACCCAAAAGAGGGTCTGTAACAGATGGTAATGGAAGAGGGGAGTCATTTAGCTTAATAAGTGTTTTTCAGTTCTGCACAGGAAAACTACTACAGAAAGGCAGTTATTTTTACATACAAAATAGCTTTCCGATTCCATTCACCACTCCCAAAATCAGCTCTCACAATCTGACAGACTTGGAAAAGTTTAAGGCAACAAAGAACAGAATTATAGTTTGAGGCTTTCATCAGCTTATTCCCAGTAATGTTTTACTGTAGGAGATGGACAGGGAAAGTGTCTGCTTGTCTCTGTGCCAGTTATCCAAATGTAGTTCTGCTTGGGACATAATGCACACAGCAAGTACTAAAAACAAACACAGAAAAAAAAATAAAAAGAGAGAAATTTAAAATAATAATATAATAAAAAAGAGCAAAAATATTTTGCAGACATCTAACAGAATAGTTTACCCTGGCATGAACCATGGTCTAATGATGAAATTATGTTTGGCACCCCACAACAGATAAAACTCAACAACAATGCCTGCACTGCAGCTTGTGTGGTTTATACATTTGCCTAGCTCTTTTCTTAGGACAAAGAATTTTAAAACAGAGGCAATGCAGAAAAAATAAATGAGCAGCTTCAAGTTTACTGTAATATAAATACACATACACATTGCTGCAGATGTTATTCATTGGCAAATGCTTCCAGGTAAATATGCTGTGTGCTTCATAATATTTTAATGCTTTTAGAGCTTTTACCCTAAATAGCAATGAAAAAGGAACAATAAGAAACTCTTAAGGAGGAAAAAGTCGGGGGGGGGGTTGTTGTTCGGGGGGGTTGTCCTTGGGAAAAGCTTATAATAGGTTATGGATAAAAAAACTGTCCATTAGGGTAAAAAATTGTCCATGTTCAGTAAAATATAATCAATTCTAATACATGGATGGTTTTCAAAACAACAGGATTGGACTTATTTATTTATTAATTCATTTATATATAGTTCATTTGTGCTAAAGGAAAACAAGAAAAGGTTATAGTGTAATTGGTGTTGGTTTTATTTTTTATACACGGGGGAGGGAACTCTTAAGTAGAACTGTTGCAACAATGCTGCTAAGATAGTGTGACAATTAAAATCTTGAAATAAAGAACAAACCACTTAATATGTGTTGTAAATGTCATGCTGATTTAAGCACTGTTATGCATAGATTACATCTCTTTGGGGGGATGGATGGCTAGGCAGCCAGTGAAGGGTTTGGGTTTTTTTTTCTCTCACCAAAAAGACAAAAACCGCAACTTTGCCAGTGAAAATTCTAGTGAAAAGCAGAGAAGTTTGATAACCACATTAATGTTTAGCATCTTAATACTAATAGCCTGTAAGAAAGACTTCTTTTCTTCTCTAGGTTGGCATGTCACCAGCTCCCTGAGGAAAAAAAAAAGAAAATCCTGAAGCACAATAATCCACTTGGATTTCATTCTATCATGTTCCCTGTTTTGAGCCTTTTTCACAAAACTGTCTCTACCTTTTGCTCAGGCAATTTTAAGTACAGGGAATATGCTTTTGTTTGGGCCTCCTCCCAGTGAAATCATGGGGATTCTTGATATTGATTAAATTAGAAGCATGACTGAGCCCTTTCTCAGAACCCACTGATGAAATTAGTAGGCAGACAGCAGCAGAATCAGCAGAGCATGTCTCTCAAATCAGTCTTTGTCAGCATCTCTCCCATATCTCTCTTCTGCTCCAGTTGAAATGAGTAGACATTGCCCTGTACCAATGTTGCATTTACATGTTTTCTAACTTCACACAGGGACACATGGGATATGGACTCAGCAGAATTTGACACTTCATGTCTATATTTTTAAAATGACTAAGTGTAAAATTTGGAGGTTCTTTCCTTCTGTAAGGCTGTACCACATGCAGAGATACTTAGTTGTATAGGAGAAGAGGGAGTTCAGAGAAGCTACTCAACAGCTAGATTCCCAAGGTTGGAAGCTGACATAGCTAATGTTTCATCTGGGGGCTCCTGATGTACCAACATCTGTGGGTACAGCAACCACACATTTCAAAAGTGGGGGTAGGAAATATTGCTAGTCCTCCACATCCCACAGGGATGGAGATGAGGGAGAGGAATGGTTTCAGAATGGCTGACCATGCCTGCTCAAAGAACACAGAGGGGTGAGAGAGACCCAGGACTTCTACCATTTCCATATGTCTCTATGTGGAATCTGCCCTGATCATTTTTCATTTGTTCACAAAATCCAACTAAAATGTACAGGAGCATATCCTGAACAGTGAGTTCAGAGTTTGATTAATAAGAAAGCCAAGGTTTGAATGCACCGTTTCTTCCAACTTTATTAATGAAAGCACAGATGAATATGAACACTTTTAAAAGTAGGTAGTAGAAAGCAAGGAGTAGAAGTAAAATAAAGAAGGAAGATTGTTTGATGAACATAATTTTCAAACTCTGTTTTCACCTGGTCTTATTTTTTTTCCTCACTCACATCATGAAGAAAGGGTGATTTGTCCCTGTTAGACTTGGAATGCTGCATTAGGAGATGATGGAACAAATTGATATCAAATCCATCCAAAATAAAATGATAGAAATCAGTAGAAAGATGCATGGTTTCTACAACTGTGAACAGGAAGTTAATCTTTAGGATCCAAAGTCCTCTCCTTGGATTGCCCACATGGAACATTTTAATCCTGGCCATTAAAGTATTACTTCATTAAAAAGCACAGATGCACAGAATACTTCTGGAGGAGGCTGAATCAAACTTGCAGTCTCCTTACAAGCATTCTTTCTCCTTGCTGCTATCCTGTGATTAAAGAATTCAGAAAGGCAATCTGTCTAGGAAGAGTGATCAGGGAGATACAAATAGTTCTTATTTTACTGGGTCAATTGTTTTGGGTGATAAGTATTAGGAAGGTTCTTTCTCATTCTACTTCAGTTCTTTGCTAAATGTCTTTACCATAAATTTAACAATATCAGAAAATATAATAATATTGAAAGTGAGGGAAGGCTGTGAAATATCTTCTGCATTTAGATTTAATATAATTTGGCTAATATTCTTAATTAATATATAATATACATGTCTAACATTTGTAAATTTATGTCAGTTTATTTAGGCAATTGGAGAGAAAAGGAGGGGGGTACTAGTGAACAGAGGGAGATTGTTATCAAAGAGGGAGGTAATAATGAACAATTTGACTTGCTTAGTGTCATACTCACTAAAGGACAGATGCCTGGAAAAATTGTAAAACTAGTCCTGGGTGACCTATATGGAGAAATGTATGGCAGAAAAAGAGTGGTTAGCAGAGGAATATGCAAGAATTGCAGAGATAGCAGGGAGGATAATTGCATATACCTCACAAATATTACATCTTTGGTAATTCTCCATGGCTCAGCACTGGAATGAGTGTGTGAGAGCTGTGGATGTAGCCAGTAATGAGCCAGTGGAAATAATGGAAAATGTTCTACCATGTTCTCTGCTGCTCTCCTACATCTCTAGTACTATTGGCAAATTACAGGTTAGGATAGACTGATTTACTAGTGGTAAGCAATATTTTTCTCAATCCCATGATGTTTTCACACAGAACAAAACATTTTTACTCTCATTGAAATGAAAAGGAAAAAATACTATGAGGTGTTTCAAGAAGGACGATCATAAGCAGGGGTGTGTATATCATTCTACTGTTTACCACATTAGGAATCTTTCATGTTGTCTGTATGAAAACACGATTTACCTCCTCTATTACTATTTTTCTCAGTTTGGAAGGTTCAGAATGCAAATGATATGCTGATTAGAGCTGACTAAATTTTTTTCAAAAATAAATTCTTTTCCAAAACTATTTATAAAAACATATTGTTTAAAAACTTTTTTTTTCAAAACTGAACATTTCAGACATTCAATTTCCTTCTTTTCTTCCATTTTTTTTTTTTCTGAATGCATTGCAATGACTACCATTCAGGGGTTTTTTTTGTTTTGGGGTCTGGGTTGTTTTTTTTTCTTTTTAACATGTTCTAAAACTTCACCAACTTTGGAAAAGTTGCAAGGCGGCAAAAGGAAAAATGAAAATAATATGAAGACGATGAAAATGAATAAAATTTTCGCTGTTACTCTAGATCTTTTTGAAGTTGGAAAAGTTTTGGAAAAACAGAATGGAAAATGGGGAGTGAGTAGCCAGAAGTGAAAAGGAAAAATGAACCAAAGCAAATGTGATTTCCTAGATATCATCTCTTGGATCGTACTCAGTGACAAAGAGAGCAGATGATAACATATTTTTAAAGCTTAACATTTTAAAAAATATATTTCATGAAACACTTGGAATATATGAAAACTTTTTCAATTTTAAAGCTCCTGCAATGGAAGCTAAGCTTTACAAATAAATTTCAAGCTTGTTTAGACTTGCATTTCATAGAAGTGGCTTTCGAGCTGTTTACATCAGGCTTGAACTTTGCTGTCCTGATGTTTTACATCTTAAAACTCTGGATGAAGGGATAGAGTGCGCCTTCAGTAAGTTTTCTGATGGTACAAAACTGGGAGGAGTGGCTGACACACCAGAAGACTGTGCTGCCATTCAGAGGGACCTGGACAGGCTGGAGAGCTGGGTGGAGAGGAACCTCCTGAAGTTCAACAAAGGCAAGTGCAAGGTCCTGCACCTGGGGAGGAATAACCCCAGGCACCAGGCCAGGCTGGGGGTTGACCTGCTGGAAAGCAGCTCTGCCGAGAAGGACCTGGGAGTGCTGGTGGACAACAAGTTAAACATGAGCCAGCAGTGTGCCCTGGTGGCCAAGAAGGCCAAGGGTATCCTGGGGTGCATTAGGCAGAGTGTTGCCAGCAGGTCGAGGGAGGATCCTGCCCCTCTACTCAGCCCTGGTGAGGCCTCACCTGGAGTACTGTGTCCAGTGCTGGGCTCCCCAGTACAAGAGAGACATGGCACTACTGGAGAGAGTCCAGTGGAGGGCTACCAAGATGATTAGAGGGCTGGAGCACCTCTCCTATGAAGAAAGACTGCAAGAGCTGGGCCTGTTCAGCCTGGGGAAGAGAAGATTGAGAGGGGATCTCATCAATGTGTACAAGTATCTGAAGGGGGAGTGTCAAGAGGATGAGGCCAGCCTCTTCTCCGTGGTGCCCAGCAACAGGACAAGAGGCAACGGGCAGAAACTGAACCACAGGAAGTTCCATCTGAACGTGAGGAAAAACTTCTTCCCTGTGAGGGTGACAGAGCATTGGAACAGGTTGCCCAGAGAGGTAGTGGAGTCTCCTTCCCTGGAGATATTCAAAGCCCGTCTGGATGTGATCCTGGGCAATATGCTCTAGGTGACCCTGCTTGAGCAGGGAGGTTGGACTAGATGATCTCCAGAGGTCCCTTCCAACCTCAACCATCCTCTGATTTAGTGATCTAGGATTTATTCACTTTTAAGAATTATGCAATGTTTAAAACTTTTGGTAGGATCCTGGTCTCTTTCTCTCTCTCTCTCTCTCTTTTATAAATAATGATGATTGTACTGCAATCGATAGTAAAGGTCTGTATTTCAGGGAGTTGCATTACCTGATGGAATGAATTATCCCACCACTGGCACCAAGAGCATCTAATTACCAAACTTTTCTTTTAGTGTTATGAATCCTATAAGAGAGTTATATTAGCACTCTTTATTAAAATGTACATTTTCTCTTCATATTCTTTTCTACATACAGCCAAGATTGCCACAGCATCATAAGCCGAACTCTATGGACAGAAAAAAAAAGTAAAGTTTTTGTTGTGTTTACAAGTGATGGAAGTGTAGCTGCACTATAAATCAGGTTGTTGATTTAGCAATAAAGTTAGTATTTCCATACATATTTATACATCTCTCAGGCAGGCACCTTCAAAAGCTAGAACTCTGTTTTGAGGATCTAGGAAATCTTCCTTCTCCTATATTTGAAATACTCTGTTTTGAGCATTGCTGGGTCAATAGATATTGGACATTGAGCTTGTCACCATTGTGGATGGATGAATAGAAATTTATGGCATCATACAAGATATGCTGTAAATGATGGACTCAGCCCTCTCTTTGCTGTCCTTTTCCCTCTGCATTAAAGACTTGACAGATTACTGTTAGCATTTTGTTGAAATAATTAATTTGAAGAGATATCCTGTAGTTTAACATTACAAACCAGTGGATCCTGCCTTGAAGATTCCAGCGTTCAGTGGTATTACATTAGCTCTTCTATAGCACAGTGTTATATTACACTAGTGGTGAGGGAATTCTCAATTTTTCCCCCCAAAATTCTTCCCTTCCCAGATCTTGCCAAAAAGGACTAAATCTAGACACCATAGCCCACTGGGGAAAATGTAGTGAGAAAAGAATTTTCAATCTGTCTTCTCTAGTGCAATATTCCTGTTGTAATGTTTCTTACACAGTGATAATTCTATTGTGGCTCTGCAGTAGAAAAGCATTAAGAGCAGCAAACAATGACCTTCAGGACAGGGACCATGTCTCCTTATGTGATTGCCCTTTACAATATCTGTTAAAGCTTCTGAATAGTAGTGCAGTACAAATAAGTAGTAATTCTAGAAGACAGAGAGAGATGTTACGGAAAGCTGAAGTACTGTTGAGGGGAAAAGGAGGATTCCCCCTCCCCCCCAATTAATTATTTTCACCAATCTTTTAGGTTCAGGCAGCTTTCATATAGTCATATTTCTTTTCATCCTGCCTTTGGATGACCAAGAAATTACAATGGCACATCCTCCCCCCTCCTGGAGGTTTGGCTGCCTGGGCTCAGGGCCAACTTAGAGACAGTGCAGCTGAGGGCTGCCCCCCCCTTCCCTCTGGTGACCTTGGAGAGAGTGCTGCCAGACAGCCTTAGCAAGGGCTGACCCCCTCTTTCCGTGGGAGCTGCTTTTAAGTTGAACCTCTACTGCAGGGCCTTGCCTGAGCTACAGTTTCAGCTGTGTCGCAGCCATGCCTGTGACTGGCCATGTACCCAGCTGATCCAGACTCTGTCCCTGACTTGCAGACTGACTTCCCAGCTTGATCTCAGATCTGCCTCATCACCATGGACTTGCCTGGTGATCTGGATTCTCATTTGAACCTGGCTGTCATCACTGGGCCTGCCCTGCTCACCTTGCTCAGATACTATGGGACTGGGCTCTTACTGGTAAGGCCCCTGCCCTTGCCTGCCTTTTTTAGCATGCTCAGCTCCCAGTTCCCCTTCCCTTAAGGAGCAGCCAGCCCTTGCTGCTCCCTGGCAGTATGTTTTCATATGACCTCATGACCATGCACCAACACAGTCCTCTTATTGGAAATTATTCTGCTGCATAACTGTTTAAAGGCCTGAAGCAGGAAGCTTTAAGTTGAGCAGGGGCAGATTCAGTCACACGTTTTTGACCAGTGGCGTTGGAGTACAAACATGGCTCAGCTGTGACCACCTTTGGCTGAACATTTTCAGTGCAGTGAGCGTGGAGTAGTTATGTTAACAGTTATATCAGAGTACTTATAGTAGTGACAGACTTGCCATAAAGCACTGATATTGGAGTTTTGATATATGGCTGCAAAGCATGTCAGGAAGGGGAAAACCTGTAGCTGAACCTTATTCAAGCCTGCCTTCTGTGAAGATGAGCCTGAAAGAACATACCCTGCCTCTAGGAAAAAGAGTTTGAAATTAATTTCAAAATGTTGGTGTCCAGGTAGTCCTTACACAAAGTTTCAGTTTTGCAACTATCTTAAAGAATTTTATTAGCCACTGTTCTATTTAACAATCTTTTGGAAATTTATGATTAAATTTATTTCCCTTCTGCCATTTTAAAATCCATTATGCATATACATATTCTGTTGTTAATCTGAATGCTGGGCTGCTTGTACTAATTTAAAACTATTTTAAAACTATTGAACATTTTGGTTATGTTTATTGTTATCTGAGGTGATGCTGATATATTTTATTTTGTTTGATTCTAGAATGCTATTTCTGGATATAAAAATCCAAAGGAAGGCAAAAGTAATGGTTATATGAAAATGGAATTTGTTGATAAGAAATAGTGATGACATGGTGAAAATCCAAAGGAAGGTAACAAGAATAATAGGCATGAGGAGAGGATGAAGAAATTCATTTTGTTTAGTTTGGAAGACTGAGAAGAGGCTGAGATATTATGGCAATCTTTCAGTACACAAATGGTTGTTAAAAAGGGGGCTGTCATCAGTTGTTTTCTGCAGCTACCAGGGAATCAGATTACTTTAGAAAAAAAGATTTAGATGGAACATCAGGAGAAACATTAAGTATGAGGAGATGAAACACTCAAACAGGATACACAGGGAAGTTGTGCAATATATTTTATTGTTTTTTGTTAAGAAAAAGATAGACAGGCATCTGTTGACAATAGCCGAGATGTTCTTCCTCTGAAAGGAGTTGGACAAACAGATTTTGTGGGGCCTTCTGTAGCCCAACACCTTTATGACTCTTCAAAAATTGGTCTTGACCACTTTGGCAATGTTCATGGTGTAACCTAACAATGTTAACAATTGGGTTAAAAACTGATATCCAGAGAGCTTCCCATAGCTCTTGTGCCTGCTGGTAAAGAGACAGTGTGCTGCAACAACAGTAGAGCTGGGCACTTTGCTTGCAGGACTGTGTGGTGTGCCATGCAGGGGTTTATTGTGTGCTTTTGGGTTAGTGGAGCAAGCATATGAGTTAACTGGCATCAGCTATGGACACAGCTGTTTTATCCATCCTCTGTGCTAGAGGAAATGTGCTACAGTGGGTTTTTTGTGATTTTTTTTTCAGTAGGGTATGAATGAGAAGGAGTAATGGAAAGCTTTGGGGAACACACTGCAGCCTCCAAACTGTTCATGAGTCATTTCATTCTCGTAATTCATATATCAGAGCATTATTTTTCCTTGTGAATTTAAAAAATGATTTGTTCTTTAGTTATTGCTTTATTTACTTGCCTAATGGATTGATTGATGTGTTAGCATCCCTCAGGCAGCAGAAATCCCGTTTCTGTTTTTTCAAAGGAAGTTAATTGCTAACAGACAGGAGTTTCACAAACACACCAAGTCAGACGGTCCTTATTGTTCTGTGTTTATAATGAGTTCCTGTTGGCCCACATACAGTACCTGTCACTGCCTATCCATTGAAACAGAACCCCACACCAGGCACAGTTGTGAGCTATGGCAGAGATTAAATGATAAAATATTGCAAAAAGCCTTGGAACACAAGCAGTGGTTCTAGGCAGGCTTGGATAGTTACAGTATGGAGCTCTCTTGAACAGTACTTTCCCAAAGGTAACAAGACTGTTCCATTATTACAATTCCATCTGGCATTGTTTATCTGCAGATGAGAGATGTGTAGGACTACAGTAGATTTTACTAAAATGGAGACTCAGATTATCTGTCAATTTGTGTGACTATCTCATTTTAATTTTGAACTGCATACTTCCTGCTGGAACACTTAGGCAATGATCACTGGGGATAGGGGTATTCAGGAAGAGACAGACATGCTCATGGCACTCTCATATACTTTCTCTCTTCCTCTACCCTGTCCCCCCGACACCATATCTTTTTTCATTACCTTATTTCTTGTTCTATCACCTTGTGGTGGATCATAACATATTTTGAAGGGGAAAGGCTTTGTAAATAGAACTGCACATACACAAATATTAAAGTTGCAGATTCAACTGGCCTGACTTCAACCTTATCCCCCCCTGCCTAGCAGTTCCAATTGGCTAAACGCTTCTGGAAGTTTTCCTCTCACAACAGGAAGCAGTAAAGTACAGAGATGTAGCTGAAAATCAGGCTGAATGAATTGGTGCATGGGGCTTAGATAAGAATCTCCTGCTTTTCCTCACAAAAAAAATCCCAACATTGTGACTGCTTATTTTTTGATCTTTGAAGTGTTTTACAAATGTGAACTAATTAAGACTCATAATCTCCCTGCAGAATTGGTCATAGGCCATTTTATAGATGGAAAAATTTAGGAAGTGACACACATGACACTGTCAGACCAGGAATATATCCTCTGAGTTTGTAGCTCCCAGACCTGCATCCAGACTGCTTGACCATGCTTCTCTTGATTCAACATAATGAATGACAAAAAGCAGCACAGCTGATGGCATACACCAAAGTGCGTGTTATTTGATTCAGTTCAGGTTCTAACCAGCTGATTCCCAGAAAATAGGGTATTTTAGTGCTTGCAAATCAGCAACCACTGCTTCTCATCAAATTGTCTTTGTAGTTGGCTTGTTATCTTGCTGTATGGATAGGTATCATATTATTAGTATGGGATTGAATATGCTAACAATGCTTATACTAACATACTTTCTATGGAAGTATCTATGCTGACAGATGTGTTCATACACAGGCCCATAATACCATTATACAGCTGCTCAAATGGATGCATATTTGAATGCTTTTTTAAAGTTGCTGAATAATTATACTCTAGAATCAGAAATACTAAACATTTGCCTTATAACTGGAAGGATAATTTTTGAAATGTGAATGGAGTGCAAGCCTGAGGCTGCAGTCAGCCTAACACATAGCTCTTAGATCATTTCAACTGCTTCCATTGTTGTCATTATTATTTTAATTGAGAAAGCTACTGGTGACACTTTAAATGTTGATATTACTAAGTGTCTCACTGATGAGAACCACCAAGCATGTGGTTAGCTGGGCTACTGGTACTGGGAAAGAAAAAGAGGATACTTGCTGAGTAACATGGAATTCAGCTCTTTTTTATTTTTCCCAACTCAATCCCAAAAGAGGCAATATCTTGAGTTGACTCACTTGTAACAAATTCCTTTGTTGGCACCTGGAAATCAAACTCAACTCTAATGCCTTCCTGAGGGTCAAAAGCCTTATGATTTCCCAGTGGTTTCTTCTACCACATAAATATATATGGCAGCATTTAAAACCAGTTGTGCCCCCTCCCATTCCCCAAATTTTGGCTCACTGACACATGGAAGTACATAAATGGAAATAAGGATTGAAAAAGTAATAATATAAGATAGCAGCTTCTGGACTAATAGTACAGTACTCTGCTAGGAAGGCTCTGAGGACAAGGTAGCTTGCAGAAGGGATGTTTTTCATCATTCCAGGTTCTCAGCTGCATCATTCTAGGGCTCTTGACAAATAATTTAGATCTACTATATACTGCACAGGACAAATGGCCTTTGGTAAGTCTCTGAGCATGCCCAGAATAATTTAGAAACATTTTAAAGCCTCAACAATGTCTAAGAGCATCATGCAGTTAATAGAAGTCTTACGTTTTCCTTCCAATTAGTCTGTCTCCCAAGTGCTTAATAAGCATTACACCCTTCCAGAAAAGGTATCAAAAGAAAGATATGTGTTATCCAATGAAAACTGATGAAGTACCAGTTAATCTGTTGGAAACAATTGTATTTGAAATTTTGGATTCAGGGCTTGCCTTTCGGCAAGTTGGATAAGTTAAGTTAGATGACTTTAAATATACAGAATGGTTGAGGTTGGAAGGGACCTCTGGAGATCATCTAGTCCAAATATACCATTTAGAGGTTTGAAGCCTAAGAACATGCCATTTGATATTAGTTCTGCTCCTGAGGTATTTTAAAGAGTAATTTCACAGATGTTTGAAGGACTACAAGGTGCTGACATTGTAATGAATGATGATTTAACTTGGGTTGGAAATCATAAAAAATAACGAAAACCTATGGAATGTCCTTATAGGGAGAACAGAAATCTCTGAATTTTAAGGAGTCCAAAAATTGATGTTGTAGCCATTATGTCTATTGGACATAAATTGACTAAAGATAGCTTAATTGCTAATTCAGATTTCAAAAAAGGCAACAATTGAAATACTACATGCACAATGTAAAATAGATCTACAGAGACTTATGTGTACAGATGTGGTAGTTTGGCATAGGGTTGGGACTGGTTAAACTTTGTTTACCCTCAAATTACTCCCCTATAACTAACCTGTTAAATGCTGTGTCGTGACCAATGTGTGGAGAACCTTCCAGAGGGATAGACTGTGAGGACCAGCAACAGTGACAGCCAATCATTAGGCACCATGGGAATTTGAGCCAATCAGAATGGGGTATTCTCCACCCAATCCTATAACTGATGTGGTCTGGAGTTGCTTGGGGAGAGATTCAGAAGAGACCCTGAGAGAGCAAAAGCCTGGATGAGTTCCTCACCTGGAAGAAGACTCCCCAGACAGGCTCTAGGATTGCCTGAGGGCTCTAACAGAGGAGATCTCACAGCTCTGCCCCCAGGCTATGCACTGCATGGCTGGAATCACTATGCTGACCTGCCCGACTTTCTCCTGCACCATGTCAATTTCCCTGTGGGGCAGGAAGGTCATGTGAGAAACCGTTACGCTGACCTTCCTGGCTTCTCTCCTGGACTGTGCCATCTCTCCTGTGGAACAAGGAAATTGTGTCACTCGTCAACATTAAATATATCTGTGACTAGTAATGCTTTGGTATCCAAGTCCATTTAGTCTCTGCACTGTCAATTCAGTCTCAAACCCCTGGTATTGGGTAGACGTTCATAAACAGGCATTTGAGCAGTTGCATGCAGATCATCAATCCACCAATTTTAAATTGCTAAGACTTAGCTAATCAGTTGCATCATCTCTCAGTACATCTTCAGAAGGAATGAAGCACAGCCTTGGTCAGTGCTAAGGAATTAGCCCTGCAGGCCACTGTCTTGTTGCAGAATTGTATGGCTGATTGCACAGTCTCCCACCCCCTCTGCCCTGATCCTGATTATCCTCTACATCAAGGGCTACAGCATCAACAATATTCTCCAATGTGCTTACACCTTTCTTTTCAAGTGTTTATGGTAGTTGTATAAGGCAATTTTCAGTTGGACCCCAGCCGAGCTTTTTCTGCAGGAGAGGCAACAAGTTGTATTTGCATCAGGAGCTACAAAAATCAAAATGAAAATATTCTAATGTTATGCTATCCTATACATGGTGCTGAAGCTACAGAAATTTGAGGCTGGATTATAGGTAGAATGTTGTGAAGGGCCAAAAGGAAAATTCAAAAGCCACCTTGACAAACAGCATTCATGCTATGGGACCTGAGGCAAGCTCCATTGGCAGTAGCGTGAGAAATTCTGGTATCACAGAAGGCATGAGTGTTGAGTCAGTGCTGACTCCAGAATGACCACAGTGAGTACAGCTGAAAGTTTAACATAATCAGAATGGAGTGAGTCACTCTAGTCCCATGTCTTGAGGGAGCTGGCCAGATACAAAAAGGACAGAATCCAAATGGCATGGACCAATTAAGTGGACTGGTAAAATATTAGATGATGTACTGACCAGTTACATGCTGTTTCAAAGACAAATATTGTCATAGAGCAATTTATATAACTAAAAGGGGTGGGGGGATGGGGAAACATAAGCCTGAATATCAATTTACTAGTATGGGAATGGATAGACTAACACAGATATGTAAGGGAAGCATAGCAGTGGCCATGTGTTGAGCCTCTGAGCATGTCCAATGTGAAATAGACATTTCCAGAAGCCAAAGCATACCCAGCTGCACTAATTATTTGTGTCATTAATAAGTGCTCTTTCTTTTTTCCAACCAACTTGTCTCCTGAGAACTTACTGAACACTGCAATCACTGCTAAGCCTGTTCATAGGGAATCAAAGTAAGTGGTGAAATTATCAGAGCAAAGATTCAGAATTATAAAAAGAGCACTGTGAGGAATGAATATTAGAGAATGTTCCAATAGCTTATGAATTTGTTGAAGCAGTAGTGGGTCCTTCTCTTATGAAGGTCAATTAAATATGCTAGCTGTACTGTAAATCTTTTCCAAAGAACAGTACCACACAATGTCCAAAGTAGTCCCTTAATATAAAATATCAATTTGATTTTCCTCAGGAGATCAGCTCTCCTTTTGCAATGCAAATATTTTCAAGTGTACTAAACACATTCTAGTAACTCAATACTAAACTATTTGCATACAAAATTACCCAGAATAGGTAGGCTGTCACAAGATTATGCTAGTGCCATATGTGCTAAAGAATTTGAGCCAGGAAATGACTAGTATCTGGACACTATTTACAATTAAAATTTAATTTTATATTTTTATCCAAAAGAGAAAAAAATACAAAGCTTCCATTAAAATTAATGCTATATGTGAAGCTAAATTTACCCCAAAGTTAAATATGTTTATTATTTTTCTATAGGGTAGGGTGTAGGGTGGATCGGTCCCATAGGCTGGTAAGTAACTATTTCATCTTTTAAAGCAGTTAATGCCGCATGATGTTTTTGTTCCCAGTTCCATACCGCGTTTTTCTTCAGCAAATCATGCAGAGGTCTCGCGAGAATACTGAATCCAGGAATGTGTGACCTCCAAAACCCAAAAGTTCCTAATAAAGCCCGCAATTCTTTTTTTATCAGAAGGTGCCGGAATATTTTGTATCTCTGTTAATACAGATTCTGGCACAGTTTCCGTCCTCCTATCCATCGAGTACCTAAAAAGATAACTGCTTGACTTGGTCCTCGCTGTTTTGAGTTGGGAATGCTAATATTTAATCCTTGCAAGTGCTGGCTGGACAATAGCGTTCATACTTTGGCGAACCGTTTCCTCATCTGGTCCTCCGATTAGAATATCATCTATATATGGTAAAATCGTTACTTCAGGTGGAAGGATGATTGAGTCTAGTTCTTTAGCTAAAAATAGCATGGCCGATGGTGAGGCTATGTTTAAAACCTTGGGGTAGGTGATTAAAGGTGTATTGTATTCCACCCCAAGTAAAAGCAAATTTTGTTTGTCTTGCTCTTGTATAGGGATCCTAAAGAACATATCTTTTATATCTAACACGCTCATCCACGGAAAAGCACGTTCATTTATTCTATTAACTATATCCACTATGCTAGGAACAGCGGCTGTTAAAGCACCAGTTGCTTTATTTAAAGCCCTATAGTCAATAGTCATGCGCCACGTCCCGTCTGGTTTTTATACAGTATGTTATCTTTTATAACTGCTTCTTTCTCTCTTTCTAGCATGTTATTCTTACATATTTCCTTTTCTAACTTTTCCACTACTGCTCGCAAGCAACTTCCTAACAACCAGCAAAGACTTGCTTTTCCCTTTCCTTTCCTCAATTTTTTTGAATTTTTCCATTTTTCAAATTCATCCCAAATATCCCTGGGATCAGTACAATGTTGTTCTACCCACAAAAAAAAAATCCCAGATAGGATTTTTACATCCCTCTTTTTCAAATCTATCGGCTAGTGTTTTCCAGCCTTTGTTACTATTCATGATGGTTTATACCCTCTTAATGGTAGTGGTCCCGTCTGTAGCCGGTCTCATCACTACCCTTCCTACCCAGCGCGAGTCGCCTCTGTCAGGCTCTTATTCGCGACTGTAACCTTAAATCAGAAATCCCAGTATTGCTGAAATGCTAGCAATACAATAGAAAATATTCACTCTCAGGAATATCCTGTCCGTGACGCCAATTAGTGTCAGAGTCCAGTACTCTCTGACCAGGTTCTTTTAGATATTCCACGCATACGGAGAGTGCAGTGTTTCATATAAAAGTTTATTTTTGAGGGAATTTGATGTTACACGGGATTTTGATGTAGCAGAGTGATTCAGCAATATACTGAAATCACAATTCAAGTGTATACACTTAAGAAAATCTAGCTAGACAGTTCAATCACAACACCAATGTGATTGATTGCCATTACCAGTCTCAAATATGCTTACCGTCATGACGCTGGGCGTCCCCAGTCACCGGGAAGGAATATGTGGGTTGATACCAGCTCAACCCAATCCTCCTCGACCAAGGGAGAGTCTTCCTTTCTCCAGACTTCCTCTCTTTTCTCCAAGGTCTGCAATTCCTGAGGACTGGCCTTAGCAGTAAAAGGTAAAGAAGCCATTCAGCAACTCTGCCTTCTCTGCATCCTTCACTACCAGGGCCCCTGCCCCATTCAGCAGCGGGCCCACGTTTTCCCTAGTCTTCCTTTTGTTACTGATGTATTTGAAGAAGCCCTTCTTGTTGTCCTTGACATCCCTTGCCAGATTTAATTCCAAATGGGCCTTAGCCTTCCTTGTCGCATCCCTGCACACTCTGACAACGTCCCAGTATTCCTCCCAAGTGGCCTGTCCCCTTTTCCACATTCTGTACACTTCCTTCTTCTGCTGGAGTTTTGCCAGGAGTTCCTTGCTCATCCATGCAGGTCTCCTGCCCGCTTTGCTGGACTTCTTCCTCAGAGGGATGCACTGCTCTTGAGCCTGGAGGAAGTGATGCTTGAATAGTAACCAGCTTTCTTGGACCCCTCTTCCTTCTAGGGCCTGATCCCATGGGATTCCTCCAAGAAGGTCCCTGAAGAGGCCAAAGTTAGCTCTCCTGAAGTCCAGGGTTGCGATCCTACTTATTGCCCTGCTCCCTCCTCCCAGGATCCTGAACTCCACCATCTCATGGTCACTGCAGCCAAGGCTGCCCCCAACCTTCACATCTCCAACTAGACCTTCTTTGTTCGTTAGTACAAGGTCTAGCGTTGCACCTCTCCTCGTTGGCGTCTCCACCACCCGGGTCAAGAAATTATCCTCAATGCTCTGCAGGAACTTCCTCGACTGCTTGTGCCTAGCTGTACTCTCTTCCCAGCAGATGTCAGGGTGGTTCAAGACCCCCATGAGAACCAGGGCCTGTAATCGTGAGGCTACTTCCAGCTGTCTGTAGAAGGCCTCATCGACTTCCTCTTCCTGATCAGGTGGCCTGTAGTAAACCCCCACCACCGTGTCACCCATGTTAGCCTGCCCTTTAATCCTTACCCATAGGCTCTCAACCTGCTCATCATCCACCCCTGGGCAGAGGTCCTTACATTCCAGTTGCTCTCTCACATAAAGGGCAACTCCACCACCTCGCCTTCCTGGCCTGTCTTTCCTAAAAAGCACATAGCCATCCATGGCAGCCTTCCAGTCACGTGAGCTATCCCACCATGGCTCTGTAACTGCAATGAGATCATGGCCCTGCGACCGCACACAGATCTCTAACTCTTCCTGCAGAGGAGCAGGAAGGAGCACAGGAGGCAGGTCTATGGTCAACTTGAAACAAACTTCTGATAGCATGTGATATTTTTCAATAGTAATGTAAACAATAGCCCTTCTCATTGCAGGTCACGCTGGCAAATAACTCAACATCACATGAACTTTCAAAATGTATATATGAAATTTGTCATTGCAACCAGCAAGATTCGGTACCAGAGGTTAAGCAATGCTGAATAAAATAAGTATAGTGTGCAAAGGAACAATCAAAAAAAGTTTGTATGACAGAATTTGTACTGGCTTAGATTTCCTCTATTCAGAACTGAAATTACAGGAGGGTACAGCTCAAAGGTAAGGTGCGAGCAGAGTTAGTAAACTTGCATAACTTTTACATGTGCTACAGTATGACTAGGATTAGCTGGCACTATTAGTCAACTTTCATAATTATTACTGCTATTTAAAGTGTGACTACTTAAAAGGATTTGGTGTGATGCAGATATGACAAATATGTGAGCATGAAGCTGTGTATATTATTCCTCTACCTGTAAATGCTAGAGCTTCCACAGTTTTCTTAATATCCTTTTTACCTCAATCTCTTGAGCTAAAGCAGAAATGAGAATTGACTCATGCTTTACAGAAATGACTGTGCCATGGGTGGATGTGGTACAAAGAAGTAAGGAAGGTTCTCCATACAAGCTCTTCTTATTTATTTATTTTTCTCCAGACACACATGAATCAGACTGAGAGCATACACCAAAAAAAAAAAGAATTAATATTGGGTAGTACTGGGAATGTGAAAATGTACTTTACAGCCTCTGACAAATCTGGATAGAAGTTTCACAAGGACAACAAAAAGCACCTTTATGAGAGCTTTTCTGAGAGCTGCTCAGAGTTAGTCTAAAAATGACTCAAATTATCAATGTTTTTCCTTAGTTTCAAATTATTTCTATGGGAGAACAGGTAATATAGGGCTAGGCTTCAGACCACAATTGTCTTTCCCAAAAGAAAAAAAACCCTTATTATTAAAAATAATAAAATCCCAACCCAACCTCCCTTCTCCTCTCTTGTCCCAAAAACTGATCCATTAGAATGGATCTTCTGAGATAGATATACATAGTTGCCATAAACTAGTATGTCGCTGTAATACACTGCACAAACATTAGTTAGTAAAAATAAAAGTAGAGATATCACTTGTCTTCAAGAGCTTAAGGTTTAAGTAAAACATCAAAATCCAGAAACATGTAGTGGAGTCATAAGAATTAACAGCACTGGACTAGATCCTTTCATTCACTAATATTTTACATAAAACTAAAACTTCTGAAGACAGGTGACTATCTCTACTTTCATTTTTACTAACCTTCATTTCTAACTCTCCTAAGCGAAGAAAGAAGGTTGAAAGTATGTCAAAGACATGCTTAAGTCTTAAAAACAGAATTCAAATATAAACCAATATAAAATGTACTATTTTGTAAAGTCATAGTTTTATTAAGCTACTTTCATATTTTTAAGTAATACAGGGGTTTGATTTATCAAGGTAGTGTTGCTGTGTTCCTCCACATTGCTGTTTCTTATAGACTTGAGCCCTCTGGAAGATGCTATACCTTTATAAGGATAGTCATATGTAGTAGTTTGGCACAGGATTGGGACTGGTTAAACTTTGTTGACCCTCAAATTACTCCCCTATGACTAACCCGTTAATTGTTGTGTTATTGCTAAAGTGTAGAGAACCTTCCAGAGGGGCAGACTATGAGTGACGGTGACAGCCAATCATTAGGTGCCATGGGAATTTGAGCCTATCATAATTGGGTATTCTCTACCCAATCCTATAATTGGCATGGTCTGGAGTTGCTTGGGGAAAGACCTGACAGAGATCCCATAAGAGTCTGCAGAAGTGGCTGAGGCCTAACAGAGGGAACTCCATGATCCTGTACCCAGACTATGCACAGCATGGCTGGAACCACTATGCTGACCCAACTGACTTTCTTCTGGACTGCATCGTCTCCCCCACGGGATAGGGAGGTTGTATGAGAAACTGTTACACTGACCCGCCCAGCTTCTCTCTTGGACTGCATTGTCTCTCCCACAGAACAGGGAAGTCGTGTCACTCTAACATTACATATATCTGTGACTAAAAGTGTTTTTGGTATCTGAGCCTGTTTAGTCTCCACACTGTTGATTTGGTCTCAAACTGTGATATCATAGTTAATATTTTCAAACTATTTTTTCTCTGATAGTCAAACATTGAGAATGCTAAGGAATTTTAAGATTGTGCTAGTATTTAGTAGGTTATTTTAAGAGCTTGTGAGTCATAGTGATGGAAACAGCCCCACATAAATTGGGGTCAGCATTTTTAAATGTGGATACCTATAGCTAGCCACTAAGAACTGTTCTGAGTGCTTGAAGAATTCACCTATTTCATGGAGACTTATAGGTGCTCACAGCATCTGAAAGTCAGACCATTTATTTAGATGCCTGAACATCTAAATTTAATGTCTAACTATAGGCCTTGAAATTGGAAAAAAATGTGAGCTTTGATTTTCTGTAGAGTCAAGGGAAAAGTGAAAGATGCTGTTTTGATCAAAAATGACTGTCAGCAAGGAACATTCAAATGGGTAAAGACTGAACAAAATAATGAGAAAGGCAGAGAGCTAGCAGAGGCATTTTCTCCATCCTTCTCTATAGCAGCAGTTAAATATATATTGTGACTGGCCCCCTATAGGGTGTCTCTGTTAGGATCATAAGTTAATTCATGTTGGAGGGGGACATCAGGAGATTCTCCAGTCCAACCTCCTGCTCAAAGCAGGATCAGCTATGAGGTCAGACCAGGTTGCGCTCAGAGCTTTATGAAGTCAGGTATTGAAAACCTCCAAGGATGGAGACTGCACAGCCTCTCTGTGCAACCCATTCCACTGCTTGACTGTCCCCATGGGGAAAAAGTTTATCCAGTCTGAACTATTCTTGTTTTTTACTTATGCCTGTTGTCTCCCATCCTCCTGCCATGCACCACTGTGAAGAGCCTGACTGTCTTCTTGATGACCTCCTCACAGGTATTGCAAGGCTTCAGAAGGTTCCCCCAAACCTTCCCTTCTCCAGGCTGAACAAGGGCAGTTCCATCAGCCTGTCCTCATATGGCATGTACTCCAGCCCCCTGACTGTCTTGGTAGCCCTCCACTGAACTCGCTCCAGTCTGTCCATGTCTTTCCTGTATTGGGGGCCCCAAAACCGGATGCAGTATTCTAGATGTGGTCTCACAAATGCTGAGTAGAGGGGGATAATCACTTCCTTTGATCTACTGGCTATGCTCCTGTTGATACAGCCCAGGATACTGTTGGCTACTTCTGCTGCCAGAGCACACTGCTGGCTTGTATTCAGCTTGCTTTCTACCAAGCCTCACAGTTCCTTTTCAGCAGAGCTGCTCCCCAGCCAGTCAGTTGCTAGTCTGTATCAGTAAGTTGCAAGGAGTTCTTCCTTCTCAGGTAGGTGCAGGGCTTGGAATTTGTCCCTGTTGAATTTCATGTGGTTCCTGTTAGCTCATTCCTCCAGCCTGTCTAGGTCCCTCTGAATGGCAGCCCTGCCCTTGAGCATGTCAACTGGTCCTCCCAAACTTGACAAGAGTGCACTGTCAACTCTTCCAGGTCATGGATGAAGATGTTAAACAGGATAGGTCTCAGAATAGACCCCTGCAATACTCCACTCTTCACTGGCATCCAAGTAGAGTATGGCCCATTAACCACTACCCTCCGAGCTCAATCATCCAAGTAGTTTTTTTTTTTACCCATCTGGGTGTCCATTCATCCAGACTGTAACTTCCTAACTTGGATACAAGAATATTGTGAGAGACGGTATCAAAAGCCTTGCTAAGGTCTAGGTAAACGACATCCCCTGGTCTTTCCTCATTTGCAAATCTAGTCATTTTTATCATAGAAGGCAATCAGGTTGGTCAGGTATGATTTACCCTTGGTAAATCCATACTGACTGTTCCCAATCACCTTCTCCATCATATGTTCCAAGAGGACTCGCTCTATGATTTTCCCAGGTACCAAAGTGAGGCAAGTAGTATAAGGACAACTTTTATCCAAGATAAGATGTGACTGGTGCCACATCCCCGAATTTCTGGTGGAAGCTCTGCCCCTTACTGGCTGTCACATGTCCCACTTGCCTCAGAAGTCCCTCCCTTCTTCCAGTCATGTGTTCTGTTTACTCCACCTCTTTTTTCCCCTGGGGAGGGGAAGGTGTTGCCATTTTGTAAAACATCCTACCCCATGTGTTCACAGACTGCCCTGTGATTGGCTAGCAGGACCAGCCACCCCGTCCAGTTTACCTGGATGTATGTCAGAACAGGAAGCCCCTGCCCGCTACATATACGGAGGCTGCCACTTTTGATGATTTCATACCCCACATTTTTTCATACCACTCTGTGATTAGATGGTTGCCATTTTTTGAAGCCATCATACCCACATGATCTCAGATCCCTCTCTGATTTACTGCCCCTTTCATTTGGACCAGGAAATGCTCATATATATAAAATATATACATTTATATACATCATACACATATATAGAAATACATATATAAAAACAAGCGTACAAATATGTATAGATGCATTTTATTTATTTATATGTATGTAGTGAGAACACCTGCGGAAGCTCTGGCGAGGAGCCAGGTGGCTGGCAGAGTACGTGGTAGCAGCCCCGGAGTGTGCTCTCTACGCGCTGACCGACTTCCCGTCAGGGCCAGGCACGCATATTCCCTTTGGTCAGCAACGTCTGGCTGCTTCCCGGCCGGTAGCTACCCAAGGTTACAGAATCACAGGATCACAGAATCGTTTAGGTTGGAAGGGACCTCTGGAGATCATCTAGTCCAACCTCCCTGCTCAAGCAGGGTCACCTAGAGCATATTGCCCAGGATCACATCCAGACGGGTTTTGAATATCTCCAGGGAAGGAGACTCCACCACCTCTCTGGGCAACCTGTTCCAATGCTCTGTCACCCTCACAGGAAAGAAGTTTTTTCTCAGGTTCAGATGGAACTGCCTGTGTTTCAGTTTCTGCCCATTGCCTCTTGTCCTGTTGCTGGGCACCACGGAGAAGAGGCTGGCCTCATCCTCTTGACACTCCCCCTTCAGATACTTGTACACGTTGATGAGATCCCCTCTCAATCTTCTCTTCTCCAGGCTGAACAGGCCCAGCTCTTGCAGTCTTTCTTCATAGGAGAGATGCTCCAGCCCTCTAATCATCTTGGTAGCCCTCCGCTGGACTCTCTCCAGGAGTGCCATGTCTCTCTTGTCCTGGGGAGCCCAGAACTGGACACAGGACTCCAGGTGAGGCCTCCCCAGGGCTGAGTAGAGGGGCAGGATCACCTCCCTCGACCTGCTGGCAACACTCTGCCTAATGCACCCTAGGATCCCATTGGCCTTCTTGGCCACAAGGGCACACTGCTGGCTCATGTTTAACTTGTTGTCCACCAGCACTCCCAGGTCCTTCTCGGCAGAGCTACTTTCCAACAGGTCAGTCCCCAGCCTGTACTGGTGCATGGGATTATTCCTCCCCAGGTGCAGGACCCTGCACTTGCCTTTGTCGAACTTCAGGAGGTTCCTCTCCGCCCAGCTCTCCAGCCTGTCCAGGTCCCTCTGAATGGCAGCACAGCCCTCTGGTGTGTCAGCCACTCCCCCCCAGTTTAGCATCATCAGCAAACTTGCTGAGGGTGCACTCTGTCCCTTCCTCCAGGTCATTGATGAATATATTGAACAAGACTGGACCCAGCACTGACCCCTGGGGGACACCACTAGCCACAGGCCTCCAACTTGACTCTGCGCCATTCACCACAACCCTCTGAGCTCGGCCATCCAGCCAGTTCTCAATCCACCTCACTGTCCACTCATCTAGCCCACACTTCCTGAGCTTGCCTAGGAGGATGTGATGGGAGACAGTGTCAAAAGCCTTGCTGAAGTCCAGGGAGACAACATCCACTGCTCTGCCCTCATCTACCCAGCCAGTCATTCCGTCATAGAAGGCTATCAGATTGGTCAAGCATGATTTCCCTTTGGTGAATCCATGCTGACTACTCCTGATCACCTTCTTGTCCTCCAGATGCTTAGTGATGACCTTCAAGAGGAGCTGTTCCATCACCTTTCCAGGGATGGAGGTGAGGCTGACAGGCCTGTAGTTTCCTGGCTCCTCCTTCTTGCCCTTTTTGAAGACTGGCGTGACACTGGCTTTCTTCCAGTCCTCAGGCACCTCTCCTGGTCTCCAGGACCTTTCCAAGATGATGGAGAGTGGCCTAGCGATAACATCCACCAGCTCCCTCAGCACTCGTGGGTGCATCCCATCGGGGCCCATGGATTTATGGATGTCAAGTTTGGACAAAAGATCTCTAACCTGATCCTCCTCAACCAAGGGAGAGTCTTCCTTTCTCCAGACTTCCTCTCTTTTCTCCAAGGTCTGCAATTCCTGAGGGCTGGCCTTAGCAGTGAAGACTGAAGCAAAGGCAGCATTCAGCAACTCTGCCTTCTCTGTATCCTTTGTCACCAGGGCACCCGCCCCATTCAGCAGCGGGCCCATGTTTTCCCTAGTCTTCCTTTTGCTATTGATGTATTTGAAGAAGGCCTACTTGTTGTCCTTGACATCCCTTGCCAGATTTAATTCCAACTGGGCCTTAGCCTTCCTTGTCGCATCCCTGCACGCTCTGACAACGTCCCTGTTAGCACAGCTGAGATAAGGAGAGAGTTCGAGTAGATGTAAGGGGCCCTTAGGCTACAGCGAGGTGAGTCCCGCCTGGGCGTCCGACCCGGGTGTCCAGCAGCCTCCCATCAGCGACCCCTCCACGCGGTTCCCGGGGCTCCCCGCGCAGCTTGGCGCGTAAGTCCTCTATTAAATCTACCCGGTTTAACCCCTCCGGAACCTTGAGCGTCTCTCTACGCCGGCACCCGACCCTCTCTTGCCCGCCTCGTGGTCACAATGTAGATACAGTTCTATGTATATATGTGTGTGTGTGTGTGTGTGTGTACACTAATTATATATAAATCTGTAAAAACGTAGGTATAAAATGGGTAAAACATTCTTTAATAAGAGCTAATAAAATGAATGATTAAAGTTTAAATGTGAATAGAGAAAGTAATTAAAACAAAGTAAAAGGTAGGCTTGGGGGCCCCTACTTTACAAGGATGCTGAACAGACCTAACATGTCTGGGGTGGGGTGGGGGGATGCCAAAAGGGTGATGGTACAGGCACCAACAAGTTGGAGTATGCCCGAGGGTTAGGGACCTGTCCTAAGAGGCTGACCAAGGGGCCACTTGTACAAACTGTCATGTGCAAAGAGACCAATCCTATGAGCTGGATTGAGATGCTCCTGCCCAACAGGATGACCATGCAGTATTACTGGAGCAGTCTTTGGGCTTTGCACAGTGCTTCAAGACACAAGCAACACTGTGCACAAAAACGGAAAGCCAGAACAAAATGCCAACTTCATAAGAACATGCGTGTTGGGACAATAAGAAATAGCCCCTAAGAGTTTCCTGAAAAAGTTCACATCAACTAGAATAACTGGCCAATGGGCCTGTGAATTAGAAACTATATTTAGAGGTAAGCATCACAGAGAGACAGAGAGGGCAAGTGGTGGTGGTGGAGGGGGGCTCCCTTTGCCCATGGTTGTGGAGGATCTTACAGCTACCCGTAAGACCATTACAGGGTGCAGGCTGGTGCTATATGTGTTTCCTTATTCTTAGGTCGATGACCCTATTGAATGTTTCAAAAAGTTCCAACTGACAGACTGAGGAGGGAGAAGACAGAAGTGTCCCATGAACTCTTTCTGTTCCTGTCCGGGCCTGTAGCAGCAAAGAAAGAATGGGCAGAGAAGGGACAGCAGGGTGTGAGGGGGAAAAAAGGAAAAGGCTGGAGAAGCCTGACTGGAGACCAACTCCCCTCATACCCTGTTAATAGTTTCTCTGTACATGAGTTAAATTGATTGTCCAGTGTTTCATTTCCTACATGTGTGTTGTAGTGGCATGGTCAAAGACATGTCTATGCCACCACTTCTGTTGAAAGACATTTACTATGCTCCTGGGGAGGTGGGAAGCTTTGGGGTGTAAATCCCCTTTTTGAAGCTGCTAAAAGGTGAATTGCTGATCTGAACAGAAGCCAGGTGGCAAACTGGCTTGCAAACCAGGATACTTACAACATACCCAAGGTGGCAAGAAAGCACTTTAAAAGGAACAAGGTGATTGTGGTAGAGGTAGATGCTCAATGGCGAGCAGACTTGGTGGATATGCAACAGTTTTCCAAACACAACAGTGGTGTCAAGTACCTCTTAACAGTGATAGAGATATTATCCAAGCATGCCTTGGCCATTGGTCTAAAAGGCAAAATGAGTTCTTAAAAAGCCAGGGTTTTTAAAACAATTTTTAGCAGGAGGCGCAGGCCTAAGGAATTACAGACTGACCAGGGAAAAGAATTTTTAAATCAGCCTTTAAACAAGCTTGTTAAAGCAGTATAACTTTCACCACTTCATTGCTATTAATGAATTAAAAGCCTCTGTCATAGAGCATTTTAACAGGATGCTCAAAACCAAGACATGGAGATATTTTACAGCATGCAACACTTTTTGTGACACTGATGTGTTATCAGTTAATAAAAAGCTATAACTATAGCTTCCACCGAGCTATCAGAGCCAGACCTGTCAGGGCATCTAGAACAAAACAGAAATTTGAGAAAAGTTATGAGCAGACATTCACAGATTAAATTTTCATAGTAGCTGAAATTGTCAGAAGGGGACAGATACCCAGATACCGCTCAATAGACAACGGTCACAAAGCCATCATTGAGACATTTTATCCTGAAGACCTTCAAAAAGTGAATCCTTACAAGGACAGAATCTACAAAATTTAGATCATTGCTGCACAAGGGAAAGGAAGAAAGAGACAGCTGCAAGTGAAGTGGCATGGCTGGCCCCAGAAGCTTAACAGTTGGATAGAAGCTTTCCAAATCCAGGACATCCAGCGAGTGGGGGTGGAGTGGGGGAAAAAGAAGGATGGTGTACGGGGTTTCTACATCATGCAATGCCAGCACCAAAATTTTCCCACAAAACACCAGCTCGGACTTTACCGTACAGCTGGTGAGTCCCCTAGAGCTCCCCCAGGTTGGCAGAAATACAATACCCACAAGGCTAGAATGACATCAATGAAGATGTCATCTTTGAAATAGGGCTGCAGGGTAAGACAGGGCAGTATACTTTGCAGAAAGGCTATTATCCATCCCTCTCCATGTTGATGGAACATATGAATCATCTTATTAACCACCATAACAAAGCTTCAGCCATCAACTCTCCATCAATAGCCTGGTCTACGACCCTGTCATAAGGAAAACAAAGCATAAAAGGGGTGAAAATCCTTGCACTTTTTCTACAACTGGGAATCTAGCACATATTTTGGGGGCTTCTCTGGAGGTTGCTGCTAAGATGTTTCCCTTTGTGACAAACATCAACAGAGGGTTTAACTCACTCTACCTCTACATGGATCTCGTAGAGCACCAGCTTGTCGGGGACTTTTGGGTTCCATTTTTGCGCTGTGTTCTGACCAGTAGTAATAAGAAGAAAATTGTTACGGTGACATAAGATAAGCTGCACTACGTGTCAGGAATCTCCCAGCAGCCCAGGCTAGCATCGGTCTCCCTGGTTTTCAAGGCATTCCTGTGATGTATGGGGTGGGTGTTGGAGGTATATTCCGTAGCTTGTTTAGAAACACCATCCCGCTCCTGAAAAGGGCTTTGACATTGTTAAGTCACATGTTAAAAGCGCCACTCAAGACATTGCAAAAAATGCATTTGGACATTGTATGGGAAAAAGCAGAAGAAGATTGAGGAGATAGGCGATGGAAGCTAGCCAGACTGTTCTGTGAGAAAAGGAGCATCTACAGAGCAGGCTGACCCATAGTCACGTGGCCGAGCCCGTGCCAGTGTGGCGCTGCACCTGGGCTTTGAATCAGAAGCAGTGATGAGCTCAATATGCTTGCTGTGCATGTGTGTAGTTCATAAAAATCTCACATAGTGCCCCCCTGGCGCGTTCCTCACCATGGACCAATGCTCAGCGGTGCCAGGGACTCTCCCACTCCATTAGTGCCTCGATCAGGAAATCGCTGGGGAACCCCCGCTCAGACGCACAGGTAATAAACGCTCAGTATCGACCCTAGTGTGCCTTGTGTTTGTGTATCTGTCCCTGCCGGGAGTCCAGGCGGTGCCCCCGCCTTACCCTTACAGTTGGCGTAGTTGGCAGGATACACAAACGACAATGCCGTGGCCGAGGAGAGTGAACAGGGAGGGCGAGAGCCAAGGAGGGGCTGCTCACCTGTGGCTGCCAGGATGGCCCCAGACTGAGTGGTGGGGGCCATCAGGAATTAACCCATAGGGGAGAGCGATTGGCTTTACGAGTGGCTAACAAACGCCGTGTGCACTATGGTAAAGCCCCAGCTACAGTGGCCCAGGTGAGAGCAATGATAACTAGACTCTCCTGGGACCCTGAGGAGTGGGATGGCAATATTTGGAGCACTTCATCTGACTCGGAGATTGAATTTGGATTAGAAGGAGAACCGGCTACTCCCCAGGTCCGACCTCTTGTGCAATCGAAGGGGGAGAGGCAAGTAGATGGGAATACAGTGGAGCAATCTCGGACGAAGATACAGCCTAGATGAACATGTACAACAATGAAACATTGCCGGTAGCTTAGCTGCTAGAAGTACCTAGACTTGTTTGACTGAAGACAGTTTTGTGCCTATGTACATATGCCACAAATACAAGTCACAAATATATTTTCCGTGGATTCAAGTGGCATTAGCTTGGAGGGCTGGCATCATCATATTCTTGGGCGTTTAATAATGTCTTCCATGACCAGGTGCCTGGTGGTATTATTACATTCAAAATCTTGTTTATGGGCAAAGAAGAAGTACACCTTATATATAAGTAAAGTCAAGAATGCATTGTTAGTATGATTGAAATCTTAAGATCTAATCATTATTAGTCCAGATCTAATTGTTACAGAAAAAGAAAGAATAATAATGCAATTAAAATTGTAACACACACACTTGGTTTCTACACATTTTCCTGGTGTTATGCTCACATTTCTGCTATTCCTCTGGGTCCTAAGGTCAGTGGTGGGGGTGGTGTGTGTGTGGGGGGGGGGTGTTATGGTGAGTCATCAGCATCTAGGGTTCTTTGCCAGGAAGAATATGATGTTCGTGTTACTGGTTTCTTCCTCTTCCTGCTAGGATCTACTTTGAGTTATTATTATATGTTTGCTAACACACTTTTATACAGCATCGCTGTGGTAGATGCTTACCCATCCACAGGAGAATTAGCCGCTACAGTGGGAGCATGGCGTACTTTTGAGGAAGGGATCAACGCGTTGCGGCAGCTCGGGGTAGCTATTGGGTTAGCAGATGGAGACGGACTGGATGGTGTGGAAATAACGCGGCAGATGAAAACCCAATTATTAAGGGGGGCTCCAAGTGCCTCAAAGCCGTTACTACTTGGCACAGTAATGCCTGCAACTGGGACAGTAGGGGCTTTGGTAAACAACATGAGGGATTTGGCACTTGTTGGTGGACCAGATACTACGCAAGCGAGAGCAGCTCGGAATTCCAAGGCGAGAAAATTGGCAGGGACTACTAAATTGAGTGGAAAGGGACCGAGGAGGCAGATGTGGACTGATTTGCTGCAGGCAGGGGTATTACGTGATGAGATAAACAGTCTTTCTACTGCTGACTTATTTAAGCGGTGGCAGCGGCTACCTGCGAATCAGCAATATCGGACACAGCCTACCGCCCCACCCGCCCCAGCCACAGCGTGGAAACCGCCAGCCAAAAGACAATGAGGGGGAGGCGGGTCCCCCGCGATACGAGCGCCAGTTGCGGCTTACCATTGGGGGGACCGACGTCCTTATGTACCCCTGCGAATTCGCTGCCGCTCTGGAGGAGAAATTGCTGTGCTGGCTTTAGTAGATACTGGGGCAGAAGTTTCCGCATTACATAGCGTGGTAGCTCCGGGGAAGGCCACTACCCACACGTGTGGGTTGGGAGGATCGGCCACCCCAGCGGTACGGGCTGTAGTTACCTTAGCAATTGGAAAAAAAAAAAAACATTTTCTGCCCCTGTTTTATTAGCACCGATTCACGAGTACGTCTTGGGGATCGACATGTTACTGGGCAGAGATATTCAGACCCTGCAAGGATTGTTCTCCTTTGGAAAAAGTCCTGCATTACTGCAGTTGCGATCCATCACTTTGATTAGAGGGTATCCAAAATGGGACCCCCCCCGTGGATTTACCAGTTCCCCCCACTGTGGTGCAAGTGAAGCAGTATAGGATGCCTGGTGGGGAAAAGGAGATTCAGGAAACTCTAGATGCTTTATTGCATACCCAAATCATACGCCCTGCCCTGTCGGCTTTCACTAGTCCTATTTGGCCTGTTCGGAAGCCTGATGGTTCATGGCGTATGACTGTGGATTATAGGGAGCTAAATAGAATTGCCCCACCATTAGCAGCCACAGTACCTGACATGGTAGCTCTGCTAGAAGGAGTAGGGAAACATCTGCAGGAATGGAGAACTGTCATTGATCTGGTGAATGCATTCTTCTCCATCGCTATATCCCTGCAATTGCAAGATCAATTTGCGTTTACGTGGAATAACAAGCAATATACGGTTCAAGTCCTTCCTCAGGGCTATAAACATAGCCCCACCATTTGCCACCAGATGGTCGCAGCTGATCTCCCCCCACCCCTTACAGAGTGTACCATCCATCATTATATTGATGATATTTTGATAACGGGACCTTCTAAGGAACGGGTGCATGAACAGCTATCGTTGCTAGTACAGACCCTACAGGAGCAGGGGTGGGCTGTGAACCCTAAGAAGGTGCAGGGGCCGGACATTAGTGTGCAATTCCTAGGGATAGTCTGGAGGGGACAGAGGAAAGCTGTCCCTGAGAAAGTGCACAATACTATGCAACAGTACCCTGTTCCCACTACTGTAAAACAACTACAAGCTTTCTTGGGCCTTTGGGGGTTCTGGTGGACCTTTATACCCCACTCAGCATATTTAATGTGGCCTCTACAGCGTTTGACCAAAAAAAGTAGCCAGTGGCGATGGACTGAAGAACAGCAGCAAGCCTTTGACCTGTGCAAGGAGGCGGTAGTCCAACACTCCAAACTATTCATGCCGTATGAGGGACAACCTTTCGAGCTGGAGGTAACGGTTATGGGGGATACAGTGTCTTGAGGGTTGTGGCAGCAATGTGCTCACACAAGGCAGGAACCTATAGGTTTCTGGTCCCGTTCCCTGCAAGGGGCCACAGCAAATTATACACCTCTGGGAAAACAGCTTTTGGCTGTGGTGTGGGCTTTGCAGGATACCGAACGAGTTACAGGACGTGACCCGGTGACTGTACACACCCCCATCCCCATCCAGGCATGGGTGACTGATGATACAGTCAGGGCCCATGTAGGGGTGGCCCAAGGTGCAACTCAGTGGAAATGGAAACACTATTTACAAGCCCGGTTTAAGGGGGGAAGAAAGGACATGAGTACCCCGCATGCACCCTTGTTAGGGGAAGTACATTTTGAGCACATGCCTCTATTGTCGGAGCCAGAGGGGCTGCCCTCCCCTGCTCCCCCGATAGAGCCATTGCCTGTCCAAGAGGCGCCTCCTTTTGAGACGTTAGCTCCTGAGCAACGGGAGTGGGCCTGGTTTTCTGATGGCAGTGCACCGTATTCCTGGGCAGGAGAGCGAGTGTGGTGCTCTGCAGCATACAGTCCTGCCACGGGTACTATCTGTTTTGCCTGAGGAACGGGATACTCAAGCCAGTGGGCCGACTTAAAGGCCGCAGCTATAGCCCTCGATGAGGGAGATGCACGCTACCTCTATACGGATAGCTGGGGAGTATACAAGGGTCTGCGAACCTGGTTACCAACATGGGTCGCCGCACAGTGGCAGATACATGATAAGGAACTCCAGGGGAGCCCCTTGTGGGAAAGGATTTGGGACAGTGTGCAAACTAAAGCTGTGTCTGTGCGACATGGTGATGCCCATCAGAAACAGGAGACCCTCGAAACTCAGCATAATACAGCAGTCGACCAGATGGCAACTCCCTCAGAGTTAAAGCAAGCTTGGCAAGCGCATGAACGATCAGGGCATCGTGGCCCCATCGCAGCTCAGGCTTGGGATCTAGCACGAGGCCATCCCATGTTAGTGTTACATTGGTGTAAGCCAGCACATGCTAACTGTCCCGTTTGTATGAAGATAACAAAAGGGCCTCTCACCAGCGCATACGGTCGCCTCAAGCGAGGCAAACAACCCTTTGCAACCTGGCAAGTAGATTATGTAGGCCCATTGCCCGCCTCACAGGGGCGAAAGTATATATTGACTGCTGCAGACACTTACACAGGCCTTATGTATGCATAGCTTACCTCCCATGCGAATCAATCCTCTACTGTGCGGGGCTTAGAGCAGCTCATGTATACTTACGGTATACCAAAAGAAATACAGAGTGACCAAGGTACCCACTTTGCCGGCCATGTAGTACAAGAATGGGCAAAGGACTTGGGGATCACCTGGGTCTTGCATATACCCTACCACTCTCAAGCTAGTGGATTAATAGAGAGAATGAATGGCCTGCTAAAAGAACAAATTCGGAAACTTACCACCACGCAGACATTAAGGGGGTGGGTGAGCATGCTCCCCCAAGCGCTGTTTATGCTTAACAACGGGCGTGTTGGAATGCTTCCTCCCTATGAGCGAGTACAAGCCAAGCCAACCCTAGCGATTCCCGCTCAGATATCTGTAATGGAAGGGGGGATTGCCCCCCGCCTGCTCACCTCCGGGGAGGTAGAAGTCTATACATCTGAGCCACTTGTGATTACTGAGCAAAGAGTTGTAAGCTTACATTTGAGACTTGACTGCCCTTCACTGTGTGTATGGCTGTTTACGCCTTTAATACCTGTTCAAATAGCCCCACTCCTATTGACCTTGACCACTGGATGAGCAAGGAACTCCTGGCAAAACTCCAACAGAAGAAGGAAGTACACAGAATGTGGAAAAGGGGACAGGCCACTTGGGAGGAATACAGGGACGTTGTCAGAGTGTGCAGGGATGCGACAAGGAAGGCTAAGGCCCATTTGGAATTAAATCTGGCAAGGGATGTCAAGGACAACAAGAAGGGCTTCTTCAAATACATCAACAGCAAAAGGAAGACTAGGGAAAACGTGGGCCCGCTGCTGAATGGGGCAGGGGCCCTGGCAACAGAGAACACAGAGAAGGTAGATATACCGAATGCCTTCCTTGCTTCAGTCTTTACTGCTAAGGCCAGCTCTCAGGAATTGCAGACCCTGGGGACAAGAGAGGAAGTCTGGAGAAAGGAAGACTCTCCCTTGGTCGAGGAGGATCAGGTTAGAGATCATTTAGACAAACTTGACACCCACAAGTCCATGGGCCCTGACGGGATGCACCCACGAGTGCTGAGGGAGCTGGCGGATGTTATTGCTAGGCCACTCTCCATCCTCTTTGAAAGGTCCTGGAGATCAGGAGAGGTGCCTGAGGACTGGAAGAAAGCCAGTGTCACCCCAGTCTTCAAAAAGGGCAAGAAGGAGGAGCCAGGGAACCACAGGCCAGTCAGCCTCACCTCCATCCCTGGGAAGGTGATGGAACAGCTCCTCCTGGAGGTCCTCACTAAGCATGTGGAGGACAAGAAGGTGATCAGGAGTAGTCAGCATGGATTCACCAAAGGGAAATCATGCTTGACCAATCTGATAGCCTTCTATGATGGAATGACTGGCTGGGTAGATGAGGGCAGAGCAGTGGATGTTGTCTCCCTGGACTTCAGCAAGGCTTTTGACATTGTCTCCCATCACATCCTCCTAGGCAAGCTCAGGAAGTACAGGTTAGATGAGTGGACAGTGAGGTGGATTGAGAGCTGGCTGGATGGCCGAGCTCAGAGGGTTATGGTCAGTGGCGCAGAGTCTAGGTGGAGGCCTGTAGCTAGTGGTGTCCCCCAGGGGTCAGTCCTGGGTCCAGTCTTGTTCAATGTACTCATCAGTGACCTGGAGGAAGGGACAGAGTGCACCCTCAGCAAGTTTGCTGATGATACTAAACTGGGGGGAGAGGCTAACACACCAGAAGACTGTGCTGCCATTCAGAGGGACCTGGACAGGCTGGAGAGCTGGGCGGAGAGGAACCTCCTGAAGTTCAACAAAGGCAAGTGCAAGGTCCTGCACCTAGGCAGGAATAATCCCATGCACCAGTACAGGCTGGGGGTTGACCTGCTGGAAAGCAGCTCTGCAGAGAAGGACCTGGGAGTCCTGGTGGACAACAAGTTAAGCATGAGGCAGCAGTGTGCCCTTGGGGCCAAGAAGGCCAATGGTCTCCTGGGGTGCATTAGGCAGAGTGTTGCCAGCAGGTCAAGGGAGGTGATCCTGCCCCTCTACTCAGCCCTGGTGAGGCCTCACCTGGAGTCCTGTGTCCAGTTCTGGGCTCTCCAGGACAAGAGAGACATGGCACTCCTGGAGAGAGTCCAGCAGAGGGCTACCAAGATGATTAGAGGGCTGGAGCATCTCTCCTATGAAGAAAGACTGCAAGAGCTGGGCCTGTTCAGCCTGGAGAAGAGAAGACTGAGAGGGGATCTCATCAATGTGTACAAGTATCTGAAGGGGGAGTGTCAAGAGGATGAGGCCAGCCTCTTCTCCGTGGTGCCCAGCAACAGGACAAGAGGCAATGGGCAGAAACTGAACCACAGGAAGTTCCATCTGAACCTGAGAAAAAACTTCTTCACTGTTAGGGTGACAGAGCACTGGCACAGGTTGCCCAGAGAGGTAGTGGAGTCTCCTTCCCTGGAGATATTCAAAACCCGTCTGGATGTGATCCTGGGCAATGTGCTCTAGGTGACCCTGCTTGAGCAGGGAGGTTGGACTAGATGATCTCCAGAGGTCCCTTCCAACCTTAACGATTCTGTGATTCTGTGATTCTGTGACCTGTTCCCAAGATTTATCTTCCCAGGTATCCATATCCACACCAGTGGATGTCTCGCAGGGAGCACCAATGCTGCGAGGAATTCTGATCCGCAGTGCCGGAGTGCCTCAAGTTCAGCAAGTACCCTCAATACACTCTCTAGCCAGTGTGTGGATACTTACTCCTCAGAAGGAAAAACGGCCCGGCACTGTTTTAGCAGATGGTCCAGGAGCCACCGCGCTAGTTCTTCCTGGTGGCGACACCATGCCTTTCTATCTTCCCGTCAACAGGTTGTCACGCCGGCATCTGTAAGCTGCTGTTGGAACGTTGCCTCTTGCTGACCACGACAGATGCCATTGATCCACAAGACCATCTCGCCTCCCATGTGAATACATGGATTTGGCTCGCACAAAGGTCGGCTAACCTCTCTGCTTTCTGTACTGCAGGAGGATGAGCAGCGAATGATGTCTTAACTACGTGTTACATAGGTGTGCCAACTCCACTCGCAGCATTTCTGATATTTCTGTTTCTCCCATGAATTTACGCAATTTGGGTATTGTTTCCCAAAAGCTGACACCTTGGACTTACTCCTTTCATACAGCTAACATATCTAAAGCAGATATTTGCTTTTGCTTTGTAAATGCTACTTCTGTTCTGTAGAATGTAACCAATACCCAGTTAATTTGTAATGACACTATGAATATTGCCTATGCGTCTGCTCACCTGATGCTACCACTGGGATGGTTCCTTCTGTGGGGCACTACAGCATATACGTTTGTGCCGGCCAGCGTCACAGGTGGCCCATGCACTGTGGGTCATGTACTTTAAGCATCCTTGCCTTTATGATGGAGTGACAAAGGACCCCACGGCATGTCCTGGATGCCACTTGTAACCCCCATATAAGTTTATTCTCTCATGCAGAAGCCTTAGGCCTATTGTTAAGCCTGGTTGGGATCCCGGGGGTGGTGGGGCATAATTATAAACAGTTAGAGCATGTTGCCTGTGCTCTAGCTCCAGGCTTAAATTGGACATCTAGGGCCATTGACTCTTTAAATAAAGAGTTAGGAGCAGTATGGCAAGGAACACTGCAAAGCTGTCTAGTGCTCAACTATCTCCTACTGCGACATAACCACAGATGTCATGACTTCACCGGGATGTGCTGTTTTAACATCACTGATGAATCAACGTCTGTTGAGAATGATATCAGCCACTTACCAGATATTATCCAACATATCCGGCAGAACAACGGAGATGCCTGGCTGGCTAATTGGTTTGGCTCCTTAATGGGATGGCTGGGCCACCTCATACAAGGAGGACCCTTGTTTCTCTTTTGCTTTGTATTATGCTATGTTTTGATTTCATTGCTTTGTAAACTCCCTTGCCCTCATACCCCACGTCCTTCTGAAGATTGGGACGGCCTGTAACTAGTTTTCCATCGCGGGGGTGGAGCGTATGGGAAAATGCAGCAGAATGTGGAGGAGATAGGCGATGGAAGCTAGCCAGACCGTTCCGTGGGAAAAGGAGCATCTATAGGGCATGCTGACCCATAGTCACGCGGCCGAGTCTGTGCCAGTGTGGTGCTGCACCTGGGCTTTGAATTGAGATGAGCGATGAGCTCAATATGCTTGCTGCGCATGTGTGTAGTCCATAAAAACCTCACATAGTGCCCCCCCGAGGCGTTCCTCGCCCTGGACCGATGCTCAGCGGTGCCAGGGACTCTCCCACTCTGTTATTGCCTCGATCAGGAAATCGCTGGGGAACCCCCGCTCAGACGCACAGATAATAAACGCTCAGTATCGACCCTAGTGTGCCTTGTGTTTGTGTATCTGTCCCTGCTGGGAGTCCAGGCGTTGCCTCCACTGTACTCTTACATACATGTTTCCAAGGCTGTCCTGGACAAGTTGGAAACGCTGTCAAATCAGGAGGGCTCGGGGCTTGTTTATATTCAAAGAAAAAGCCTTAAAAGAAAGATAGCCACATCACCCTGCCTGAGGGAAGGCCTCTCTTTAAAAGAAAAAGGATGGCAGGGGTGGTGCCAGATAACAGCCTAGCCAGAACAGCAAAAAGTAAAAGAACAAGCCAGGCCGAATGGTGCAAAAGAAGTAGAAAACCCAGAGAAAGAGGGGCCATCCTACCCTTAGAAAATGAGATATATTTTAGCAGGGGTGAGTTCCAATCATGGCTGCTCAAAAGGATGTACCAAATCTGAGCTGGTTTTGATTGGTGTCCCTGATGCAGACCAGCACTGAGAAAAGACTGTTTGTTGGGGTGCCTCCACTTTCCACTGTTGTGGAATCTGCATCTCTGGACTTTTTCACAGCTTGGAATGGGGAAGATGGCATAGATATAAACAACACTCTGCTGTACCTTCACTGCAAGTTTGTAAAAGCTGATGGGTCCAACCTTGGTGCCAATGAGGCCATGGGCCTTGTGAATTACCAACTGTCCTCTATTTTCAGCCAGCTCGTTCTTGTGCTGAGGGACTGGCCGAGCAACAGAGCAACAACTGCTACCCCTATCGCGCCTTCATTGAGTTCTTTCTCAATTACAGTCATGACACACTGACCACGCACTTCTCCACAGGGCCAGTTTACAAAGACACAGCTGGGCAGCTATTCTCCTGAGCTTTATTCAGTTCCAGGGAACACCAGGTGCACACAAGGGCTTGCTCTTCATCCCTGTGGGTGCAGAGGGCCTGGCAGGTTTCAGCACAGGTGTGGCACAAGGGAAACAATAGATTGTTCTTTGCCCTCACAGGAAGCATGGGGAAAAAGAGCCCACGAGGTGGGTACATCTTTACTTTGACTATCTCAAAGGAGGCCATCAGAGTGTCAAAATTCTCAAAAATAAATTCGGGGTGCCCAAGAAGGTATTGTTTCATTTTGTTGATGAAGGGTTACAGACTAGTAAAATCATAGTAATGAATCTTTTCTTTGGCCATCTGTCCCTGCCGGGAGTCCAGGCGGTGCCTCTGCCTTACCCTTACATACACCTTGCTCTTTCTTCATTGATCTGCAGCTGCAGGTTGCATCTGAATTTATTATATATGGTGCCCTTTACACATGTTAGATAATATTTCTTTGCTCTCTTTGTTACCCCTAAAACCAGTTTTGTCCAGCTCCAGGTCTGCATTTCTTTAACTGACCACTGGTAAGTTGTTTATAGCCATGGGGTCTCCAGTGCCAAACCTGTGCCCCATATCTTATCATCCCATGCCTGTACTCCCCTACACTGCATCCTGTGTCTCCACTTCTCAAGACCTCTGTTATCATATCAGGTCTGTATTTCTCTTCACTATGTCATTGTGTTAGAGACATAAATATCTTGTTCTACCTAGAACAACTGCTTGTTACTGCTATCTATATAAAACTATGGTGGTACCACACAAAGATAAACAAAAGTAAAATAAATTTGCCATAGACATCTGGTCAATTAGAGAAATTGCTGTCACAGGTAAACCAAGCAAAAAAATGTTATAGGCAGGACAAGAAAAGTTCAGATACAGCAAGCCTGACAAGCCTCAGTTCTGAGGCCTTGCAAACTCAGTACAAAGCTTATGGCCTGTTAGTAGCAATACCATATTACAGGGCTACATGATTACAGTATTTGTATCACTATCCTCAGGTAATATGTGTACTTTTCATCTGATTAGCTTTAGTAGGCAAGCTGATATCTTTTCAGCTTTTACACTTAGAGGAAATCCAGGGATTTAAAGGAGGTTAGTGAAAACAAATCAAAATTAAATAAAAAAAGGTTCCTTCAAATTCAGTTTCCAGCTCTAGGAGTAAAATAATTTCCAGATGAATAGTTCAGAGTGCCTTTTTTTTTCCTCCTGTAAATTGGTTAGTGTGTCACATTCTTAACCCATTTGAAAGTTATTTTACATCAGATCCTCTTTTCTTAAAAAGCATCATCTTTGAATTATGTTCAGTCTCAGAAATGTTGAACAAATGTCTCAGTGCATGAACCCATTTCTGGGAAGATTTTGTTGTAAGAGTCAACATTTCTGCTGCACTGACTTTCCAAAAATGTCCCACAAAAATACTAAAAATTTACAGTTGTGTAGACAGTTTAATGGAAATTATCCACGTTTTCATGTCTACCCTTGCATATTATTACTAGTACATTTTAAATGGTAGTATGATTTCAAACATTGAATTAATTGACACGGAAAAATCAAGTCAAAACTGAGCAACAAAACGAATGCCAATATCTCCCTCTACTGGCTGCAGTGAAGAAAAATAATAGTTGTGATTTTAAAAGGGAGAATCCTGTTTTTTTAACCATAGGGCATCCTAAAAATGGTTGAAATTTAGGCTATACTTTGTAATCAGTTGAGGACTCTAGCAATTTCCCAATTCACTCACTGGGGGAGTGAACTCATGAACCACAAAGACTTCCCTTTCACATTTTTATACGAGTCTTTTGGTAGAACTGTGCATTGTAAAACTTTCCATATCTACAATAGTGATCTCTGGTGGCAGATGCCATAGGGGACCTGGTCCCTACTTGACACTTTTATTCATTCACTACTTAAAAAAAAAACCAACTTGCAGGCACATGCTTGAAAGTATATCCTTATATAGAGCGAATCTGAAAAGCATCTTTCACTACCATTTCTCTCCTCAGTTGTGAAGAAATCAAATACCCTTGGAAAAGTCTCTAAGTGACTTTTAGAATTATTTTATGCAATTTTAAAATTAAAGGAAGAAAATATGAAGACAAATTCTGCATGCACAATGGGAGGGTAAGTATACTTGAATGTTAGTTATAGGGTCAGACTGTGGCTGGCTTTTGAACAAATATGCAAGATGTAAGAAGTCTCTCTGTCACATACCTAAATCTCAGATTTCTTATTGCTAGGCTCCTCTACAACAGCACACATTGTAAAGGAGAGAGGAAGGATGGAGGGCACAATTCTCCCTTCCAGCCAATGGGGGTGATTTGCAGAGCACCTGCTGCCTGCCATCTCCAATGAGGAATGCTGTGTCACTGCAGGAACTCAGTAACAGTGCCTCCAAAAGAGCTCTAGACTGTGACACTTTTGTGCCCCTTTGAGTACTGGCTGTGGCCTGAAATGTCTGGACTCAAGTTAGTTTTTAAAGAGTATGACTCCAAAAGGTTCATTTCTGTCTCTATGGTTAAGTTTTCCTTCTTTATCTGAATCCATGTAAATCTGACAACTGCATCTGCTTAGACTAGCTATCCTCTGAGCACCTGAAATAACATATGACATTCCTATCCAGCCTCACTCATTTGAAATGAGCTGTCTCCTCTTAGTTTTGGCTTCATTTTCATGCAGCCATAAAAATTCACAGCATATAGCAGTGGAAAATGTAATATAACACTCAGAAGTTTTCAAATCTCACTCATTCAAAGGAGTGTGACTTGACAAGTCTGATGTGATAAAATAATGCAAAGGGCTTTAAAAATTTCACTTTAATGTACAATGAAATGAAACCTTTTTCCTTTTTTTTTCTTGCTACGTTAGAAATGAAGACCTAAAACTGTCTGAAAATGATAGAAAAAAGGGAGATTCTCATTGTACAGCCTGTCATTTATCACCTCAAGATAAGCGTGCTTTGCCATTACCATCATTTACACTGGCAGATTTTTTACAGGAAAGGGGAGGAGGGAAGCAATTGCAAAGATATGAAAGACAGGAGTTATGTGTAATGGAATAGTGGCTCTGTTAGAACATCCTTTGTAAGAGAAGGAAATTCCTTAAGGCTGAATTCTAAGGAGCTTGTTTTTTGTTATTACCTAGTTGCCCCAATACTAGTTGGACATTGGCTATCTTAGCCTGCGCCACAACAAGAATTTGACCCTTGCTAAGAAATACATGTATTGCTACATTGTATTTGAAGGGTTGCTCCAATCCTGTTTCCTCTAAGAAGCCATATATGATCTTTCCACTGCAAAGATGCTATTTCACTACAGCAGAGGCATCCTCAGAATAAGCTGGAACGTCAAAGAATGTCTTGGTGAGTAAAAGGCTGAACACAGATGCAACACAATTGAGCTTCCTTGACTTCTATATTACAAATGCAGGAAAGAATGAAGAGGAAAGAGCAGAAGGAAATAAAAACTGGGAAAAAAATCACCCATCTGCTTCAGGACAAATAAGAAAGACATTTTGTGGATTAGGTTTTCAACTGTTGGAAGGTTAGATGCCTGGTAATGAGTGCCATTTAAAAAAGGTTAGATGAGACTTAGTGACAAAGGAAATGGAAAAGGCAGAGGTATTCAGTGCCTTCTTTGCCTCAGTCTTTACTGGTAAGACTGATATTCAGGAATCCCAGGCCCCTGAGACCAGTGGGAAAGTCTGGAGCAAGGAAGACGTACTCTCAGTGGAGGAGGATCAGATTAGGGAACACTTAAAAAACCCCAGGATATACACAAGTTCATGGGACCTGATGGGATGCACCCACGAATGCTGAGGGAGCTGGCCAAAGTCATTGCGAGGCCACTCTCCATCATCTTTGAAAAGTCATGGCGATCAGGGGAGGTTCCCGAGGACCAGAAGAAAGCAAATGTCACTCCTATTTTCAAGAAAGGCAAGAAGGAGGACCCAGGGAACTGCAGGCTGGTCAGCCTCACCTCGATCCATGGAAAGGTGATGGAGCAAAGCCTCCTGGAAACCATTTCCAAATATATGAAGGACAAGAAGGTGATTGGGAGTAGTCAGCATGGATTTACAAAGGGGAAATTGTGCTTAACCAGCCTGAAATGACTGGCTTGGTAGATGAGGGGAGAGCAGTAAATGTTGTTTATCTTGACTTTAGCAAGGCTTTCAACACCTTCTCCCATATCTTCCTCATAGACAAACTGATGAAGCATGGGCTAGATAAGTGGACAATGAGGTGGATTGAAAACTGGATGTATTGCTGGACTCAAAGGATTGTGATCAGTGGCATGAAGTCCAACTGGAGGCCAGTCACTAGTGGTGTCTCCCAGGGATCGATACTAGGTCCAATACTGTTTAACATCTTCATTAGTGACCTGGAGGAAGGGACAGAGTGCACCCTCAGCAAGTTTGCATACAAAACTGGGGGGAGTGGTTGATACACCAGACGGGTTTGCTGCCATTCAGAGAGACCTCGACAGGCTGGAGAAATGGGCAGGGAGGAACCTCATGCAGTTCAACAAAGGGACGTGTAGGGTCCTGCACCTGGGAAGGAATAACCCCATGCCCCAGTACAGGCTGGGGACCGTTGGGCTGGAAAGCAGCTTTGCAGAAAAGGACCTGGGAGTCCTGGTGGACAACAAGTTAACCATGAGGCAGCAGTGTGCCCTTGTGGCCAAGAAGGCCAATGGGATCCTGGGGTGCATTAGGAAGAGCATAGCCAGCAAGTCGAGGGAGGTGATGCTCCCCCTCTACTCAGCCCTGGTGAGGCCTCACCTGGAGTCCTGTGTCCAGTTCTGGGCTCCCCAGTACAAGAGAGACATGGACATACTGGAGCAAGTCCAGCAAAGGGCCACCAAGATGTTTAAGGGGTTAGAGCATCTTTCATATGAGAGGCTGAGAGCTGAGATTGTTTAGCCTGGAGAAGAGAAGGCTCAATGGGGATTCTTATCAATGTGTATAAATACCTGATGGGAGGGACTAAAGAAGAGGGAGACAGACTCGTGTCAGTGGTGCCTAGTGACAGGACAAGAGGCAAAATTGAAATACAGAAAATTCCCTTTAAACATAAGAAAAAAACCTTTTTTGCTGTGAAGCTGGTCAAACACTGGAAAAGGTTGCCCAGAGAGGTTATGGAGTCTGCATCCTTGGAGATATTTAACACCCAGCTGGACATGGTCCTTGGCAACCTGCTCTAGGTGACCCTGCTTTGAGCAGGGGGATTGAACCAGAGGTCCCTCCCAACCTCAACTATTCTATGATTCTATGATTAGATGGGAATTTAATACAGATTGTAGAGGCAAAGGGTTGATGAGTGCTTGAAATCCTGGTCTTTACAGATATCACTTTCATAAACTACCTCTGAGCCCATCTTGATATCAGAACACATGTGTGTGATTAAAGGTCAATCTGGAAGGAGGGGAAGAAATACAATCCCATGTGGGTAATTTACAAGGTTCTGTATCTTCCATTCTTTGGAAAATGTTCAAAACAGCCTCAGGTTTCATGGGAAATGAAATCATTAATGTACTTTTTAACCAAACTCCATGTGAATAATAGCCAACTCACCACCAATCACACTGGATCAGCAGTGAATAAGGAGAACTGTGCGTGTGTGTGTGTAAAAATGTTTGAGACTTTGTTCTTATTAGCTGCTTTGTGTAATATTAGGTTTCATTCTTGAAGACTGTTCATTTTTCTCTTACTAATTTAAATGAAAATCATAGAATAGTTTTGAATTGTTTTGGATACTGTTACAGTTCTGAAGTTTGCATAATTCCCATACCTTGTTTTGTGGATATAAGAGCATATACTGATTTTGAACTGGAGGAGGGCACACTAATATAACTTCTAGATATTTAGAATATAGCACTGGAATTAATTCATGGATCTGACTTGATCTTTCTTTCTATTTAAATCTAATCGAGGCAATCCAAGAGCTAAGGGATAATTACACCATTGCAGGGACAGAGTGAGGATGCTATAAGAAGCCTTCTGCTGTTCTCTTTGTGAATACAGGTTTACTTGTTGTGGGTGGGAAGGTTTATGCTTTTAGCATTTTTGATTATGATGATTAGAACAGCTGATCAGAGCAGGAGGCCTGGGGATACTCTAACTCAGCCTAGGGATCATGCTGGCCCGTCAGCAGCCCAGACTCCAGGGACACAAAGATGGCATTAAATCAACTTTTTTTCTCATTCCCCTTGAGCTTTACTTGTTCTGTTCTGTGCCTTGCAGAGGCACAACTCAAAAGCTAGTCAGCAGAATTTAAGGTTGCCAAGTAAACTGTAAAAGCTTCCCAATTCTGTTTCTTCTCTGTCCTTTCCTCTCCTTTTTTGTCTCCATTGATTGCATTGTTGTCAATGTTTTAGGGCCTTCACTGACTCTATCCTCTCTTTATTCCAAATTGAACCCTTTAATTTGAATATTATAGTCAAAATATTCTAGCTTTTCCCCCCAGCATAATAATAGTCCTGATTTAATCTGATTTAAATAAAAATAAAGCCCAATCAGGAACAGGTGAGTGCATTAATTTCATGCTATATACTTAGATTTTGGGCTTTATTTTTTTTAAGCATTCAGATAGTTGCATGAGATTAAGATGTATACAGCCTGGATAAATACTGCTAAGGCCTCATTTTCTAAAAAGTTTAGAGACAGAATTTACTGGTGGAATAAATCAGTATTAATAAACACCTGAATGAAAGAAGAGAAATATTTAATAAAATAATAGAGGTGGTATAAAGAGTTGCAAAATAATCCCCTTGGTCCTGGAAAGTGTGATTTAAGACTTGGATCCTGTTTACATGGGTTGCAAGCCTTATCCTGATCTATGCATAGGAAAACAGACATCAGTCCTACTAATTATGAGGAATGTTTTGTTGTGCTGGAGTTTATCCTTCCTCACTTTGAAATAGGAAATGACAGGGAAATAATCAGATGGGCTATCCACAGATCCTGGCCCCTTTTTCCCATTGCTGGTGCTCTGGAAATTAAATTCACTCACTCAGAAGTAGGAGAGAAAAGAAGGTGGATTAAGGCTCTCCTTTGAAACCCCTTCCCAAAGCCTCACATCATGGAAGGGTATGAGGCTGGGTTATATAGGAGTTATGCAATCTCCTTCAGTATGCGTAGAAAGGGATTGGATGGGGAGGAGGGATGCATATTCTTTGTCCAGCTAGATTCCAAATTGTATTCCTGGCAGCTCATTTCCTAGCCACTAGCAGGGAGATTTGAACTGATGTGTGGGGTTTTATTCAGCTTTGACTTCAGGAGAGACTCTCAGAAGAGCAGTGCACAATATCTCCCATTACCAGAATCCAACAATTAGGTGAGGCTCTGGCAAGGCTTGACAGCTGGGATGGCTGTGTGGTGTCACAGTGTGGAGTTCCTTCCCCTCCTCCCCCAAACATAAGACACCTCAGAAGCCAGCTGTGTGGTACAGCTCTGCAGGAGCTGGTGATGCAGGGATGCCTGGGACTAGGATGTGGATTCTAATAGAAAGACAAATGAATTCAATATTACCATCCCATTGCTCCACAAAACCATAACCCACCTCAGCATGGCTGGCAGGCCTGTTTCAGTAAGATTAGTGAGGCTTTTGGCACAGGGATATGCTGTGAAGAAACTAATGCATCCGTGGTGTCCCATGGATAATAGGGGAAAGTTGCTATCATTTATTTCTTCTCCAGGTTCTGGCACTTTGAAAAATAACAAAGATTTTAAGTGGTTTGGTGGTTGTTGTTGTGTTGGTATTTTCTTAAGAATCTAACTTAGTACAGATCTCATCTCTTCATTCTACTTTTGCATCTCCACTTCATCTACCTCCACCCACTCAGTGTTCTCCTATCTTCTTCTCTATCCTTTTCAGTGACATCACCAGGCCTAACTAACCAATTCCCTGCCTCTGCCAATCCCACAGAAACCATGGTCAAAGTGAGACTCTGACACAGTAATCTAATCTGGAATGTGCTGTCTGATTTCAGCAGCTCAATTGGATCATCCATCTGCAGAGCTACATGCTTTCCTGCCAGCTTAGCAGAGCAAATGTTAACCATTTACTTTCAAGGCCCAATCTGATGAACACTGTTATTTCACTGTGAATCAACTCAGAAATGAAATAAGCAGCATGATCCCATAGAAAAAAAATCCTATAGCATTTAGTAGGGGTGAAATTAACTGAGAACTATAGACATCAAATAAGTTTTTCTAGATATTTTTCTGCAATCCCAAAGGTTTTAATTGAGGAAACACAAATTCATTTTTGTCTGCTAAAAGCAGAAGAGAGCCCACCTCCTGTCTGAGGTTAAAGTTAGATTCAATTTTTCAAAATTGCTACATACTGTACTATGTGCAATGTTATGGATAAAATAATTATTTGAAAACAGATCCTGGCACAACTGTGTACCCTGTGTGCTTTATATAACATATTTATTTTTTCATTAGAAAATAATTGCTACTTTCTTCAATATGAATTCCTCTTTTGTTTGCATAACACTGTAAAAAGGAATGATTAAATATAATTGACACAACAGTTGCAGTCCCCACATACATTCTACATAAACCTCAAAGGAAAACCTCAAACAGAAAAAAAAAGAAAGAAATCCAAAGGAATTGAATTAGTATAAAGTACTGCAAAGGTACTTTATGCTAAACTGGTATCAGGCATAAAAATAAAATAATGTCCATAAGTGAATGATTCTTAATCTTAAGGGACTAATTAAGATTTCAGTGTGGTCTCATTCCTTGGAAAATATTAGAAGCCTTATGATTCAAGACATTTTGCTTCACAAATAAAAATTTGTGGAGGTCAGTCCATTTGCAAAGACTTCCAGGACTAGATTTTAATCAAAATTCCTCAATTCTTGTTGGATCACACTGTCTCATTGCCTGTGGGAGTATTTCTGAATACAGAGGATGATTTGAACTTCTGCAAATCCCATTAATGAGGGGTCAGAAAGGTTAGAGCATGCCATTTCAGAGAAGAAGCAAGAACAAACTATAAATTATATCCATCAGAAGGACAGCATCTTCAGCCAGACATCACAAGTTTTGTTTTTCGATTACTAACAACCTTTTGACAGTCTGTTATAGCCCTTAGTTTTAATGGCTTGTGATAGATCACTGTGATCAGAAAGAGAGTTTGGGACACAAATTTGACAGACCAAAATATAATTGGGTAACTGAGGGAGTACTAATTGGTTTTAATGGGTTGAGTACATTGGTTTTTTCTGGTTTTTTGTTTTTTTCGGTAGCGGGTGGAGAAAAATAGCCATGAATTTTGATGGTCCAATTAATTTGGAGGTGGGGCTTAAAATGTCAGGGATGGTGATGGAGAATAGCCAAAATAGTATTTTCTATTAATGTTCCTAGTTAATGTTCCACACAGAAACCAAGAGAGTTTTTTTTTATTTTAAAAGCTGTTTCTTGTTATTTAGGGAGTTCACAGAGGAAAAAAAGTAATAGGGAAGGACTCTGGCTGAAGGATTCAATGTCACGTAATTGTGATCACTATGAATTTATTTCATAGTAATGTTGATGCTATAAGTGCTCCCATTGATGTTAATTATACTTCAGTATTAGTTAAGTGTGCCATTACAATCTTGTATTACTGAGATGATAGGCAATCTTTATTTTATTTAATTTTTATAGCATGTATTTCAAACAAGATAAGAAGAAATATGGTCTTACCTTCTCAATGGTCAGAAGGTGTATTAGTATTGTCAAATAGACTGAGGTTCAAGAAACTTTACCCATTAATATCAGAACCACAATCATTATGGGACCTGGGGTGGAAGGACTATTGAAAGGACTTAGTGTGCTCTCTGCTCTGAAATGATGACCATGGAAAGGGTGGTTTGATGTCAAGGACTGAAGGGAGAACTTAAAATGTTCAGCAGAGATTCCAAAGTGTTTGGTCTGCAGAAGAGCATAATTCTGGTTCAAGCAGAATGAACCAAAACAGAACCTGGAATAAAAATGAAGCTTTGTTGTTTTTTTTTTTAAGTGTGTGAGGGTGATAACACAGGTGTACTGAATGCCTCAAGAGGCTAAAACCCTGCCTTTCGTCTATGAGTCACTGATTCAAATTCAAATTCAACATAAGGCTGTAGTGACCAGTTGCCATCTGATATCTCTCTAGTGGTGTCTACAAAATAAGATGGTGGCCACAATCAAGCTTTTATCGGATGTAATGTCATTGCAGTCATCATTAACTGGCCCTTGCTTACAGGCTGCCTTCCCGGGGAACTCGAGACCTGAATGGTGCAAGTAAATTAAAAACGCTCCTACCATATGAAGTGGCTTTTCTGATGAAGGGTTGAGGCATATTGACTGGGAAGTGTGGGAAAGCTTGCACTGCTACCTGTGCTTATAAACGTTTTGTGAAAAAACAGAGGACTTCATTTTCCAGGTCTTTCAGGATGTGAACTTTGGCAGTGGTTTAAAAAGAAAAGGCACAGTAGGTCATTGCATATAATCATAGAGGTATAGAGAGCCAAAGTTGTTTTGGCTTCAGAAGGAGCATTGGTGAGCCTTAGCTAGGAAATGCTGTTGTGTGCAGTTCTGATTGCTAGGAGAAAATGGTGCAGAACTGCTAATGTATGCTGGAGGACACACTGAATGCTAGGATATGTGCTGTAAAATACATCTCTGACTATTATCTGTGACCGTGATGCAGTATTGAATTCTTAGTGTCAAAACAGATGTCTGGATGTGCTTTATGTATGTTTGTTTGTATATTTAAAATGCAATGAATAGTTAATTGAAAAAAATGAAGAGAGATTATCCAGCCCTGACCTCAATACTATAGGCAAAAATAAGACATGAAGGAATATTATTGAGGGAAATGAGATTCAGAAGGAAAAAGTATGGATTAGTGCCACTAACTCTTATATAAGAACCAATTAAAAAACTTGAGGATAAAAAGGAACAGAACACCAGCAATTTAGTCAAAATATATGTTACAAGTAGTATATTTACAACGTTTATCCAAGAAAAGAAGTGCCATGCCCCTCCAACCTATGGCAGAAGCTCCACCCCTACCGGCAGTCACATATCCCACTTGCCCCAGAAGTCCCTCCCCTGTTATGGTCATGTGGATGGTTTATTTCACCTCTTTTTGCCTGTGAGGGGCTGCCATTTTGTAAAACATCATACTCTACATGGTCTCAGACTGCCCTGTGATTGGCTGGCAGGAAAAGTTGCCTTTTCCTGTTTACCATGGAAGGAGATCAGAACAGGAAGTCTCCTCCTGCTACATAAACAAGGGCCACCATTTTTTACATCATCGTACCCCACATATTTACATAGTGCCTTGTGATTGGCTGGCTGCCATTTTTGACACTTTCATACACATGTGATCTCAGAACACCCTTTGTTTGGTTGCCTACTTCCTTTGGACCAGGAAGTTCTCATATAAATATATATATATAAATGTATATGTATAAAAAATACATATATAAAAGGAGTTACTATGATTTTACTGGCCTCTATCCCTTCATCAGCAAAACAAAACATTACCCTCTTGGACACCTCAAAATTAATTTTGAAAATTTCAACACTCTGATGGCCTATTTCAGGATGGTCAAAGTAGAAGTGTCTCCACCCCGTGGGCTCTTTTTTCCCCAGGCTTCCCATGAGGGTCAACGGCCAGTTTCCCTTGTGCTGCACTTGTGTTGAAACACACGAGGCCCTTGGCACACATGGAGATGAAGAAAGAGTCCTTGTGGACACCCGGTGTACCTCAGGACTGAATCTGGAGATGGGATACAGGGTCTGCTCTTCCACTCACAGGGCTTTTCACTGATTAAACAGTGAAAAAAGGTATCTGGTGCCTGCAAACCAGCTGGAGAAACTAACAGTGCTGCCGCTACCTGGGGAAGACGTGGCCTGCTCTTTGGATGCTGAAATAAGCGTCATTCTCCAAAAAAAAAGGCTTAACAGCATACAAAAAAGCTAAGGTGTATACTTTTGCTATTCAAAAGTACTTGACACATGTGAAGCAGAGCAATCAGGAAAGGGGGAAAGTAACTTTGTTTTTTTCTGGAACAAAATGAGATGGAAGAAGTAAAGCCCCCCAAGACTCCTGAGGACCCCAACCCAGTTGTTCAGGAAGCGTTCAGGTAGTCCCTTGTTATAATGATGTAGGAAAAAGACAGTGGTATCTGCAGGCCATAGGGAGGGTGTTGTTACAGCTGCTTCATCTAGAAAGTGATGTTTGTAGCATTCTGTTTAAAAAGGATGTGATGCTTTCAGGAAAGAGAGCACTGTTTGGGGGCACAGCTGTGCAAATCAAAAAACTGCAGTTCTGATCTTCCAGGAAAACTGCTAGCCAAAGCTCTCCAGGCTGGCTATCTGGATGTGTATTCACAACCATGCTTACTGGTCTTGGAGAAACATGGGCTCTAGGGAGCTAATTGCTCAAATGCACACCTAGAAATGTTTCTTGGGTGTAGGGGTCTGCTGAAAATAGACAAGAGAGCTGTTCGGTGTCAATCTTCACATGCAGTCGAATAGCATATGTCTCCTCTGGTTTATTTCTATCACGTTGTCAAATATGCCTTACACAATTATATTAAAGTTGGTGGTCAAAGCCCCTGGCAAAGCATCTTTCACCTCTCAGGTTCCCTGTTTGATCAGGGAATAGTGATCAGCACATTCTTGGTCTGGAGACAGGTCAAAGGCAAACAGGGTATGGCCATGGGTGAATTTTTCCCTGTCAGCCCACAAGGAATAATGGCTGCTGATTGTACGAGCTGCATGCATTCTCTCACACAGCAACCATTCTCAAAATCAGGCTGCAGTGGTTTCACTGGTGTTTGTTCACCATCCACATATAGGGCCAAAAAATGAATTACATAATGTTTAAAGTGGAAAGGGTTCTTAGCATAATTGCTGCTAAAATTGTCATTATCTACGAAGCTCAAAACAACAACCTTGGGAAGTTATCCCAAAATTTTCCTGGTTGCTGACACGACTGCCAGCTTATATGCTGAACAATTTCATGCCCACATTGGCCACTGGATGTTCAGTGTTGGCTGTAAGTAAAGCCTCAGTGTGTCCCAAATGCACCCTCCAGCCCTGTGGATACATGGTATGGGCAATGAAGGTGTGGTAGGGGTAGCAGTTGTTGCTCTGGCTTATAAGTTGGTCTCCCAGTGTAATGTCGAGCTGACTGAAAAAAGAGGCCAGTGGGTAATTCACGAGGGCCTACAGCCTCACCAGCACCGAGGTTGGTCCTGTCAGCTTTTACAATCTTACAGCAAAGGTACAGCAGACTGTTGTTCAGATCTATGTCATCTTCCCCATTCCCAGCTAGAAAAAGGTCCAGAAGTGCAGGCTCTGCAATAGCAGAAAGTGGAGGCACCTCAATGAATAGGCTTTTCACAATGCTGGTTTACGTTGAAGACTCCTTAAACAAATCTAACTCAAATTTAGTACATTCTTCTGAGCATCATTGAACGAAAACCATCCTTGTTAAAACACATCTTTTATAGTGGTAGAATGGGCCCCTTTTCTCTGGATTTTCCGTTTGTTTTGCAACATTCAACCTGATTTACTCTTTTTCCTCTTCTTATCCTTGCAAGAATGATGTTTGGCGCCCCTCCCACACATCCTTTTTCTTTTATGGGGCTGAGGTGGACCTCCCCTCTGGAGACGTGATGTGTCTCCTTTTAAAGTTTGTTGTTGTTATCTATGAACCCAATTACAACAAGCTTGGGCAGTTGTCCCAGAAACAATATTTCCTGTTTGCTGACTCAGGTGCCAGCCAGTATGCTGCCCACCTGGTCTACCGGGTATTTAGCATTGGCCCTAAATAAAGCCTCAGTGTGTCCCAAATGCACCCTGGGTGCCACCCGCACTTTTTTCACAAACAGTGAGGCATAGGTAACAACAAGCTTACAGTGCTCTGCCACCGGGGAGCTCATCAAACAAAAGCTGCCTTTGCTGTGTGTCAACTTAATTTTTTACATTCATGACACAGAATCACAGAATGGTTGAGGTTGGAAGGGACCTCTGGAGATCATCTAGTCCAACCCCCTACTCAAGCAGGGTCACCTAGAGCATGTTGCCCAGGACCCTGTCCAGATGACTTTTGAACATCTCTAAGGATGGAGACTCCACAACCTCTCTGGGCAACCTGTTCCAGTGCTTGACCACCTTCACAGTAAAAAAGTTTTTCCTTATGTTCAGACGGAACATGCCATTCAACAAAAGCTTGTCTTGAAAGAATAGATTGCTGTGGAGGAGTCCCAACAGTTCGATCCTCCTACTCTGGGCTGTCAGAGCCAAGCGTTGCCTGAAACTCTGATTACTGATGCCATCCAGCGTGACCACTTCCTGCTGCCCAGCTGTGTCTTTGTAGAACAACCCTGTGGAGAAGTGCGTGGACAGCATGTCGTGGCTGTAATTGAGAAGCAACTCAATAAAGGTACAGTACGGGTAGCAGTTGTTGCTCTGGTTTATCAGTCGGTCCCCCAGCATAACGACCAGCTATCTGAAAATAGAGGCCAGTGGGTAATTCACGAGTCCCATGGTTTCACCGGCACCAAGGTTGTAGCCATCAGCTTTTACAATCTTGCAGCAATGGTACAGCAGACTGTTGTGCAGATCTATGTCATCTTCCCCATTCCCAGCTATGAAAAAGTCCAGAGGTGCAGGCTCTGCAATAGCAGAAAGTGGGGGCACGTCAATGAATAGACTTTTCACAGTGCTGGTCTGCATCAGGGACACTTTGAAAAATCCAGCTCAGATTTGGTACATTCTTCTAAGCAGCCATCCCTGTTAAAATATATCTCAATTTCTAGGGGAGAACAGGCCCTTTTTCTCTGGGTTTTCTGTTTCTTTTTAACCATTTGGCCTGACTTGTTGTTCTTTTTCTTCTTTTTGTCCTGGTCAGACTGTTGTCTGGTGCCCCTCCATCCTTTTCTTTTAAGGGGCTGAGGTGGGCCTTCCCTCTGGGGACATGATGTGTCTCTCTTTTAAAGCCTTTCCTTTGAATATAAAAAAGACCCAAGTCCTCCTGCTTTGCCAGTGTTTCCATCTTGTCTAGGATGGCCTCGGAAACATGTCCAATCACATTTTTTGCAAAGTAGTGCTTTTAATGTGCTGCTTAACAATTTGCAAACCCCTTTGCAGAAGTGGTATGGTCTTTTAAACAGGCTACAGAATATACCTCCAACACCAGTTCCATCATTCACAGGACCTTCTTTGAAACCAGAGAGACCATTGCTGCCCTGGGCTCTATAATAATTAATATACAAGGATGGGTCACCATAATTCTTTCAGCAATTCTTCCACGCCATGTTGGCATGGTTTCTTAAAATATCAGAGACTTCTGGGGCCAAAGATGCAAATTCACAATCGCCTGCCCAAAGCAAAATGAGATGTGCTTGTTCTGGTCAGTCTTTATTTCAATGCAGGTCATGTCGATGGGCTGGCGGTTTACTGGCATATAGTGCAGCTTATCGTGTGTCACCATAACAATCTCACTATGGAACCACAAAGTCCCTGACAAGCTGGTGCTCTACAAGATGTGTATAGAGGTAGCGTGAGTTAAACCCTCTGGTGATGTCCACCACAAAAGGAAATTTCTTAGCAGTAACCCCTGGAGAAACCCCCAAAATATGTGCTAGATCCCCAGGTGTAGAAAAAGTGTAAGGATTTTCATCCGTTTTATGCTTTTTTTTCCTTATGACAGGATCGTAGACCAGGCCTACTGCTGGACAGTTGACAGCTGAAGATTTCTTGTGGGGATTAAGAAGATGGTTCAAACGTTCCATCAACATGGAGAGGGACGGATAATAGCCTTTCTGTAAAGTATACTGCCATGTCTTACCTTGCAGTGCTATTTCAAAGATGGTGTCTTTGTTGATGTTATTCCAGCTGTGTGGATACTGTATTTCTGCCAGCCCCACCTCCCACTTGCCTGAGAGCTCTAGGGGCCTCACTGGCTGTACAGTAAAGTCTGAGCTGGTGTTTTGTGGGAATATTCTGACACTGGCATTGCTGGGTAGCATGAGGTAGAAACCCCCATACACCCTCCTCCTTTTTCCCCACTCCAACCTCAAAAGTTTGACAACCTCAACTTGTGAGGCTTTTATCCAACTGTTGAGTTTCCGGGGCTAGCTGCACTAGTTCACCAGCAGCTGTTTCTTTCTTCCTTTCCCTTTTGCAGTGATGATCTTCTCAATGTTGTAGATTCTGTCCTTGTAAGGATTCACTTTTTGAGGCTCTTCAGGATAAAATGTCCCATTGTTGACTTCGTGACCATAGTCTATTGAGTGGTACACAGGTATCTGTCCTCTTCTCACAATTTCAGCTACTATGAAAATTTCATCCATGAATGTCTGCTCATAACTTTTCTCAAATCTCTCTTGTGTTCTAGACACCCTGATGTGGTCTCCCTTTTTGAGCAAAGGTGTAGATTCTTTAATTTAAAACCAATCTCCACATACGGTTTTCCAAACCCTCACAGAGTTTAAAGGGTTCACATCCACAGGCCTGGCTCTGACAGTTTTGTGGAAGCTATGGTTGTAGTTCTTTATAAACTCTGACAACACATCAATGTAGTGAAAAGTGTTGTGCACTGTAAAATATCTCCACATCTTGGCTGTGAGTGTCCTGTTAAAATGCTCTATGACAGGGGCTTTTACTTCATTATTAGTAACAAAATGGTGAACATTATTCTTCTTTAACAGCTTGTTTAAAGGCTAGTTTAAAATTTTTTTCCCCTAGTCAGTCTGTAATTTCTGAGGCATGCACCCCCTGGTAAAAACGGATTAAAAATCCCCAGCTATTTCAGAACATGTTTTGCCTTTTAGACCAATGGTCCAGGCATGCTTGGATAATATCTCTATCATGGTTAAGATGCAATTCACACCATCATTGTGTTTGGAAAAATGTTGCATATCCACCTGCCACTGTGCATCCACCTCTGCCACAATGAACTTGTTTCTTTTAAAGTGCTTTCTTGCCACCTTGTGTAAGTTGCAAGGAATCTGGTTTGTAAGTCAGGTTGACTTGGCTTCTGTTCGGATTGGCAATTTGCCATTTAGCAGCTTCAAAAAGGGGATTTATATCCCCTAAGTCTTCCCACCTCCCCAGGAGCATAGTAAATGTCTTTTAACAGAAGCAGTGATGTAGACATGTCTACCAACATGCCGCTACTACACATATGTAAGAAATGAAACACTAGACAATCCATTTAACTCAAGTACAGAGAAACTTTATAATGGGGTATGAGGAGAGTTTGTTGCTGGTCAGGCTTCTCCAGCCTTCTTCCATTTTTTCTTGAATACCACTGTCCCTTCTATGTCCGTTCTGCTTTGTTTGTCTGCTGCAGGCCTGGACAGGAACAAAAAGGGACACTTCTGACTTCTCCCTCCTCAGTAAGTCAGCCAGAGCTTTTTGAAACATTCTATAGGGTCATCGATCTAAGAATAAGGAAACACATATAGCACCAGCCTGCACCCCATAATGGTCTTAAAGGTAGCTGTAAGCTCCCCCACAACCATGGGCAAAAGGAGCTCCCCCCACCACTCACCCTCACTGTGTGAAACTTACCTTGAAACACACTTAGCGATTCATGTGCCCATTGGTTGGGTCTTCTGGTTCACGTGGTCTTTTTCAGGAACCCCTCAGGGGCTTTTTCTTATTGTCCCCCCACACACATTCTTCTGAAGTTGGCATTTTGGTCTGGTTTTCCATTTTTGCAGGCAGTGTTGCCTGTGTCTTGCAGCACCATGCACAGCCCAAAGTCTGCCCCAGGAATACTGCATGGTCATCCTGTTGGGCTGGGACCAGATGCGGGGGCCTCTTGGTCCAGCTCACAGGATTGATCTCTCCTTTGCACATGACAGGACTTGTGCAGGGGGCCCCTTGGTGGCCTCCTAGGATGGGCCCGCAGCCCTCAGGCACGTTCCAACTTGTTTGTGCCCCCCCATCCTCCCTTTTGGCAACCCTGCCCTCTTGAAATTCCTCCCCAACCCATACATGTTAGGGCTTGTTCAGCAGATTTCTATGGTGGGGGTTCCTGAACTTGCCTTTCACTTTTGTTTAATTACTTTCTCCATTCATTTTAAACTTTAATTATGCATTTCAGTAGCTCCTATTAAAGAATGTTTTATCCATTTTATACCTATACTTTTACGGAGAGAGAGAGAGATATATATGTAAATATATATTTATATATCTTTATATATGTGTATATAAATGTGATGTGTATATATATATACACACATATATAAAGATACATATACAAAAAGGGTATCTATATATATTTTATCTATACATTTATACATATTTGTATACTTCTTTATACATATGTTGTAAGGGTAAGGCGGGGGCACAGCCTGGTCTCCCAGCAGGGACAGATACACAAACACAAGGCACACTAGGGTCGATACTGAGCGTTTATTACAGAATCACAGAATCACTGCAACTGCGGTAATGCAGGACTTTTTCCAAAGGAGAACAATCCTTGCAGGGTCTGAATATCTCTGCCCAGTAACATGTCAATCCCCAAGAAGTACTCATGAATCAGTGCTAATAAAACAGGGGCAGAAAATGGTTTTTTTTCCGATTGCTAAGGTAACTACAACCCGTACTGCTGGGGTGGCCGATCCTCCCAACCCACACGTGTGGGTAGTGGCCTTCCCCGGAGCTACCACGCTATGTAATGCGGAAACTTCTGCCCCAGTATCTACTAAAGCCAGCACAGCAATTTCTCCTCCAGAGCGGCAGCGAATTCGCAGGGGTACATAAGGACGTCGGTCCCCCCAATGGTAAGCCGCAACTGGCGCTCGTATCGCGGGGGACCCGCCTCCCCCTCATTGTCTTTTGGCTGGCGGTTTCCACGCTGTGGCTGGGGCGGGTGGGGCGGTAGGCTGTGTCCGATATTGCTGATTCGCAGGTAGCCGCTGCCACCGCTTAAATAAGTCAGCAGTAGAAAGACTGTTTATCTCATCACGTAATACCCCTGCCTGCAGCAAATCAGTCCACATCTGCCTCCTCGGTCCCTTTCCACTCAATTTAGTAGTCCCTGCCAATTTTCTCGCCTTGGAATTCCGAGCTGCTCTCGCTTGCGTAGTATCCGGTCCACCAACAAGTGCCAAATCCCTCATGTTGTTTACCAAAGCCCCTACTGTCCCAGTTGCAGGCATTACTGTGCCAAGTAGTAACGGCTTTGAGGCACTTGGAGCCCCCCTTAATAATTGGGTTTTCATCTGCCGCGTTATTTCCACACCATCCAGTCCGTCTCCATCTGCTAACCCAATAGCTACCCCGAGCTGCCGCAACGCGTTGATCCCTTCCTCAAAAGTACGCCATGCTCCCACTGTAGCGGCTAATTCACCTGTGGATGGGTAAGCACCCACCACAGCAGTGCATAACCATTGATATAATGTTGGAGCTTCAATAACTTCCGCACAGGATGGGGAAGAGAATGGTAATTGGGGAAGATAATACTGTACTTGAGCATCGGTTAATAAAGGGCTCATTAAATTCAGCTCCTCTCTTAAGAGAGTAAGCGATCCGGCGCCTGCATCCCATGCCCTCACTAACCAGGCTCACAAAGACTCCCCGGGCTGCTGCTGGAAAGTAGTTAAAAACTCATGCAATTCCTTGGGGGTCTATGTCCGAGATTGCTCCACTGTATTCCCATCTACTTGCCTCTCCCCCTTCAATTGCACAAGAGGTCGGACCTGGGGAGTAGCCAGTTCTCCTTCTAATCCAAAGTCAATCTCCGAGTCAGATGAAGTGCTCCAAATATTGCCATCCCACTCCTCGGGGTCCCAGGAGGGTCTAGTTATCATTGCTCTCACCTGGACAACTGTAGCTGGGGCTTTACCATAGCGTGCATGGTGTTTGTTAGCCACTCGTAAAGCCAATCGCTCTACCCTGTGGGTTAATTCCTGACCCTTTTCAGGTTGGGTTGTAATCAACTCCTGTGCTATATCACCTTCGCATCACGCAAATCCCCAATCTCCTTCTCCAGATCTTTTACTCATTGCTGCCAAGATGATACCTCATTATCTAAGGCTCGAATGCCTGTCAGCAGTGCCCACCCTAATTGTCCGGCTAGCCTCCGAGCAGCATGGAAGGGCATAGCCTGTAAAGCAGATTCAACCGCCTTCGGGGTAACATTTTCCCCCTGTGCCAACTCTGGCCAGTCCTCGGGGACTGCCAGAGTGGCAAGCAATGCAGCTGCTGGCCCCCACCGCTCAGTCTGGGGCCATCCTGGCAGCCGCAGGCGAGCAGCCCCTCCTTGGCTCTCGCCCTCCCCCTTGGCTCTCCTCGGCCACAGCATTGTCGTTTGTGTCTCCTGCCGACCACGCCAACTGTAAGGGTAAGGCGGGGGCACCGCCTGGACTCCTGGCAGGGACAGATACACAAACACAAGGCACACTAGGGTCGATACTGAGCGTTTATTACCTGTGTATCTGAGCAGGGCTTCCCCAGTGAATTCCTGATCGAGGCACTAATGGAGCGGGAGAGTCCCTGGCACCGCTGAGCGTCGGTCCATGGCGAGGAACACTGCGGGGGAGCACTATGTGAGGTCTTTATGGACTACACACATGCACAGTAAGCATATTGAGCTCATCGCTAATCTTGATTCAAAGCCCAGGTGTAGTGCCACAATGACATGGGCTCGGCCGCATGACTATGAGTCAGCCTGCTCTGCAGACACTGCTTTTTCCCACGGAACGGTATGTCTAGCTTCCATCGCCTATCTCCTCGATGTTTTTCTGCATTTACCTGTACACGCTGCCTGTGCTGGGGTCATTCTTGGCTCCCTTTCCCTCCTGGAAACAGCCCAGCTGTGTGCAAGCCCCTATTGGGAGAATATGCACTACTGGAGAGAGTCCAGTGGAGGGCTACAAAGATGATGAGGGGACTGGAGCATCTCTCCTATGAAGAAAGGCTGTGAGAGCTGGGCCTGTTCAGCCTGGAGAAGAGAAGACTGAGAGGGGATCTCATCAATGTGTACAAGTATCTGAAGGGGGGATGTCGAGAGGATGAGGCCAGTCTCTTCTCAGTGGTGCCCAGGGACAGGACAAGAGGCAATGGGCACAAACTGAAAAACAGGCAGTTCCATCTAAACCTGAGGAAAAACTTCTTTCCTGTGAGGGTGACTGAGCACTGGCACAGGTTGCCCAGAGAGGTAGTGGAGTCTCCTTCCCTGGAGATATTCAAAACCCGTCTGGATGTGATCCTGGGAAATGTGCTCTAGGTGACCCTGCTTGAGCAGGGAGGTTGGACTAGATGATCTCCAGAGGTCCCTTCCAACCTCAACCATTCTGTGATTCTGTGATTCTGTAATACCTCCACCCTGGGAAAAGCAGCAGCCTTAGTAGTCTGTCAGTGGAGGGATTCGTCACGGTCCTTAAGTCCTCAAGCTTGAGTGCTCCCTAACATCTGGGACTGGCAGGGCTGTAAGCATCTCTGAGACAGCAGGTATAGGACCCCTATCTGAAGAGGGGATTTAGCCTTTTGCAGATATGGCCAAAGTGTTATAATTTTTGCTCAAACCATAACATTCACTTAAAGGAGTATATTCAGGGTCTTTTGAAACAATAGAACACCACAATTATTAAATAATCAAACTGTTTTGGCCATAAAGCAGGCACCAATCTGAGAAAAATAGGTTAAGGCTGAGCTCTCTACAGACTGCTCCCTGGCATTTGAGGGTAAAAACAGTTACAAAACGAGAAAAAACAATTGCAGAAGGATGTCCTCAACTTACAAGCAGAAATTCAACCTATATGGAGTCAAACATCAGGACTCCAAGTTATCAAGAAAAACCTATAAGCCTCAGAGAAGTGCAAAATGTATCAATTTTGACTCCACTTCCCTATGAAGGAAAATAGCAACTATTCCCTGTCATTTTGGTAGAAATGGCTGAGCTGGGGAAATTGGGTTATTCAGTGAAAAGCAAGCCCTTGAAACTTGGATCCTTGTAAAACCACACCCAAATCTGACCAAGAAGTTGCAAAATTTAAAGGAACAGTAAGACCAAAACCCTAGCATAAAGAAATTAAAAATGCTGGAACATGGGCAGTGTGGTTGGTGTCCACATCAACTGTTATCTTTGCCAGTGTAACTCCTCAATACCCTTAAGGATAACCAAAAGAGGTCAAAGCAAAAAGAAATAGCAGTACATTTTTGTTTCTAGATTTATTATGTTTTAATAAACTTGTAATTGCAAATTTGGTAAATTCAGGATTTGATTGGGAAATGAAGATCCCCTGTATTCTGCTGGATACTAACACATCCACCAATATATAACACAGAAAGCTTGAGTAAATGAATGCTGTAGCCAATGCAATTCAGATGGCTACTCTCATTTAATAACGCAGAAAGAATGACGTGCTAAAGGAAGGAGAGGCTGAATATTCAAATAGAGGAAATCAGAGCTGCTGTGAAAACAGTGATCATTCATTGATATTTGAAGTCCTGCTGCAGGGACTAATCATAAGAAACAGATAGCAGCTCTAAAAGCACACTTACAAAGCAGGAAAAAAGCCTGTAAACAACCAGCACCTTTAATTACCAAAACTGTTGCAAAAGCAAAAGAGGCTGGAGACGTCCAAAAACATGGTTAAAAAAATATCCAGTTATAAAGAAAATAAAAATAAACAGTTCAGGTTGAGGTAACAGATGAATGTAACTTTGAGTAATCTTAAGAGAAGTGGTTCCATCAATAACAGTTACAAATTTGGAAAAGTGCTCCAAAAATATAATAACCTAATGGCCTTAGTAGGGCTTTTAGGATTGTTTTACAGGGTAGTCCACCAAAGGACAACAACTTGAAGAGAAGCAGCTAGATCTAGTGGTAGAATTGTTGATTTAAGTCACATTCTTTGAAGAAAATGTGCAAGTACAGAAGGGATTTAGGAGGGATGTCAAGAAGATAAAAGGTTTGAAGCAGAGGAGAAACTAATTAATTGCTATCAGTACTTAAGTAGTTAAAGGTTGAGAGAATTGTCAATTAAGTATGTGTATATGGAGGCTTGAGAGCAGATAATGAATAGTGGACTATTATGAATTTGAATTGACTTATAAATTGATGGGAGGGTGTAAAGAAGACGGAGCCAGACTCTTCTCAGTGGTGCCCAGTGACAGGATGAGAGATAATGGGCACAAATTGAAATGCAGGAAATTCAATTGAAACATAAGAAAAAACTTTTTTACTGTAAGAATGGTCAAACACTGGAACAGGCTGCCCAGAGAGGTTGTAGAGTCTCCATCCTTGGAGATATTCAGAAGCTGTCTGGATAGGGTCCTGAGCAACATGCTCTAGGTGGCCCTGCTTTGGGCAGGGGGGGCTTGGACTAGATGATCTCCGGAGGTCCCTTCCAACCTCAACAATTCTATGATTCTGTGAAAAGCTAGCACATTCCTCAACATAGCATTACATCCTATCATAATTTTGTCTGTCTCCTGCACAGTATTATTTGCTATTCTTTTTATTTTTATCTGTTATATTTGGTGTTTGTTACTGTGAGTTAAGCTTGTGCAAACACAACTAAATGTATTACCATAACCATGTCCAAAGCCAAGGGATGGAGTGTAGCGGAAACACAGAAGATGTTTGCTATCACGAGGAGCTAGTGGCCTTGGCCAAAGGTCCAGCAACGTTTGGCACTAGTTAGCTCTGTATAAACAGAATGCAGCTGCATGTTATATAATCTGTTTATATAACATAGGAAAGGATATTTAAAAACAGCATGTGATGGAATAAAAGCAGGGAAGCCCCTGTCAGCTTGAGCCTTGGTACAGACAGAACTGCACAGTGTGCTGTACACCAGAAGAGGGGTCTATCTGATGCTGTCACCTTGGGGCGCCTGGCATCAGAAGGGACATAAGATACCATCTGATTCAATTACTATCAGCTCCATATTGCTCCTGGTTTTATGTCAATAAACAACCTCCTTTGCTTGCCTCCTGAACGTGGTGTGTTGTTTCCTCGAATCCTCCTTGTCTGCCCGACAGAACAATATCTACAATATTAACTATTCCTTATGGCAGGAGACATGTATAGTTGCCACATAAGAAGGGAAATAAAAGCATTTAACTCTTCCTCTGCCACAAGCTTCTGATCAAATATTTCACTGCTTAGTGCCTCAGTGCAAGATTGATACTGTTTGCCCTATTGCAGAAGACTGATGTATGAAACTTAGCTCATGAATGTTTGAAAATCACTTTAAGACTTCACACTGGGAAGGGCCACTGAAATGCAGAGTATTATGGTTATTTGTTATTAGAAGGCTGTTCTCTCTAAACATCTGTCAGCAGACATACTGTTACAGCTGGTTCCCAAGGTATCATAGTCTTCTGAATGTTCACACAGCATTCGCCACTGAGAAGATGGAGTTCTAACTGATAAGAGAGATGTCAAAATTGCTTCTAGCTCCCATCAAATCATTTGAGCAGATATCACAGGTATTTCCCCCCATTGCAAAGTTCCAGTAGGGCAATCCAAAAGTGGGGTCCTGCAGCATATTTAACCACATAAACACAATGTTAATATAGGCCTTTTTCAGATCAATATAATATTTATTGTTGGAGTGATTTTCAAAAACAATTAAATTAAAAAAGAGTTATATTCCTATCTCACACAAGGAGAAATCTATGGAAAAGCTTTCTGTAGTTTTTCAGTTTGATTCCTTTGGTCAAGAGAACTCAGAGTCAAACTGTTGAACTGAGTCATGGATTTCCTTCATTAATAAGACCACCTATAGTAACTTTTATGCTTCTTTCATGAAGTCATATAATGACTAGTAAGAATCAGAGCTTAGTACTGATGTCCACTTTTACCAAACAGTTTAAATTTATGGCCATTAAACATTAGCAGCATTTGAAAAACACAGAATAGCTAAGTAAGTCAATTGCTGAGTGACTGAGCAGACAGAAGGGTAGTGAGGAAGAAGACTGACCCCTCAAATTGCCATTATTGGTTAGAGATGAACAATTCTAGAGTATCCTCTAGCTTCCAATATTTGTAAACCAGGACATGTTGATCAACCAAATTAGCTTAACTAATGATCTAGTTTATGAACATAAACAGGAATATTTAATAACCTGTAAAGGGCTAGAACTCCTCAGGGCTTCCATATAAAGAGATTTTACTGATGTCAATAAAAGTTCTGGTTTTGAAGGGAATTTGGCCTGTCTGAGTCTGATTCAGTGCCATTGAAGTTAATGGAAATACTTCAAGTGGTTTCAAGGAATGTTAAATCAGGACCTTGAAAACTTATTCTTTCTTCACTCTAAGAATGATGATCCATAAAGGGATCTATTTCTTTTATGAATAGGTCCACACAAAGAAAAAGAAGAGAACCACTGGTTTATGGAATAGAATCTCACAAATCATTTTTTCTCTAATTGTCTGAGCTAATCACACAAACAGAATGTGATTCTGATTCCAAAAATTGCCTCTATATTACTATTACTTTAGAATTTCTGCTGCTTTGACTGGTTAGTTAGTCAAGAATCAGGATCTCAATATTAAAAAAATATATATCACAAGTAATTACCTTTATTGAGCTAATTAAAGGCTTTCTATGGAAATGTCTGTGTAGCTACTTTTAAGGGATGTTTTGAGACAAGTTTTAGTTTTTAGATTACTCATTGAAATATTATTTTCATCATCTATATAGTAATGACAGTTTAAAACCTGACAAATCTGTTAATATATTTAGGGAGACATTCATGCCTGCCTTTCCTGCATTTAACTGACATATCCTGTTCTGCACTTAGCATTTCCCCTCAGTGTCTTAGTGTTCCTAATGCCTGCTCCATCGAAAAGTTATACTACAGATCTTTATGCATTATAGTCCTGGGACCTCTCCTTTACTGAGATTCTCTGCATATTCTATGGCTGTGTCTACCTCAAAATAAGCAGTGCTAATCTCCTCGACTCTTTGCATCCTACTGTGTTTCCCTTCCAGCAGATGTCAGGGAGGTTTAAGCCCCGCCCCCCCCCCCCCCCCATGAGAACTAGGATCTGTGAGCCAGAGACTTCCTCGAGTTGTTTAAAGAATGCTTCATCCACGTCCTCACCCTATTCAGGTGGTCTGTAACACTCCCACCACGAGGTCACCCTTACTGGCATCTCCTCTGATCCTGACCCACAAGCTCTCAACCAGGCTGTAATTGGTCATATAGAAGAGCTCTATGCATCCAAGCTGCTCCTTATTGTTGTGGACTCTTTTTTAATGCCTGGCAGTACTATAAGCTGAGGAGCAGGTTTGGAAGATACTCCAGCTACTAGCTTCCTCAGATTCTAACTTTTGATAGGGTCATATCTCTTAGGCAGAAAAAAGAAATGTCTGGCAGGAGATTGTGACCTACCAACAACCCCTACAATGGGAGAAGGCTCAGGGGGCAAGGTGCCCCATAAATCTCAAGGACAGTGTAGGATGCAGCTCGTTAACTGCAGCTGTTGCACAGTGAACTGACGTTATCTCAAGACAAAGGGGACCGAAGGGTGGCCTTCATCTTAGATAAGCAGCCATATCCGTTACCTGGACCTGGTATAAGTTTTTTTTTACTTACTAATCCTTGTTCTACCAACACACTATATTTGGCATCACCTTCCTCCTCCTTACTAAACCCCTTTCTACTTCAATGCATTTTCCTGGACTTTAAGTACTCCAACAGCACATGATTTCCATCATACTTATCTCCTTGTGATTTTACAAGTTTTCACAAAGGTCAGAGACAAGCAACTGAATTCAAAACAGTAAAGACTACTGTGAAAAATTTTTTTCTTTTTATTTGCAAAGAAAGGTTCATTTGAAAACAGCAAAGAACACTTGGGAAGTTCACAGTTAACAGACTTTTTAAATGCTAAAAATGATGTCTTCAAGAGCAGGCCACATTAAGAGACAAAGATAGGTTATTTAGAAAATGAAATGCTCCATATTTAAATTTACAACTTTCTGATTAACCATTTATTTTGAGGATCAAATAAAAAGACAACAATCTTTTTGGATCAATGTTAATTTCTCAGCAGGTGCAGCAAGGGGTGCTGAAATGAAAAAATAATAAAAAAAAGGCTTTGGGTTGAACAAAATGCTTCTCTCTTCTTTATGGGTATAAATTCCACTTGAGAAAAGATGACTTCATTCAGACATTCTTTCTTCTTCTATTCCCCGTATTTGTCAGCAACGATGGCCTTGAGAGTAGGATGTTTTGTCAAGAAAACTTGAAGCATATTAACTTGCACAAGGACAATATGTTAACACATTTTCTGGGAAAAGTTTCAACCACAATATATCTGACATACAGTAGAAAATGGCTTCCCTACTCCCTCTCCTTCTTCTGTATACACAAGTCAAAATGTGAGCATGCACCAGATTCTGGAAGGCAATAAAATAAGGTTTTCTAAGCTTTCTTATTCTTAGCCTGCCATGGATCATACCAACGAGCCTAGCCACCTATGGCTTGTATGACCGAGCAGGATCCCTGAGTTCTGACTCAGTTAACAGTAACCCTCTACATGGCATCACCTGCTGCAGTGTAGGACCAAGGCTTTTAGGACACTTCTCCACTTCATTAGTTTATTCTCCAGAGAGTGAGTAGAAATAATGCTTGGAGTTGCTTGGCATTAGGAATCTTTCCCTCATAATGGTGGACATAATGCAGAGCTTCTGTATAGCCTTCTCCATAGCCAAAATCTATGGATTTTGGTCAGTGGAATCTTATAGCCAGAGAGACTACGATTATCTTCATTCTATACCCCAAACATTCCTTTGGTGTTCCTGCTGGAAATCTTGCAGCAGAGTTCTGTGGTATTCAATCCCTTTCATAGTCTTTCTTCTGATACCCCTGCCTTTAGAGACTCCTGTTCCCATACTGTGTCTGAAAGGATTTAACCGTAGAGATTATCTGACTATACTCAATTTGTGTTTCACTGACTGTGTTTATTAAGGGCTTTTCTACATGAGAAATTGAATGAAGAATAATAGTGTGTGAATCTATAGTGCATGTCTGTGTGGACTAAGAGCTTCTATACAGAGAGTTAAGTAATATACTAGTTCACATCTAGTTTAGATTTTTTTCCTTATGTAGGCATTACTTCTTGATGGTGATAATGATAATAAGCAGGCCTTTATGCATCTATATATGTTTTAGGAGTTGCCTCTACCCTGACCTCCTGAAGGATTTTATGAAAATATAGCTATTTCTATTTGTTCTTGAATGGTGATGAAGGCTGATGTGCCAGTTATGTCTTAACTTAATTTTATTAATTTTCTAGTCAACTGTACAGTGTTTACTACATTCCTAAGTCGCATAGGTTTTTTTTTGTAACAGTGATGCCCTTTGACAGTTGCCCTTATTTATTAAGGTCTTTATTCCCTAATCTCAAGAAACACAGGGCCCAAGAAAAATTATTTTGTTAGCCTAAGTTGCACAGGAAGTTGTTTAGTGTTATTGCTGTTATTTGCATATTGCCTCTGGTATGATTATCCTTTCAAAAATATCACAACTGTAACTGTTTATGAAAACTGAATATTGGAGTGGGCAAATGGATGAATAAACTGTCAATTTAGAAGCATGAACATCTGAATGTACAATTGGGCTAACTGTCAATGCAGTCTTGAACTTGTAAGATTTGAAAACCCGCAACTATATCCTCAGCTGGTGTGAGGCAGGGAAACCTTGCTACATTGATCTATGAGATGCTGATTTACATCACCTGTGGAACTAGGCTAGGTCTTAAATACCCTTACTGTTTGGGTTGGGGGTGGGGATATAGTGTTTCTTAGACATACCCTCATAAGTCAATCTTTTTTGTAAAATAGAATTAGTGTTCTATTTACACAGACAGCTTTTGGACTGATTTGGATTCCATTTGGATTTCTTATTCCTACAGTTCACTATCTGGTAAAAGTGAATCATGCTGCTTTTGTTAAAAAAAAGTTGAATTAAATACGACTTATGTGATAAGTGAGGACACTGGAGATGAGTCAGAACCAACTTTCTGCTTCCTGACTCTGAACACAAATGTACAGAACATCTAGGTCCATGTACGAATCCAAATACAGCATGTGATCTCTTTCTTTGGGAAAAGCCAGATATCAAATCACATACAATCCTGGACTATGCCTAGATTTAAATGTCAAAACTTTTCCTTTTTTCTATATTAAACTAGACACATTGTATAATAAAATTCCTTTTTTGTTTAAAAGATTCTACAAATAAAAAAATATGAAAATATATTCTCTTTTTCCATTTGCTTCTGGAAAAAATAATCCTGTCAGATGATTTGACATAAAAGTGGCATATTCTTTTTTAGTGTTTTGTAAGGAGATTGATGTAATTAGAAATAATAACCCATTTTTTCTTTGGCTCTATAGCTACATTTTAGGGAAATTAAAGTCAATTAAAATAAGGGTTGCAGATAATACACTCAAATTGGCAGGAGAAGAATTTTGGAAAGATAGATACCTCTACTGATCACCCTTTAAATTGTACTAGCATTTTTCAAGAAAAGAAAGCCTTAGAGATAGAGTGTATGTTAGAATTTGCTACTGGATCCTATTTGTACTGTAGGATCTTCACCTCAGCTTGAAAAATGCCTGTAATTCTTGAAGTGACGTGTGTCTTAACCTGTGATGCATATTCTGGAATTTATGGAGAAATAAAACTTTCTATTTCCCATTACTAAATGAGGCTTCCACATTCAAAGAAAAACAAAACAACCTCCTTCTCCCACTCCCCTAAAAAAAGAAAACAATAGAGCTTATAGGACTTCCCAAAGAGGACAATTAGAAGACCAAAATGGAAGGCCAGCTCTTCCAACAAATCTCAGGACACCAAGACGCTGCCGAATCTGTCCGAGGCCACTGGCACACACTAGCATCAACAATGGGTCACGTAACTTGGACCACATCCAAGAGGGCAGTGGCTGCTATATGCAAAGACTACAGGATTATATCTACACCTGATGGAACAAGGGACCCCTGAGGGACTCTCCAAACACCTACCCTGAAGCCACTGTCATGTCAGTATGACCTGCTGTTAATAACAGCTTGATTCTATTAATAATAGCAATTCAATGAATAAAAGGTGTTCTCATAGATATTGGTTGTGATCTATGTCTCCCCCGATTCAAACCCATCTCAGGGAAAAGGGAACAAGTGTAAAATATTATCATAGACTCACAGAATCACAGAATGGTTGAGGTTGGAAGGGACCTCTGGAGATCATCTAGTCCAACCTCCCTGCTCAAGCAGGGTCCTCTAGAGCATATTTCCCAGGATCACATCCAGACGCGTTTTGAATATCTCCAGGGAAGGAGACTCCACTACCTCTCTGGGCAACCTGTGCCAGTGCTGTGTCACCCTCACAGTGAAGAAGTTTTTCCTCAGGTTCAGGTGGAACTTCCTGTGTTTCAGTTTCTGCCCGTTGCCTCTTGTCCTGTTGCTGGGCACCACTGAGAAGAGACTGGCCTCATCCTCTTGACACCCTCCCTTCAGATACTTGTACACATTGATGAGATCCCCCCTCAGTCTTCTCCAGGCTGAACAGGCCCAGCTATCTCAGCCTTTCTTCATAGGAGAGGTGCTCCAGTCCCCTCATCATCTTTGTAGCCCTCCGCTGGACTCTCTCCAGGAGTGCCATGTCTCTCTTGTACTGGGGAGCCCAGCACTGGACACAGGACTCCAGGTGAGGCCTCACCAGGGCTGAGTAGAGGGGGAGGATCACCTCCCTCGACCTGCTGGCCACACTCTGCCTAATGCACCCCAGGAGACCATTGGCCTTCTTGGCCACAAGGGCACACTGCTGGCTCATGTTTAACTTGTGGTCCACCAGCACTCCCAGGTCCTTCTCGGCAGAGCTGCTTTCCAGCAGGTCAACCCCCAGCCTGTACTGGTGCATGGGGTTATTCCTCCCCAGGTGCAGGACCCTGCACTTGCCTTTGTGGAACTTCAGGAGGTTCCTCTCCACCCAGCTCTCCAGCCTGTCCAGGTCCCTCTGAATGGCAGCACAGTCTTCTGGTGTGTCAGCCACTCCTCCCAGTTTAGTATCATCAGCAAACTTGCTGAGGGTGCACTCTGTCCCTTCCTCCAGGTCATTGGCAAGTAAATGGTAGAGATGTATGGGGAAAAACACACTGGGAAAAGATTTATGATATAGCTCAATCTATCTTAACCATAGCTGAGGCTTGGATTATGTCCAAGACCTAAGTGTTTTCTTTTGCAGGAAAATGTGGTGTTACTTTGTCGCCGTGGGAACACTGTTAACTGGAACGTACACCCAAAGCCAGCCTCTAACAGCTTTCACCTTTTCAAGCTGCCCATGGAACAACTCAGGTATTGAAAATAAGTCACAACCCATCGTTAAAGCTACAGTTACAGGAGGAACGCTATCTGTAATAGCACGAGGCCAAGGACTAGTAGTAGGCAATAATGTTACGTTAACCCTAAGATCTATGGTTGATCTAAATTTAACTGTTTGTAATAACACTGGATGGGAAGCCGCGCATGGTTTTAACAATCAATCAGTTGAAATGGGTACTACAGACATGTAAGGCAACTAATCATACATTAGTGGCCCACGAGAAGTACATTCTAAGTGTAAAACATGAGAACAACATAATAATATATGGCAACTTTTCTGTAAACACCAGTAACAACCAATGGGCAAGTCAACGTAAACGGACAAAATCAAAATACCGACTGTACCTGATTGTATTTCTTGTAAAACATCCCAAACAACCTCTAAACAAAAATATTCCCCACCTAATGCAATTGCATGATGGACAAAAACCTATGATTATGGCTCCAAGATTAATGACAATGAATGTACATTTGGACCTGACCAATTTACGCACCAGTGCATGGAATAAGACTTGTGCTGATTATAGTGACCCTCTCTATGCTTGGTGGCTACAAAATCATAGACCAATAGGACATAGAACTAAAAGAGATATTATTCAAACTCTGTTAGGTGCAATTGGTACAGGAACAGGAATACTGAATTCATTTGATATTGAAACCCTAGCAAATACATTGTCAGTATTGGGAGAAACCAAAGCTGGTGTAACCAGAATGACTGCAAGCTGGCTATCAACACCTTTACAAAGTTCAGTGCAAAATTGGCAAGGTACTTGGCACCTCTGGCGACACACTAATGTATCGCTGTGGTCCCAATTACTAACTACCAAAAACGTATCACGAAAAGTTGGCTCTACTTTATCAGGTATTGTATTTCAGTTAACAAGTATGTACCAAATCGGTCAGATTTGGGTAGCCATTGAAAATAGTCAAGAGCAAACATTGGAACGATTGTTCCCTGACCTAGTGAAAGACAAATTCAGAGGAGGATGGCTTAAAACTATTGAAGGCCCTTATTATAACGCCAGCACAACAGAACTAATGTTCCAGTTGCTAGGGATTGGACGGATTGGGGACACTCATACAAAAATAATACCTTTATGCCAATTTGCTGTCATTCCTAAAGTCTTTAATGAAAATATGTGGGTACCTACAGTAGCAGGAGACCGTTTGCATTGTAATACTAATGACACTTATGAAATAAGTAAACATTGCACCTACTGGCTATCCAGTCGAGGATGGACCTGCCGTACAACGTCTAGAGCTCCAGAATTATGCTGTATGAAACACTCATCCGGTACCTGCATCTGGCAACGTATCTATGGTAATGAGACACGAGTATATGACAATGGTTTTGGATGTGTGTGTGTATCCACCCTCAATGCTATTCACTTCGAAGATTCTGTTAATTTTGGACCTGGCAACATTTGCCGTTGTGATGTGACATATGTTTTTGACCAAATTACTAAGCAGACTTACTGGCTAACTTCTCATGTGACTGAACAAAAGATATCTTACTTTGCACCATTTAATACTTCAATAACACTCGGAGTGACATTCCATGAACTGGACAACTTTCTCAGACAAAACACCAAGGTTACTCAACATCTGTCTGAAACTGGAGAAGGCTTAGAAGATGATGGAGAAGTGAAGATGACATATGATAATAATGAACTGATTCGTTTAGCAAACGTAGAAACTAGTCTTACAGAGCATCATTGGTATGACATCTTTACAGGCTGGTCACCAAAAGCCACCAATGTGCTGTGACTAATGTTACATCCTATGGTCGTATTGTTAATAATCTCTGTATTGTTATTTTTTGTAACCCTGATTATCTTAAAAATCAAATAGTAAACATGAATGAAATCTTAACTCAAGTTAAATCCCATACTAACTTATTGTAAGTTACCGGTCTCACATATATATATAATATATTTTATATATATATATATATGTTCTTACCTTCACTGTGCACAGGCAAGAGAGCTGATCATTCATACGATGCGTATATAAAGCTCACTGTGCAACACCAGTAATCGTTAAATGTTGGTCTGAGCCAAGGGGTGGAATGTGACCGACCAACAGCCCCTACAATGGGAGAAGGCTCAGAGGGCAAGGTGCCCCATAAATCTCAAGGACAGTGTAGGGTGCGGCTCACTAACCGCAGGTGTTGCACAGAGAACTGACTTTATCTCAAGACAAAGGGGACCGAAGGGTGGCCTTCGTCTTAGATAAGCAGCCATATCCATTACCTGGACCTGGTGTAAGTTTTTTTTCCTGAGCTGACCAAAAGGATGTGAATGTCTCCCTGAGATTAGCCAGACCAGCATGGGGGAAGCGTATATGTGGCTCAGCCCAACAGAGAATATAAAACCTCAACAACTAACAAAGAAATTTCGAAGAGAGCAACGGGCTTGAGCTGGCATCAACCCGTGTATTCCTTCCCGGTGACTGGGGACGCCCAGTGTCATGACGGTGAGCATATTTGAGACCGGTATTGGCAATCACATTGGTGTTGTGCTTGAACTGTCTAGCTAGATTTTGTTAAGTGTATACACTTGAATTGTGATTTCAGTATATTGCTGAATCACTCTGCTACATCAAAATCCCGTGTAACATCAAATTCCCTCAAAAATAAACTTTTATATGAAACACTGCACTCTCCGTATGCGTGGAATATCTAAAAGAACCTGGTCAGAGAGTACTGGACTCTGACAGAGATGAAGAAGGCAAACAGTCATGGCACAGGTGTTAGACATTACTTACAGTATGGACATAGAGAATGTAAAAGTGATGCCCGTGGAAGTGGCAATGGACTACTTTCTCAGGATTCTTGGACCGGGAATCAAAGATGTCTCTTTGCATGTATTCCTTTTTAGATAGAAGTGAGAATCCTTAGCTGTTGATTTTACAGCCTTGATCTTGCTTGAGGCTCTGGTGTCAATAAAAATCCTATGCGGTGTTCCTGCATTTCGTCTTCCTGCTGTGGGTGAGGATGTTGGCCCAAGTATTCTATTACATGGCTGGAAACAAGATATGCCAACTCCAGCATCTGTATTTAAGGTAGCTTACATGCCTCATTCCCTGTTTTCCTTCAGCTGCTGTTGGCCCACGTCCTGAGTCTTCTGTTTAGGCTACTCATTCCAACAACACTAATTCAGCAACTTATAGTACCCACTCTTTAGTAGTTCCTTGGATCCCTTACAGCACTGCTATCTTATTTCCCCATGCTAAGCCTTCCTCTACTTATACTGAAATAAATATAACAATAGCCCATCCTGGGTTCTACATGGAATTTCTATTTATAAATATAATGTAAGATCCCTTGCACAAACACACCAGCAGCTTTAATTCCTTCTTCCAGTTCACAATACAGTTATGGATCAACAGCATCGCTGAATCTTTCTAAATTTCAAAATAACACTAACTTCCCAAAATATTAAAAAGTGGCCTTTGGCCATGCCCCCTCAAAATAAAGATATTCTAGTTAATTTGTTGAACTATGACTTTGAAGATGTAGGGTAAAATTCCAATTTGTGACACAGATTTCTAGTTGATCTTGGGCATATCCCTTAATCTACCCATCTTCATCTGTGAAGCAGGATAACACTTCCCTAACCCAAATGGGTTTGGTGAGGATAAAACTCATTAGTGATTATGAGGCTCTTGGATATTGGGCTCATACAGCCTAGAGAAAATGAAATAAACCTAGATAAAGTGCAAATTGCATGTATGTATATGTATGCAAAACACTGAAAATATTTTTGAATTTCTAGTTGAATAACAAGTTACCTTTTCATAATTCTGTGTCTGTGCCCAGTTTTCTATTCATCACTCTGTCACTGACTCAGTACAGAGCTCTGGTTAAGTCAGATCAGGACTCTGTATTGCTTCCCGATCGGTATTATTACCTCCATTTTATACACTTGCCTCTCAGAGATGTTGTGAAGATTAGCTAATGTCTGTAAAATGCAATAAAAATGCTAAGTATTATTCAGCGTGTATGTAACAGCATGGTAGAACTAATAGTATAAACTAGGAACATCACAAATACTACAAACACAGCTAGATCCAATAAATATAATCCTTAGGGTCAGATTCTGCAATTGCTGAAAAGGGTGAGAGAAAGATCAAACTATTTAAATGAAGTCTGGGAATCATTAATGGTTGGGGATGTGTAGAGAATCCATTTGCAATTATTTTTGTCTACCTCACAATACTAGCATGTTTTCCTATTGATTCTTACATGAGATTTCTGAGCATTATGTTCTGTAACACCTGCTATGACATTGCACAGTTTAAATTTAAAAAAGCCCTTTTCCATGGTAGCCAAAATTTTACCATGTGTGTGCCATCTGCCTGACTTTGACCACAACTTATACAGCAGCAGCTCTAACTTAAACACTGTATTTGAAAGTACCAACTCTCTCTTCAGGAAGTTGTTGGAAGCTATAGCCTCAGTTCAAAACATTTGTTTCATTTACAGGCTCTGACAATACACTGTAATGAATATGTCTCAGTCACTGAGAACACTTACCTACTTCCAAGTACTTATTATCCATTTGCGAATACAAAAGGCACAAATGTTTGGCGGTACATGTTTATTTTGCAGAAGTACATGTCCTTTAATTGGAATATGTTTGTCTCTACCTGACACGCTGAAGGTATATTTTTAAATAACTGCTGTGCTTTAGAAAAGAAAACAAAACCTCATCAATCTCATATATTGTGTCACTTTAACCTCTCTGAAATAGCAGAATGAGCAAATCATAGAAATAGCTGCAAGATCATTTGATGGTATAATTCTGATTTCATAACAGTAAGTAACAGAAGTAACTGAGGACACCAATAGCTGAATAGTTTTCACTGAAACTTGTTTTGCTTGACAGTTGCTTTTGATTAAATTTTAAGAATAAAGAGGTGCAAACTTGGTGTGCTTCAAATGGAGTACAATGGACTTTCCACCTCCCTTACCGACCTCAGAGTAATGGGATAGTAGAAAGGTGGAATGGATTACTAAAACAACAGCTACACAAGAGTGAATCTATGAATACCTCTAAATGGGGATCCCTTTTGTGGAAAGTTGTAAGTCAGCTAAGTGACAGATTCCCATGGGAAGGCCCATAGATATGGGATTCATGTCAGTAGCCACACAAATTCCTGTTAAATCAGAAGTAAAATCCTATCGAAATCCTGGAGATGAGGTTGTGGTTAAGCACCCTACACAGGGATCGATCTGGGTGACTTTGTTGTTTTACAAAGGAAAAGGAATATGAGCACAGCCCTGATACCCAGCTGCACCACAATTATAACAAAAGAACAAACTTGATTTTCATACTTATAACTTACTTATAACTTAAGCCCCATAACTTCTGCCACACCAGGTCTTTGGAGATCATCATCAGGTCATGGATAAAAATACATATTCCTGTTTACAGATAACAGTTAATTTTTGTTTTAGTGACAGAAATTGTCACTTTTAGGATACAATCTCAAGAGCATGCAAGCATGTGTTTATCTTCAAGTCCTAAACCATTTTAAAGTGAAAACTGCAATGGAACCTCTAACCTCAATAAAGATAAGCGTAGGTTTG